>NC_064631.1:141783094-142092064 GCF_023864275.1 Schistocerca cancellata | reverse complement strand
AGCCAAGTTGGAATTTTAATGTAGCATGCAGGTTCGGGAAAGGTGACACGTTTCGCACTGGGTGCAGCCGTCTTGAATAATGGTAATTGCGTAATCAACTGACGTGATGACAGAGCGCTCTGGTGGTTGTCATAGGAGCTAAACACAGTTGAACTTGGAGCCATTTTTGTTAGGTAACATGATATAAATAATAATAAATCATAATAAATAATAATAAATGATCATAAATGATAATAAATAACTGGAGCAGCTGTCCGAATGCAGAGACCTGTTGGGGTGTATGGATCTGTAAGAGCGAACTTTGATGTCCTCTAGGCAACCGAATAGCGAAGTAATATTATGTGTTGGGCGGCTTTGGTGATCAAGTCAGAATTTGAGAAGATGATTGATTTGGGTTGGAGTGTTATTAGATGGGATGTACATTGTTCCCTTGACTATTTCTGCACATTTGCTTCCTTTATTTAGCTGAGTGAAGATCGATTGTGGTGTGTTGGATACATGCTTGTCTGTTCTCTAGACCTGGGACAGACCTTAGTTGACGTGTAAATTATAGCCGAGATCTCGAAAATGTTACATGACTGAGACCGGTATTCGAGAGTGGAAATATCATTTTGCGTATGTTTGTTTCTAGGTAGTCAGTGGTTTACAGCATGCTGCACATAGATAAAGTTCAGCGTTTGTAGAGAATTAATTTGAAATCTATATCTTGGGAATTATGATGAACTAGTGATCGGTAGGGTGTAGCCTAGTGCATGATATTGAGAAGTACAGCTAAAATGGTGTAATATTATGGAGAAAGTATATGTGTTCTTGCAGTCTATGAATCTGGGGATGTTTGAAGAAAAGCGAACAGATAAGGAAGGAGAGACAGTAAGGCGTTTGTGCTGAGGAGGGGATGATACTGAATTTGTGTAAAGAGTTCTGAGGGTGACTTAGGTCCTCTGATGTAAGAGGGAAGATTAGCTCTGAGTGTCGGGTCTGTAGAGAGAACAGGTTGACGGTGCTTTCCTAGGATTGGGGAGCATTGCTGTATATAGACGCTGTAGGGATAGGATATTTTTTTCACATGCTGTAGAGATATACTGGATAAGTGCACTGTTTTGTGTCAAACGTGTATATACTGTATTGTGAAGTTAATGTGGTTTACATTGTGTAGCGTTTGTATATACTGCACTGTAGAGTTAATATTGATTATGTTATGTGACGAGTAGAGAGGAAGTCGTAAGGACGGTAGAGATATTTCCAGAGTAACAGCGAACAAGAGACTGTTATTTCCAATACTTAGCTCATTGTGGAATGCCAATCAAATGAGACCGCGATAGTAAGATTTAACTGTATAAGTATAATGAGATCAACGACTTCGGTATTCGAGAGAGCGAATATAATTTTTTGGTCTGTTTGTTTCTAGTTATTGAGTGGTTTAAAGGATGCTGTACTTAGGAAAAAAATGGTGTGTTCTTGTAGTCTATGAGTCTAGGTAAGTTTGTAGAAAAAAAGCGAGCAGGCAAGGAAGAAGAAGAGAGAGGAACGCATTTGTGTTGAGGGGAAACGATCGCCGAATTTGTGGAACAGTTCTGAGAGGGACTTCCGTCCGTTGATGCAGAAGGGCTGATTACCGCTGAGTGTGGCGTGTGTAGAAAGAAGGAGCAGGTTCACAGTGCTTCCTTAGGAATTGAGAGAATTAGGGCATGTAGTGGGTATTGTAAAGTTAATGTGATTTATATTGTGTAGGGTTTGTATATAATGGATTGTAAAGTTACTAATGCTTATGTTATGGGGTGAGTAGAGAGGATGACCGTATGTGTGTGTGTGTGTGTGTGTGTGTGTGTGTGGATTGAGGTGTGAGGTAATTTAGCAATCTCTGTAAAAGTAAGCACAGGAAGCATCAGAAAGAAAAGCAGGATAGTACTTGGATAACGGGTCCTTAGGAAATTTGACCAGTAAATTGGATAAGAAAGAATAAGAATGATTAATCGGTTGTGCTGGGATATAGGAGAGTTGAGAACATTTGCGTATGTTGAGAGCTGGAAAGGTAGGAGGTGGGGAGCGCATTCAGTATTATTTTGGAGAACAAGTTCTGTTAGGGTAAGAATTTGAATTTACAAATAAGCTTAGAAAACACGAAAGCGAGCGTTAACTATTTTTGGGGGGCACTATACAATTTCGGAGAGGTTGACTGGGCTCTTATTTGTTTTTGTTTTTTTTTTTTTTAATTTTCAAATGATCGTTTACGTTGAGAGGGGAGAGAAGCGCTGGGATGTGTGCGGACGGTGTGTGTGTGAACTCGCTCTCGGCTATTCTGACAACAGACGTGAAGGTGGAGATGTGTCGCATATAGGCCGGCGAGCAATGGAATGCGGCCTTAACATGTGTGTTGGACCGCACTGAGTTAGCACGGTGACAGACGACTCGCGTGGCCTGGCTTGGATACTCATGTTCGGCGTGTAGGTGATATGAATTTCTCAGGTGTTCGGTGTGAATACGGCTGTCATCAAGTCATGTTTGAAGGGTCGAACAGAGGCCTTTGAGCGAATTGAGAGCTGTCGGACGTGTGACTTAATGTGGGATAGGTTGATTGCGTGCGTCTGTTGAGTTACTTTGCTGTGCGTTATTTGGACAGATTACGAGTGCTGATGGTGTTTACAGTTATGTGTACTACATTATTTATGAGCAGTTTGATATCGTGCACTGAAATTAGGAGCTGTTTGCGTGTCTACCGACTGTGCAACATGACACCAGGTATATCAGGACGAGTGTTTTTTGTATGAGACTGATAGGTATACTCGATGCGTAAATAAAATGTACGTTAAGTATTTCTGGGACGATATAGAATATGAGAGAGTTCAAGTTGGTTGTTATTTTTACTACTTGGAGGGTTTGTTAGATCGAATTGCCGAGGTGAGTAGCTACGAGAGCGCGAGGGATGTGATTGCAGTATATCTCCGTCTCTCAACGGTTAACTAAAGATGGGGCGAGCAATATTCTCAGCTTAGGTACTGGGGGTGTGCTCTGGCCATGTGCTAGACCGTGTGGATTGAACAACAGTATTAGGGTCATAGTTTAGCTAGAATATTTATACATGAGTGTGTCCGACGCTAGTATAAAGGTCCAGACTGTGATGTGGGCGGTCTCGCGCTCGGGGCGTGTGAGAGAGGCAAAGCAGACGATTTTGAGTCATCACAGGTGACTTAGGTTAGTGGCTTCGTTTGCCACAATTTTCTTGTGTTTGGTAGCGAAACACGAACTGACCATCAGAATTGAAGCTTGGCTTATTTGTATAGACAGAATGTGATATAAGTTAATGTGGGTTAGTACACGTTAGTGCACGTTAGTAAACGGAAGCAAGCATTAGTACATGTTAGCCAACGAACGTGGGTCGGTAAAAGGACGTGGTGGTCGGTAGGGACTTAAACTATTTCATTTCAAGTCCAGGTGGGTGTGGCAGTGGCGAAAATTGATTCCAAGTCTAGGTGGACGTGGCTGTTTTCCGCATCAGAGAGGTTAATTAATTGATTAGATTAATTAAATAGTCATGTGGACTTTGTTACATTCACTTGCGGAGGTACTAAGCTAGGTGCGCGCGATGGCTCATGTGTACGGACGTGTGTTTTCGCCAAGATCCTGGATAGAAACGTGTAGGAAGTGGCTTAGTTTGGAGCAATTTTCTTAGGTTGGTGGCGGAAGCGCAAGTGAGCTTTCTTCACTGGCAGATTTCAAACTTTGCGCTGGTTCCTAGGAGGAGGCGGAGGTGGCGTTCTGGTCCTCGAAAAGTAGTTGATATTAGGGAGTTGAACACGTTTGAATATGTATATGAAATTGTAAATGGAATTATTTAATATAGCGGGGTGGTGAGAGTGAATTAGCGAGCATTCTCGCGACGAGCAAACGCGCTGTTATATGGTCATGGTGGATTCCACTGTCGGTCAAACTCTGGCGCCAAACGTATCCTTTGTACGGCACGTGGTCGACAGGAAACATCGCATCCGGTGTTAAGTGCTTGCGGGTGCGACCGACCGTTTGTGGCGCCGCTGTCTACCTGGCGCGCTGGCCGTGGGGGCTGGACGAGCGGGAGAGCTTCGTTTCACCCGAACGAACTAAGGAAGTGACGTCGCCAGGGAGCGTGCTCAGCTGGCCGCGCTCTGGAGTTTCGCTGTGTGAGCATGTGGACATACCTGCAAGACACATCTAACTGGTTGGAATACACCTGCATGACCGTAATGTCTGAAATAAAGAGTCATTTGCCAGGTATTTACAGAAGGCTATGTCCGTCGCGTGTATGGAGGGTGTGTGACGTAAGTGGGGCGGTGGCGCAGTGATTGTACAGTTATTACGCACGCGCGAGGGCGAGTCAATTAGCAGGAGTTCTAGTGCGGTCCAAACGTGCTCTTATATAATCATGGTGGATTCCACTGTCGAACAAACTTTGCCGCCAAAAGTGTAGTACTGCATTCTCCCTCGCACAGGGACACGTGGCGAACTGCTGTGTGAGGTCGGCATCGACAGGTTTGAATGTGGTGCCGGAAGTGTTGTAGGGAAACGGTCGACCGTTGTGTGATTCAGCTCCGAGTGAGTCAATTTTGGTGGGAAACGTGTGGAGGCGACGAATGCACGTGGTGAGCGGACAAGGGGCCGTTGTGACGTCAAACTCGACAAGTTCCAACGTGTCCAGCGAAAACATGTTTACGACGTGGGAGCGATCGCTGGGCTCGCCCCCCGCGCTAGTGGCCGGCCGCCTCACGTGACAGGCGTAGGTAGTGTCTCCGCGTGCTGGCCAGGGGGTGGCAAGGATTTGAACTAATTCAGTTGGAGCGCGGACGTCGTGGTGACTGCACTGCGATATCAAAGATGTGTGTGCTGACTGTGTTGGAGAACAAGTGATGACCGTACTGCTTGAAATAAAGTCTTCAATCCCTTCCCCCCTGCAAAATCAAAGTACGAGAATTACATTACTATAAGTGCAGTTTATTATTTGACGCGATTATGATAGGCTGCCAGTGAAAAAAGGCAAGTGACGGAGAAAGCTCGTACATGTGATCAATTATGGTGTTGGGGATTTGAACTTGTGATAGATTTTTGTTATGGATGTAAGGAGAATGGCTTTCTCACTGAGAAAATCGGACATCTTGAATAAATAATAAATGATAATAATACATAGAAGTACAGTTTTCGAGAGAATATCGTGTTGGAATTTGAATTTGGCGCAATTTTCTAGTGGAGGTAGGCCTGTAATAATAAATGATAATGAATGATAATGAATGTTAATAAATGACAATGAATGATAATAAAAGATAATGAATGACAATGAATTATAATGAATGACAATGAATGTTAATAAATGATGATGAATGATAATGAACAATAAACAGAAGTAAGGTTTTGAAGCCATTATCATGTTGGAATTTGAATTTGGAGGGGATTTTCTAGTGGAGGTAGGTCAATAATAATAAATAATAATAAATAATAATGAATAATAATAAATGATAATGAATGTTAATGAATGATAATCAATAATAATAATAAAGACAAGTACGGTCTTTACATGCATTATCCGGTTGGAATTCAAACTTCCCGCCATTTTTTTTCTTCTGGAGGCTTAGGTTAGTGGACGTAGCACAATTGGGCTATTTTCTCGCCAAAATTCAAACTTCCCGCCATTTCTTCTTGAGGTTAGGTTTGTGGATGTAGTACAATCGGCCTATTTTCCCGCCAAAAGCCGCCATCTTGGATGACGTCATGCACTGTTCCCAAGTCTACATGCCGCCATCTTGGATGACGTCATCGCCGCCATCTTGAATAAATTTGGCAACAATGCAGTGTGTCCTGGTACATAGGGTATCCCCTTACTCCTATTTTAAAAAACGCCGTTGATATCCGTTTGACCTATGATAGCGCCATCTAACGGGCCAACCATAGCGCCATGTAGTTTCCCCCTTCAAGCTAGACAAGTTTCGTTCCTTATAATTTTTTCGTTTGACGCTTATTTCGTGAGATATTTGGCCCGGTCACGATCAATGGACCACCCTGTATATCCAGACCGATGTTCAGCAGCGGATACACGACGCGTCACACCTGGGATGAGGCTCGCAGGTTGATCAAACACGCATTACGTCCGAAGACATATTCTATGTTCGAAGTTGGGTGCACCAGCGGGAGGACCGGGTCCTGGGAGCCATCTGCGATACATGCACATACACAGACATACAGAAAAGAGTGCAAAAGCACTGCAAATATGGAATATGTTGGATGGAGGCGACTGGCTGCAATCGAGTACAGTGCTATACTACGCCTCCCGATCAGAAAACTAACGCATTTGCGCAAGGTGTTGGCAGCTGTACTACATTTACAAGCAATTTTAGAACACAGAACGAGAGGTTATGTCAGAACCGCATGGGTAGAACTGAAATAAAATCGATAGAATTGCAAAAAATGACGGAAAATACGTATGAATTGGGGAAATATACACCGAAATGAGGGGGAAATTGAGGAAGTACTTGCATGTCTTGTGATTGGCGCAGAACAACTTATACATGGGGACAAGTATGCGACAGCAAGAGGAATCCAAGAAAACGTCGGCATGGAAGCCAAGGGAACCAGGAAAGCAGTCACTTTTTTTCCGTCGAGGCAGCATTCTACTGTATGTCTATTGAGGTAACAGTGATACAAATAAGTTGACTACTGTATTTGACGCTTTACAGGATATCAGAGAATCATCTGCCTCTAAACTTACATGCATTTGCTTTAAAGGTTAGCGGAGAGTGGGCGGAGTGATCGATTGAGATGGAGCTATAACGAGGTACGATTTAATGGCACACTGATGATGCATTCTAGAGAGGGAAGCAGATGTTGCTGCAGGTCATTTAACCATTTTTCCGCTGGTGTGTCAGGATGCATCAGTCGCGTGACATAACCTACGTTCGACTTGTATACAACCACATGTCCTATATGTGACTTAGGGCACCGTCTACTTGCGATCGTTACCAGCAAACCTCTCAGTCATCAAAGGACTTCCATCTCACGTATGATGAAACGTGACCATCCTGTTTCGACACATTCCTCTAAACGAACGAAGATTTATGCGATGTACTCCTTTCCCTTGTCGCATCTGGGTATAAAATCGAGACTTCAGTTTCATAACTAAGACGATTCTTTAAGTTAGCGATGGTGTTTGTGAGACACTGCAATCCCCATGTATACATCTGCTTGACAGGTGTGCTTTTTACAGAGTTAGTGGCGGCATGACGTGTAATTTCGCATCTCGGATGCCGCTGCTACGCGTTTACCTGTTTCCTTATAAGAGGTATTTTCCGTTACTAACTACTGTATATTTTATATAGGATTAATGCGGCAATAGTATAATTTCTGAACTGTGATCGGATGTGAACAGTGAACGCTCTGCATCTCTGGAAAACTACATACATTGTGCACGTATCACACAGAATCGAAATTTTAAGGAAGTAGTTTTTTCAGAATGAAATTTTCACTCTGCAGCGGAGTGTGCGCTGATATGAAACTTGCTGGCAGATTAAAACTATGTGCCCGATCGAGACTCAAACTCAGTACCTTTGTCTTGGAATATTAACAGCTCTGCATTCCACATAACTGATAGATCGGAAACTGAAGTGATCTTAGATTATAGCCTGCTTTAGGTGCAGAACCATGTAACCTCAGGAGTGCGTGTGTTTATGTCCTCTCTTACCAACACCCTCCTGGTACTGATCCCAGACACTAGAACAATACTTTAAAATTGATTTACATAAAATGCTTCGAACTCCAACCGTCTGGAGCTCCATCATACATAAAAACTGTGGTGTCACCGCCAGATACAACACTTGCTAGGTGGTAGCCTTTAAATTGGCCGCGGTCCATTAGTATACGTCGGACCCGCGTGTTGCCACTATCAGTGATTGCAAACCGAGCGACGCCACACGGCAGGTCTAGTCTAGAGAGACTCCCTAGCACTCGCCCCAGTTGTACAGCCGACTTTGCTAGCGATGGTTCACTGTCTACATACGCTCTCATTTGCCGAGACGACAGTTTAGCATAGCCTTCAGCTACGTCATTTGCTACGACCTAGCAAGGCGCCATATTCTTCAAGAATGTATTCTGAACAGATAATATTGTGAATCATGTACCGTCAAGAGCAACGTTCATCATTAATGGATTAAAGTTAAGTATCAAACTATTTACGTCCACTTTCTGAATTCTAATTCCTTGTCATGTTCCAGACCTCACGTCAGTATAGTCCTTACCTCCTCACGCCAGCCTGCGTGAGCTAAAACGCGTGCATTTCGGCCTCCCCTAGTAACACGGTGTTGGCTCTTCTGCCAACACAACAAAAACCACCCGTTTCTTGTTCTTCTTAACCGTCTGCTATTACGTCACAACTCTTTCGAATCTACTACTATGTATGGGTGCTAACCTCCTCGACATGGGCTCATCTGGAGAAATCTTATGCTCTTGGATGGGCGAGAACTCGGAAAGCTCCTTTCATTCACGAGACTTCTGGTCAGCTGCAGATTAAATCGGTAGTGGTGCTGCAGGATGGGTTGGTCAAAGACAGGGAGAGGGGGGTTTCAGTCTCTAATTTTATCCAAAGACTGCAAGAACGCTCCGTGACTTCCATTCGCATAGAGATAGATCGTAAATTATGCACTATGCTCGAGGTGCTAGAAATATGCAGATCGCTGTCTGGTATACTTTGATGATGTATATGTTCGAGAATTAACTATGAGTGGACGGATTGCACAGTCATCTATCTACATTCGCAATGATACTCACAAAGTAGAGAAGGGACTGTTTAGCGAAGATACGGAAACTGGGAAACAAGCTGTTGCATCGTTGGTCGGTGTTGAAATTACTGTAAAATTGCTGAAATTGTTCGCACTATCAGCTGTGATGCTTATTATTACAGTACATTGACGGTGTCTTTTCCATCCCATCTGTACACTGTTATGCTGTTGGTCACCACATAAAGATTGACTGACATCGCTTGTTTGAGATGGAGAAAGGGTTTTTCTGGATGGGCAATGCCTTATGGGTATGCCTAGCACTGAAACAGTGAGCATGTACATGACTGCGATATGAGGAATCAGTCTAAATGGAATGCAGAGCCATCACCTGTTCTGTCACAGTGACAGATGAGTTTAAATGTGGATGTCGTCAATCACCTTCGGACAGCAGTTTGGAAACGCTCCACAACACTGCCAAACTTTTCCAGTTTCCCTATGTTGTAACTGTCTTTTATTTAAAATCATCCAGTGTGTGTGGTGTGTTATGGTAGCAAAAGTAACATGACTTACACCGTGCGACATCTAGTTTTCTGTAGGAGGCAATGGATCAAAATATGTTAATGTCAGTTTAGAACCTGACACAGACCTCGAAGTCATAGAGGAAAAACAAAAGTATGGTAGCGTACAAAGCGTGTTTCATACAACGACACAGGGCCACAGGGAGCGTTTCTTGTGACTTACAGTTCAGTCTGTGTGACACAGTCATCCTCCTACAGTACAGACCATGCAACTTTACACTGGTCTGGTCAGTGCAATGGATCATACCTGTATACTGAATAGAATCGTCACATGTGCTCCATGCCGGCAAGCATATGGTATTTGATTTCGATATTTGGGAGGAGAGAGATGCAGTAAAAATCTTATCGAGTCCTCTATCGGATGAAGTTAGTGGAGCTTTTATGGTTCGTAATTTTTCTCTGTTGGATGGTACAGAATAATGATGATAGCATGTTGGGGTGATAGACATGAATGGGCTCTGAGGGACACGGATCTGCTTCAGACAGCAGTACCTGTATGTAGTTGGGAACGCACCACAATGCAGTAGCAAAACCGTCTTTCTCCCAGTTCCTGTACTGTCTTTTCTACTACCTTGTGTTGCAGGAGCAGGCTTTGTTTGGCGCTGACCTTACACATCGTAACTGTGTTGGCGGAGCTATGACAAGTTGTTCCTGTTTCCACTGAATGGCCAAAGCATGGTTCTGTTGCACTAACTCAGGTCACTATGTTTCTACACGGGTTGCAGGGGAAGTGGTAGATACATCTCTTCCCAACTTCTGCTCAGTTCTGACTTAAATTGGAACGATCACATGCGGAAAACTGCAGAAATGGCAGCTAGGAACAATGTACCCTGTGCTATTCTGGGGAGCATTGCAACAGACTTCCGTAGCGCGTTCAGAGAGAGAGAGACTTGGCTGTTATTTACATAGACATATGACATCAGTATAACATTGAGAATCTTTTAGCTGCATCTGCGAGGGTGATCCGCTATGCAAACATCTCGCTAGACCACAGGTACAAAGCTATGCATCATCGCCCAAGCAACGGTGCCTAGGTGTACACGTGTTTAAACAGGTATTTCTCAGGTGTCAAGAATGAAAGGGATGACATCACCTAATCCTTGTGGGACCCGAACTGACACTGGGCGTGGTGTGGCAGCTGACGGCTGCATCGTTACTTCGTGAGGGCTGCCGGTGCATCCAGACTCCTGGCAGCGTGTGTGATGGCATTCCGTGCAGTCCAGTGGACAGGGGGTGGTGGGCGGCGCGTGCTTCACAATTGAAAGATTTTTAACTGTGTTATTACATGTGGTGTGTGTTTCATTACGGTATTCCTTGCACAACTGGAATAAAAAAAAGGAGATCGATTTAATTACTTCTTACAAGACCTGTATCTTTCCAAATAGCAGATAATGACGAACGAGAGAAATCCAACCCCCACAGATTGATTACTTTTTTACAAATAAACAATATACCCTTGAATTTTCCTTCATGAGTCCTTCCTCTCCACCACAGAGCCGTCAGTTTCCAGGTGGAGGAGGGGAGGGAGAGAGGAAAAGGGGAGAGGAGGGGTGGGAATGGTTGGCAGGGAGGGGGGGATCGATTTCCTGAAAAATTCTTTAAATAAATAAAGAAACCATATTCTATACTCTGCCATGAATCCCATAAATTGTTTATATAAACAATATTCCATACATTGTCTAAATTGTTTAAACACTATTCCATGCACTGCAATCGATTTCCAGACAAATTCTTTAACTAAATAAATAAACTGTATTCCATACACCGCTATAAATAATTAAACAATATCCTATACATTGTCTAAATTGTTTAAACAATATTCCATACACTGCAATCGAATTCCCTCCAAATGACCGATCATCTGGGTCTTTTTTCAAACAATTTCCAGCGGGTGGGTAGGAGGGGAGGGGGTTACCAGAGGGGGACAGATTAATTAATTGATCATTTTAATTAAATAGTCAATCAAATTGGTAAGAGTGAGGGGGGGGGGGGGCTATTCCAATCACTCAGACCTGAAAGTGTGCCTGTGGTAGTGTAGGGGAGGGGGAAGGGTTGGAGGTTTCCTGAGTGGTGGGGGGAGGATGGGGGACAATAGATTAAGGACCTGTCAATCAAAAGGAAGAATACTTTTAGCAGAACAATATGGTAATGACCTGTCAATCAAAAGGAAGGATCCTCTTAGAAGAACAATAGGTTAATGACCTGTCAATCAAAGGAGAACAATAGGTTTGCCCTTAGTGTATACCTGCCCCTGATGCAGGCAACCCACAATGTGGAGCGATGTCCTTGTTATCCCACTACTCCTACCCTCTCTGAGTTCGCCCATACACGAGCTGTCCACATGCAACCTCGTGTTCTCCATGCCTTCATCACGTGATATACGAATATTTGTTAAAAATAGCGGTGCTTTTCAAAGACCTCACATTGTGATTCTGAAAGCATTCCTTTCCTAGAAGCTTTCCTTGGCATCACGTGTGATCTTTTTATGTGTGTTCTCTCCATTCATCTCTGATCCACTGTTAAGTTTATTTTGTGGCACTTAACATTTTTCGTAAATGCGAATTCCGTATAGTGGTCCTCTAAGAGTGGCCACAGTGGCCCCTGATGGGATACGTTTCTTTCCATTCCATGCAGGTGTGAGTCAGATAACCTCACTTAATGGCCTATTGTTAAACTTCTCTCAATGGCTGGGAACTCGCTGTGTGCACATGACTATTAACATGAAAATTAGGGAATGCTTGTTGGTATCAACTTCATGTTGGCTACATATGAATGATTACTCTCTGTATGATGCAAATTGGTATCATTTTACTTGAAGTAGGGCATACGTGGTATCAAACTCGTCAGCTTGATGAGTAGATTATGTATCTATATTTAAAATAGTATGTTAAGGTGCAAAATTATACCGACACCTAACATATCCTTCCCCTTGCGAGTTAATTTTGTGCGGGGTGAATCAATAGTTGAGCCACTGACTAACACTGCACAAAAGTATGCAAAATTTTGTTTATGTTATCTGCTCAAGGGATATCAACTGTATTGTCCAGCTTTTCAAACTATTCTTATGAATAAGGATGTCACTATTAATGGATATATATATATATATATATATATATATATATATATATATATATATATATATATATATATACATGGATACATATGCTGTAAATGCTTTAGTTCTAATTTTTTTATAGAGTGCACATATTCTATTATTCCATCTTATACTTCACCCTGAGTGTGATGATGAAAATGGTTAAAGATGAGGGAAGTTCCTTCAAATAATTACTTGAACTAAAATTTCTCAACCAGTCTATATAATTTAAATTATCATCAATTCTCTAATAGTTTAACGTTATCATTAGAATGCTATCTGATAGCATCTCAAAATTCTTGTCTCTTAAAAATTATCATCAATTAATATACTGAATATGAATGCTTTATCTTGAATAGAAACACACAAACATGCACTATTCCACTTAACCTTTAGAAAAATAGCTTTAAAACAGTATTCATATCTCTCTAACAATGTAAAACATTAGTCACACATATACACCTGTAGGATTATGGCAGTAACAAAAACGTAAAATATTAATACACACACATATAAGTAGAACAACATAATCTACGCACATATACATAAATTCAATATATTCAGTCTGTTCACAAGAGGGACACACACCTTTAATCTTATACCCTTATAAACTCACTAGTTTTCGTCATATCATTCATTTAAAAATAATTTACTGAGAATATCCCTTGGAGTTTTTTGTTAACACGGCATGAAATATGTTTTGTACTAAGTTTGAATATAACTGCCCATTTTTTTGATGTTGATATTGCAGTCTTCCTCAGCTGAGGTGTGGTGCCATGTAGATGAAGAAATTGGGAGTCAGCACAAAGTGAGTGATATGAGAGAGCATGGCGTTTGAGTCTCCTGACTGTTAAGTCCAAAAACTAGATAACCTCGTTGAATAGTCATGTACATGGTGCATGACCTATTGATGTGTGGTACAGTCGACCCAAAGTATCCTTGGCTGCTCCATGTAGTGGTATTATGGATCTTTGGATGCCACTGTATTCATCTCCCTAGGTGGGACTGTAGGCAAATAAAGTAGATTTGACTTCAGATAATCATTTATAGGTGATATGTTACCTGTTTTGATATTAATGATTATCTAAGGATGGAATGTGGGAAAGTATATTCTTCCATGTTCTAGCCCATCTTCTTTCTTCCATGTCTTCTAAGATGACTCTTCTATATAGCTCCCAGCAGTCCTTTTTACTTATGCATCAGATATGTGTATAGGCTTGAACTACCTTGGTGTTACTGGAGATGCTAATTTTGCAGTAGCACTCCAATCGTAAACTATGCCTCTTATTGTGCCAATGTATTTCTTAGTAACCTCTGTAGCTTTAGGCTGCCTCATTGAACAGGTATTGTGCTGATATGCTCTTTTCCATTGCATTTGCCACACCAGCATCTGCCTGTTGTCTCATTCCATTTTCGTTGATGAACATTCCAGGTAAGCTGTTCTGGAGTGTTCTTTACTGCTATCTGGTGTCTAAGCAGTAGGAACTCTATTACCTAAGGCCTCTCCTCTCACTCTGACTGCCTTCTCTTCTTGCTGCTATATTGCAAATTTAAATTCTAATATATAATTGTTTCTTAATTCTACCTAAGTTTCCTCATCTTTTGAGAGAAATAGGTAGAGTACAAGAAAATGGCGATGTACTCTGCGTATCATTAGTATGCATGTACAGTTAGTATGTTTTTAATCCTAATCCATGTTAATCTCATGCTAAGAAAATGAAAAATTTCCTTGTCCTGTTTTCTCTTCCGTGTTTTCCATTCGCACTCTTCTTCACAATCGACTCCTGCAACATAAATTCTCGACCTCACAATGCTCTAATTTGATTAACTTACATATATGTAAATCTCAAGTATTTCAATCATACACTCCTGGAAATGGAAAAAAGAACACATTGACACCGGTGTGTCAGACCCACCATACTTGCTCCGGACACTGCGAGAGGGCTGTACAAGCAATGATCACACGCACGGCACAGCGGACACACCAGGAACCGCGGTGTTGGCCGTCGAATGGCGCTAGCTGCGCAGCATTTGTGCACCGCCGCCGTCAGTGTCAGCCAGTTTGCCGTGGCATACGGAGCTCCATCGCAGTCTTTAACATTGGTAGCATGCCGCGACAGCGTGGACGTGAACCGTATGTGCAGTTGACGGACTTTGAGCGACGGCGTATAGTGGGCATGCAGGAGGCCGGGTGGACGTACCGCCGAATTGCTCAACGCGTGGGGCGTGAGGTCTCCACAGTACATCGATGTTGTCGCCAGTGGTCGGCGGAATGTGCACGTGCCCGTCGACCTGGGACCGGACCGCAGCGACGCACGGATGCACGCCAAGACCGTAGGATCCTACGCAGTGCCGTAGGGGACCGCACCGCCACTTCCCAGCAAGTTAGGGACACTGTTGCTCCTGGGGTATCGGCGAGGACCATTCGCAACCGTCTCCATGAAGCTGGGCTACGGTCCCGCACACCGTTAGGCCGTCTTCCGCTCACGCCCCAACATCGTGCACCCCGCCTCCAGTGGTGTCGCGACAGGCGTGAATGGAGGGACGAATGGAGACGTGTCGTCTTCAGCGATGAGAGTCGCTTCTGTCTTGGTGCCAATGATGGTCGTATGCGTGTTTGGCGCCGTGTAGGTGAGCGCCACAACCAGGACTGCATACGACCGAGGCACACAGGGCCAACACCCGGCATCATGGTGTGGGGAGCGATCTCCTACACTGGCCGTACACCACTGGTGATCGTCGAGGGAACACTGAATAGTGCACGGTACATCCAAACCGTCATCGAACCCATCGTTCTACCATTCCTAGACCGGCAAGGGAACTTACTGTTCCAACAGGACAATGCACGTCCGCATGTATCCCGTGCCACCCAACGTGCTCTAGAAGGTGTAAGTCAACTACCCTGGCCAGCAAGATCTCCGGATCTGCCCCCCATTGAGCATGTTTGGGACTGGATGAAGCGTCGTCTCACGCGGTCTGCACGTCCAGCACGAACGCTGGTCCAACTGAGGCGCCAGGTGGAAATGGCATGGCAAGCCGTTCCACAGGACTACATCCAGCATCTCTACGATCGTCTCCATGGGAGAATAGCAGTCTGCATTGCTGCGAAAGGTGGATATACACTGTACTAGTGCCGACATTGTGCATGCTCTGTTGCCTGTGTCTATGTGCCTGTGGTTCTGTCAGTGTGATCATGTGATGTATCTGACCCCAGGAATGTGTCAATAAAGTTTCCCCTTCCTGGGACAATGAATTCACAGTGTTCTTATTTCAATTTCCAGGAGTGTATCTATCAGATTATTTTAATATCTACACACTTCTTGTACCTTTAATACCTGCATTTATTGACCCTCCTGTATTTTCAATTTTATACTTCTTTGCTCACCATCATCAGCTCTTTGTATCAGTACAACCATAGTTTAGTTTTTTAGTTGTCCTGCCGATAAAAAGAATGTCAATCTCATATCAAATAGCAAATTATCAAGATACCTGATCTTGGTCAAACATGTGAACTTTGATTCTTAAAATTCTGTCCCTCATATACCTTTAGATGACTTATGTGGTGCATCCCTAGATACTTTCCTGTTTTCAGGTTGACTAATTCCACAGCATTTGTATGTATAATTCTACGAATTTCTACTGGACCCCTATATGAAGAGAAGAATTTGTAGTGTTGCTGTTTTTGTTCGTTTGATAAATAATGTGTTTTTACTAAAACGTTTCATCCTATCAGAAACACTCGATTGGTGGTAGTTTTGTTCACCCTGGACTTCCTCTCCAGGGCTGCACAAGGATGTTGTTAAGTGCCATAGCCACAAGATACCGGTGTTGTGTTCTTGAGATTGATGGAAATTTTATTACCTCCCTAATTCTGTCTGGGACTGGTTTGTTTGTTAAGACAGTAATTGGTGGAAGTAAAGTGGTGCTATGGGGCATTTAATTGAGCACTGCCTGAAATTGTTCAAATTCGTATCCCAGGTATTATGCATCTTACTGCAATACAAGCAACACAATGTTCCTAATTCTTTCATTGTCCACCCAGCTGGATTTGCACTTGGTTTTTATTTTGAAATGTATATGGGCTTGATTCGATGCTTCTTGAGTGTAGTATGCCACTGTTTTGACATGTATTGTGGTCCATTGTCACACAATGTTTTGTCAACTTTGATTGAGTGCTTTTCTAATAGTTCACCCAGTTACCTTTTTCAAGGGGGTAAGGGTAACATAGTTAGATGTTAGTTCTACCACAACAAAAATAAATGTATTTCCCTTATTTGTCCATAGTAACAGTCCCATTAAATAGGTTGCTGCGAAGTGTTTTAATTTTTCAGGTTTTATTTGATACATAGATGGTCTGGTTCGAAATGTTATGTACTTAGCCTTCTGATAATCTTTACATTTGGCTAATACCTATCTAATTCTTTTTTCCGTATTGGAAAAATGACATGACAGTTTTAGTTTCAAGTAACTTTTCGTGGACCGTAATTCCCATTGCTAAGATGTCTATACAAATGTATTTTTAATTCACTCTTCTGGAATACACGCTACCCATGAACTTGTACATACAGTCCTTCTATAAAACAAGATGTCGTCCTTCACAAGATAATGGAGGCAAATGCCAACAGTGTTCTTATCTTTCCACTTATGTTTGACTTCCAAAATCTCAGGGTCTTAGTTTTTTTCTGTGGCAATTTGTTTGAATGCATTAGTTACATAGTTTTCAAATGGTACATTTTTCGTATAATAAATTCGGAAATGATTTTCCTCATTATTACTACCTGTGCCATTACCAACACGTCAAGGAGATCTTGATAGTGTGTCTGCTAAAAAGTTAATTGGTCCTAGTACATAAGTAATTGAGAAATCATACTCTTGTAGTTTTGCTGTCTAGCTTACAAGTCTGCCATGAGTCAGCTTTGCTGTTAACAAAAACTCCAACGCCTTATGGTCAGTAAAAACTTTTGTTTTTCTTCCAAATAGAAAGTATTAAAACCTTTGGAATCCCCACACAATTGCTAACACTTCCATTTCTGTAATTGAGTAATTACATTGACATTAGTCAACAGTCTAGTCTCCAAAGCAATAGTTGTATTAATAAATTGTCCACCTTGTTAGCATTCCTGAAATAGTGCCATTCCCAATCCAGTTTCCGCACTGTCTGTGACCATGTAAAAATTCGAGGTTAGATTGGCATGGGCTAACATGGGTGCTTTTGTTAGAGGAATCTTCAGTATCTATTATTCTATTGATCTGTCTCAAATCTAGCACAAGACAAATACTACCATCTTTCTTATCTACAATCCTTATAGGACTATTGTAGGTTGATGATGTGGGTTCAATTATCCCATCTTCCATCATTTTGTGTGTTTCAAGAAACACTTTATTGCCTATAATATAACGGTATGGTGTAAGATGGAACCCTAAATGATTTGTGTTCTTTTACCTCAAATTGGTATTGAAACTGCTTAATTGCACCTGTCTTTGGTAAAAATATCTCTGCATTGCTATGCAGTATTCTCTCTAACTTTTTCTTATCACATTGAGAGATATTAGTTACTTCCTATGATATCGTATCTATTTCCTGATGAATGTCATATAGTAACCCTGGATCTATAATCTTCGATTCATCTGTCCACTCGCACCATGGATGTTTATTGTCTCACACTTCTCCCTCAATTTGCATACTTAATCACATGGCCCACAGCTCATGATCTCTCGGGAGCGTTCTCCCTTCCCGAGCACGGTGTCCCGGGTTCGATTTCCGGCAGGGTCAGGATTTTCACCTGCCTCGAGATGACTGGGTGTTGTTGTGTCGTCTTCATCATCTTCATCCCCATTACCATCGGAGGAAGGCAATGGCAAACCACCTCCTCTAGGACCTTGCCTAGTACAGCGATGCAGGTCTCCCACATCGTCCCCTACGCTCTGTCAAGAAGTATGGGACCTCACCATCATCATCAATTGCATGTACTCGCCGGGAAAAGAGTAACATCACCTAATGTTACGTTCCCTTTTCCCATGTCCAAAATTGCTCGTTGTTGATTCAAGAAATCGGCCCCAAGCATCATCTCTATTGACAATTTTGACACAACTACAAAATTAGTTTCTATTGTGCGTCCTTGATACGTAAATGCTATCCTGGTGGAATGACCCATAATGGGTCCTTTGACTCTCATTTTTTGTTTTTTGAGTACTGGCGTTTCATTTTCACTGTTGCATTGGTTAAAGAGCTGTTTTGAAAATGGCTGTCATTTCACTTCCACTGTCAATGACTGCATTGATAATTGTATCTCCCACTTGAGCCCTAATTATTGATTGTATCTCGAGTGGCACACTTCGATCGCTCTCTTTCATGAGTGCATCCTCAATCGAATCAAATTCGAGCCTATTGATCTGCATACTCTCAGACATCAAACTTCGTGGTGGAGGTACGTTAATCACTTCATTCCCTATTTTATGGATGGCTTTCCCAGTTTTACTGGTCTAATTTCGCCAAAGTCTTCTCCATATGCTTGCACAATGGTGTCATAGTTATCCGAACTATAAACACTAACTTTGGTATCCAGCGGTAGCCCAACTGGGGTTTCGCTCAATGACACGTTATCCTCCTTAACTGTCTCCATTCTACTCTCTGTCTCAAACATTTGATATAAGCACTGTAAGGCTTCATCATCCTCTGTAGGTGTTACTTCGATTGGTGGGACGTCTGCCTCATAGTCAGTTGAGTCCTAGTCAATCAGGTCCCAACCTGTAACTTGTGTTTCCGACCCTATTTGTTCGATCTCGCTCACTGATTTCTCTTCCCCTGAATCACATACAAGTCTATTAGCCTATTTGTTGTTAATTATTCAATTGTCTGTGGGTCGAGTGTTATGCTCCTGGTCCCCCACTTCTACAACTAGCCAATCTTTACATTTCCATGGATTAGGTGGCCTAATCTACACCTCAGGTTGTTCGTTTTTCGTCTGATCATCAGATGTACTCTGATTCTACATATCCTTAACTGGTTATTGAGGGTTATTCGAACTCGAGTAATGCTGATTTTCTTGGTGAAACCGATTTTGTCTATTTTTCACCATTTCGCCAGTTCCCATTCCTGTTCTTATTATTATTTCGGAAAAAGCATCGTTGTTGCCATTATTATTCCGATCTGAATTCCCGCGTCCTTGATTACGTCTATTATTACGTCTGAGTTCTGTCTATACCTATTGCCATTGTTTCCGTTTACTGACCTCTGCCTATCGCTGTTGTTATCCTGCTGATTTCGACGTTTACGTGCGTCATCTTCGCTGAATAGAAAGTCTAATTCACGAAGAATTCCTTCGAAGGCTTGCACATTATCTCCTGCTCTACACAGTAATGACTGTTGATACCTTAATGGGAGTTTCATCATGCACAATCATATTAATTATCCATCACTGTGCGGATTGTCTAAGCATTGGTTCTTCTTGACTATGTTCTCAAAGAACTTAACTGGACCTTTCTCTTTCGAATTTTCGCACGTTGTCTTCTGAAGCAACTCATATTTAATTCTGCTTTGTGCTTCAGGCGACCAATATCTCAACAGAAATGATAAACTGATCTCCTCATACGACTTACGCGCTTGAGGTATTCTCTACATGGTTGCTGCAATTACTCCGTCCATATGCGAACAAATAAAGTCTAGTCTGTGAGAGAGTGGCCAATGTTAAGGTAAACCGATCACAAATTGATTAATAATTGTTCTTGGATGTAAGGAATTGTGATCTTCTTTGTAGTGTAGAAACGTCCATACTGTGAAGAAGTGGTCATTGTCAAATTTCGTATATGCACCATACGGTGTTTGTTCTGTGCCACTCCTCCCTCCAATCATACCTCTGTCACATTCGTTTGTGCTCTGTGCCGCCAATGGGTACTGCACACTTACGCCATCATGTAAATGAGCATCAAATCTTCGTAATGGTACGCAATTATTTGTCTCAAGTTGAGCCATATGACCTACATTCTCCGTCATTGTAACTGGTATTCTACTTGTGCACATACTTTAGATTACATGATCTGTGTCCATTTGTGTCATTTGCGTCGGATTTTCGTACGGCCTGTACTGTTCTGCATAAGAAGCTGCTCGTACTTGAGTGACATGCTGTGGTACAGTATAGTGTTCTCTTAAATGTTGATCAGTGTACATCACACTCGGCACCTGACATTCGATTTTGATGTGCTGTACGTAATTCCTCTCTACATTAGGTATCTACATCTACATCCATACTCCGCAAGCCACCTGACGGTGTGTGGCGGAGGGTACCCTGAGTACCTCTATCGGTTCTCCCTTCTATTCCAGTCTCGTATTGTTCGTGGAAAGAAGGATTGTCGATATGCTTCTGTGCGGGCTCTAATCTCTCTGAATTTATCCTCATGGTCTCTTCGCGAGATATACGTAGGAGGGAGCAATATGCTGCTTGACTCTTCGGTGAAGGTATGTTCTCGAAACTTTAACAAAAGCCCGTACCGAGCTACTGAGCGTCTCTCCTGCAGAGTCTTCCACTGGAGTTTATCTATCATCTCCGTAACGCATTCGCGATTATTAAATGATCCTGTAACGAAGCGCGCTGCTCTCCGTCGGATCTTCTCTATCTCTTCTATCAACCCTATCTGGTACGGATCCCACACTGCTGAGCAGTATTCAAGCAGTGGGCGAACAAGAGTACTGTAACCTACTTCCTTTGTTTTCGGATTGCATTTCCTTAAGATTCTTTCAATGAATCTCAGTCTGGCATCTGCTTTACCGACGATCAACTTTATATTATCATTCCATTTTAAATCACTCCTAATGCGTACTCCCAGATAATTTATGGAATTAACTGCTTCCAGTTGCTGAGCTGCTATAATGTAGCTAAATGATAAGGGATCTATCTTTCTATGTATTCGCAGCACTTTACACTTGTCTACATTGAGATTGAATTGCCATTCCCTGTACCATGCGTCAATTCACTGCAGATCCTCCTGCATTTCAGTACAATTTTCTATTGTTACAACCTCTCGATACACCACAGCATCATCTGCAAAAAGCCTCAGTGAACTTCCGATGTCATCCACAAGGTCATTTATGTATATTGTGAATAGCAACGGTCCTATGGCACTCCCCTGCGGCACACCTGAAATCACTCTTACTTCGGAAGACTTCTCTCCATTGAGAATGACATGCTGCGTTCTATTATCTATGAACTCTTCAATCCAATCACACAATTGGTCTGATAGTCCATATGCCCTTACTTTGTTCATTAAACGACTGTGGGGAACTGCATCGAACGCCTTGCGGAAGTCAAGAAACACGGCATCTACCTGTGAACCCGTGTCTATCGCCCTCTGAGTCTCGTGGACGAATAGCGCGAGCTGGGTTTCACACGACCGTCTTTTTCGAAACCCATGCTGATTCCTACAGAGTAGATTTCTAGTCTCCAGAAAAGTCATTATACTCGAACATAATACGTGTTCCAAAATTCTACAACTGATCGACGTTAGAGATATAGGTCTATAGTTCTGCACATCTGTTCGACGTCCCTTCTTGAAAACGGGGATGACCTGTGCCCTTTTCCAATCCTTTGGAACGCTACGCTCTTCTAGAGACCTGCGGTACACCGCTGCAAGAAGGGGGGCAAGTTCCTTCGCGTACTCTGTGTAAAATCGAACTGGTATCCCATCAGGTCCAGCGGCCTTTCCTCTTTTGAGCGATTTTAATTGTTTCTCTATCCCTCTGTCATCTGTTTCGATATTTACCATTCTGTCATCTGTGCGACAATCTAGAGAAGGAACTACAGTGCAGTCTTCCTCTGTGAAACAGCTTTGGAAAAAGACATTTAGTATTTCGGCCTTTAGTCTGTCTTCCTCTGTTTCAGTACCATTTTGGTCACAGAGTGTCTGGACATTTTGTTTTGATCCACCTACCGCTTTGACATAGACCAAAATTTCTTAGGACTTTCTGCCAAGTCAGTACATAGAACTTTACTTTCGAATTCATTGAACGCCTCTCGCATAGCCCTCCTCACACTACATTTCGCTTCGCGTAATTTTTGTTTGTCTGCAAGGCTTTGGCTATGTTCATGTTTGCTGTGAAGTCCCCTTTGCTTCCGCAGCAGTTTTCTAATTCGGCTGTTGTACCACGGTGGCTCTTTTCCATCTCTTACGATCTTGCTTGGCACATACTCATCTAACGCATATTATACGACGGTTTTGAACTTTGTCCACTGATCGTCAACACTATCTGTACTTGAGACAAAACTTTTGTGTTGAGCCGTCAGGTACTCTTTAATCTGCTTTTTGTCACGTTTGCTAAACAGAAAAATCTTCCTACCTGTTTTAGTATTTCTATTTACGGCTGAAATCATCGATGCAGTAACCGCTTTATGATCGCTGATTCCCTGTTCTGCGTTAACTGTTTCAAATAGTTCGGGTCTGTTTGTCACCAGAAGGTCTAATATGTTATCGCCACGAGTCGGTTCTCTGTTTAACTGCTCAAGGTAGTTTTCAGATAAAGCACTTTAAAAAATTTCACTGGATTCTTTGTCCCTGCCACCCGTTATGAACGTTTGAGTCTCCCAGTCTATATCCGGCAAATTAAAATCTCCACCCAGAACTATAACATGGTGGGGAAATCTACTCGAAATATTTTCCAAATTATCCTTCAGGTGCTCAGCCACAACAGCTGCTGTGCCAGGGGGCCTATAGAGACATCCAATTACCATGTATGAGCCTGCTTTAACCGTGACCTTCACCCAAATCATTTCACATTTCGGATCTCCGTCAATTTCCTTTGATTCTATTGCACTTCTTATCGCTATAAACACGCCTCCCCCTTCACTGTCCAGCCTGTCTCTGCGGTATACATTCCAATCTGAGTTTAGGATTTCATTACTGTTTACGTCTGGTTTCAGCCAACTTCCTGTCCCTAGTACTATACGGGCGTTGTGACCGTTTATTAATGAGAGCAGTTCTGGGACCTTTCTATAGACGCTCCTGCAGTTTACTATTAGCACATTAATATTGTTATTCCCTGTTGCATTTTGCCTACTCCTACCTTGCCGCGTCTCAGGAGGCGTCTTGTCGGGCCTAGGGAGGGAATTCTCTAACCTAAAAAACCCCCATGTGCACTCCACACGTACTCCGCTACACTTGTAGCCGCTTCCGGCGTGTAGTGCACGCCTGACCTATTCAGGGGGACCCTACATTTCTCCACCTGATAGCGGAGGTCGAGAAATTTGCACCCCAGTTCTCCGCAGAATCGTCTGAGAGTCTGGTTTAAGCCTTCCACTCGGTTCCAAACCAGAGGACCGCGATCGGTTCTGGGAATGATACTACAAATAGTTAGCTCTGATTCCACCCCACGAGCGAGGCTTTCCGCCTTCACCAATTCCGCCAACCGCCTGTACGAACTGAGGATGACCTCTGAACCCAGACGGCAGGAATCATTGGTGCCGACATGAGCAACAATTTGCAGTAGAGTGCACCCAGTGCTCTCTATCACCGCCGGCAGGTACTCCTCCACATCTCGGATGAGGCCACCCCGGCAAGCAGACAGAGTGAACACTGGCCTTCTTCTCCGACCTTTCCGCTATTTCCCTAAGGGGCTCCATCACCTGCCTAACGTAGAAGCTCCCAATAACTAATAAAACCCTCCCCCCGTGTGCCTGCTCGGACCCTGCTGAAGGGGCGGCCACATGTCCACTCACAGGTAGAGCGGGCGATGCCACACGGCTAGCCTCCACATTGACCCATTCGCCTCGTGCGCCGCGAACGCCGCTGAACCCGCCACTCCCCTTGGGGAGAGGGTGGCCCAACCGCGCTCGGTACCCGCGAAGATCAGCTGTTCGCGAACAGTGGCCAGCTCCTCCTGCGTCCGTACACAGCAGTCACACATCCTATCCATCCTAACAAATCAATTTACTGTAGAGAGTTAACCAACTTTTAACTAGACTGCTAATTCACTAAAGGCGGCTGATTGTTGACTAAACTGTGGTTGCTAGCCACTTCTTGTAGAAAACAATGAAAATAGCACTACCTGTCTCTGGACTGTATTGAAAACAAACACTAGCACTACTGGCACTATGGTTGACTAAAGGGACTCTCTCTGACTATTCAAAACAAACACGAAATCTATGGAACACCATTACTAGCACTCGACAATTAAAGCTTCCTGAAAGCAAAAACACACGGAAGAAGAAGTGATAAGTAAGAAAAATACAGTTAATACTCAAATTAAGGTAGCTCGCTGCACAGCAGACGTGAAGCAGACGGCAGTTACGATGACACTCTGTTTCTGTTCACTTGGTACGTTCATTTGGAACTTATTTGTACCCACTGTGTGCATCTAAATGTACGTTTATTCGCCCTTTTTCTTACATTGCTAATTTGTGCATTCAGATATGCCGCTACACGCGCGTCTTTCTACGTTGTCGCGACCTTTTTGCGTCTCGTTAGCTGCTTCGGATGACCTTCCTGCAACCTTCATAGTGTCTCTATTCGTATTTACCGTGGACTCTGACGTCGTAATTGTATCTGAACACACGCTGTCGTCACCACGACCTTAGATACTTTGCAATAATTCGTTTCTCAGACGTTGGAACTGCTCCTTGGTTTTCGATTCGATTTTCAAAATACGATTATCGAATCTCTTTCACGCTGCTCTGGTGACCCTTCTTTGAACTGTTGTCTCTCTGGTGACCTGCTGTGCTTTTCGAGAAGTATTTGTCGTAAAGAGATCGACCAGTTGCTTGACTTCTTTGACACTCTGGTGAGTTTCGTCATTTAACTCTGTCATATCTTTCTGTACCTCGTCAATACTTGTGCGCGTCCGTCTGTGACCTACCATGAGAGTTTCAATCAGTTCTCGTGATGCTTGTGCCTCCTTTCGAATCTGATATTGTTCTAACTTTCGTATGCCTTTGTTTGTCTGTTCACCTAGGTTCTGCATGTTCGAACGAGTTTCTGCAATTAGGTTATGCATATTCGAACCCATTTCTGCACTTAGATTCCGCTTGCACGCATTTGTTTGTTTACTTTGTTGAATCAGATATTGCAGCATTTCGAAAATACTGTTAGATACATTTTGATCTTTACCGGTAGCCACTTGATTCAGCTTTTCACATTCCTGTGTGCAGGTGTGCTGACACTCATTCTTTCTCTCCTATCACGTGACAGTTGGTCTCATATGACTAATATCGTTTCTAGATAGTCCAGCCTGGCATCATTTGAAATTACATCTCTGCCTTGATGTGCCTTTGCACAGTTTTAATCATCAATTCCTTGATGCCAGTTAATAAAATTATTAACTATACCTAACTACTGACTTTAATTGAATTCAAAACTTTTTTTGTTCAAATTTAACCTAATTACAAAAGAAGTTACACATTTAAAGCTAAATTACACTTCCAGATCTAAAAACATTTGGAGTTACTGAACCTCTATCTTCCAACAAGATAATGCCACACCTACTAAGTGCTACTGCATTACTTACACTCTGACACTTGTTAACATAAACTTACTGTCAGTAACACTGAAATGTGCTAACAAACTTTTACAAGTCTAAACTTCAACAAGATAACACACCCTATACACAAATCATTAAGTATATCACCTTCAGTCCTCAAATTGACCCCTAACAGCCTCGTGTCCTTGCCACACATGTATTCTAACAGTGTCCAATACTAAATTAATGTGATTCTTTCAATTCCACTCTGCTCAAACATATCTGGACAGTCCAAAATTTCACCCGAAAATGTATTCCAGCAACCACAAAAGTATTCTGTCAATTTTCCACAGTGTCCAAAACTATCCAGATGGTCTGATTTTTCAACTGGCAGTCTAATCTGTCAACCACAAACATATCCTGGCAGTCTAATCTCCCAAACAAAAACGCATCCTGGCAGGGTCGCCTTTATCTAAAGTACTCTCCCAGTCATTGTGACCCGTCCTTACCATTTGCCATGCATGGAGATATCTGACAGAACTAAAGTATCTGTGAACCCAGGCCCTGCAAGGTAAGGATGCAGTCACGATTAGACGCCAGAGTAACAGCTGTCATACATGCCCTAAAATATTTGACTTAGGAAGGAGTAGCCGCTAGTCAACAACACACAAGCAACTGCTACCTGTACTAAATCTTTTATTACAGAATCACCATACAGATTAAGTTCAAGTGTGTAGTTGGTGACATTGGAAAATCCTCTATAATTAGGAAGATACTGACAATGAATCTACAAACTAAATGAAATTAATCATGATAAACATGAACACACGACAACCTTTCAAAAGCGTTCCTACATGAGAAAAGAATCCCTAGTGTAACTTACAATACAATGATCAAAAACAATTTACACTCCAAAATACACTCCTGGAAATGGAAAAAAGAACCACCAGATCACACTAATTCCCCCTGTCTAAGAAATCATTGCGAGTACAGTATATACTAGAGTATGTCCATTCAGAGTTAATTTTCAGGGGTCGAGCAGGTGGGTGGAGAAACCGCAAAACTGTTGTAGTCTAAACAAATTTTTAAGTTCATGTGGTCAAGAATTGTAATGATTTAACACTTTGGAGCAGGAAGACGATCACCGCGAGACGGATCTGTTGTTGCAGCTGGAAAAATTGAGTTTGTTACGAAAAAACAAAACAGCCTGTTAGAGAGTCATACAAAGATTTTGTTTGTTACATGTGCGAGAAACGGCGACTTAATGATACAGGCCTGTTTATATCCTATAACGTGTGTGCGGAAGCTGAATTTTCAAAAAATATAACCTTCTGTAGGCTTGAATGCGAAGAATGCTTTATTCCAAGCATACAATAGACTTCTGATAGTGTATATGAGCAGTGGTAGTGAGTGTATTGTGCTTTAGTTATCGCTATTGAAGGGGGACATATGAGCAGTGATAGTGAGTGTATTGTGCTTTAGTTATCGCTATTAAAGGGGGACATATGAACAGTGGTAGTGAGTGTATTGTGCTTTAGTTATCGCTATTAAAGGGGGACATATGAGCAGTGGTAGTGAGTGTATTGTGCTTTAGTTATCGCTATTAAAGGGGGACATATGAACAGTGGTAGTGAGTGTATTGTGCTTTAGTTATCGCTATTAAAGGGGGACATATGAGCAGTGGTAGTGAGTGTATTGTGCTTTAGTTATCGCTATTAAAGGGGGACATATGAGCAGTGGTAGTGAGTGTATTGTGCTTTAGTTATCGCTATTAAAGGGGGACATATGAGCAGTGGTAGTGAGTGTATTGTGCTTTAGTTATCGCTATTAAAGGGGGACATATGAGCAGTGGTAGTGAGTGTATTGTGCTTTAGTTATCGCTATTAAAGGGGGACATATGAGCAGTGGTAGTGAGTGTATTGTGCTTTAGTTATCGCTATTAAAGGGGGACATATGAGCAGTGGTAGTGAGTGTATTGTGCTTTAGTTATCGCTATTAAAGGGGGACATATGAGCAGTGGTAGTGAGTGTATTGTGCTTTAGTTATCGCTATTAAAGGGGGACATATGAGCAGTGGTAGTGAGTGTATTGTGCTTTAGTTATCGCTATTAAAGGGGGACATATGAGCAGTGGTAGTGAGTGTATTGTGCTTTAGTTATCGCTATTAAAGGGAGACATATGAGCAGTGGTAGTGAGTGTATTGTGCTTTAGTTATCGCTATTAAAGGGGACATATGAGCAGTGGTAATGAGTGTATTGTGCTTTAGTTATCGCTATTAAAGGGGGACAGTGACTGCACAACTGTGCTTGTTCAAGAACAGAGCTCTAGCCACACGTTAGAAAAAAGGTATTTCAGAACTCTTACTTCCTCAGTATATTACTTCCTCAGTATATTACTTCCTCAGTATATTACAATTAACTTTGAGGACTATGAATTCGCAGGGAAAAGAGTATGTTACTGCTTACAGCATGTATGAGTGGATATTTATATGAATCTGATAAAGAGTCGTTGTCATATGAACGCTTTGATAACTACATGTTCCTTACACAACTTGTACCATTACTATGTGATGTATATTTTATTTGCCACTTGATGTATTTCAACGTGTGTTCCCCACCTTAAGCACAACAACTTGAATGCACGATGCCACAATGATAGATCCCCATTAATTAAGATGTATTGTATTGGGTGTATAGCTGAAAAGATCAATAACAATTATGTCTGTTCAGTAGCTAAGTAAGATGCTGTTACTTTTTAATGACCTATTTTCTACTTCATGGTTTCTATGATGATGAGCATCGATAAATCATATTTAAAGATATGGCATACACAGAAGATGCCTGAATAATAGAGACATTTCCACCCAGCAGTGCATCGCCGAGGTCTTTTAAGGATGTGAAGTTCGCTGAAACATGGAAAAATGGAAAGTGGTTATCACGTTTCTACCATGGACTTCATTGGGATACTCCTGGCATACCTTATAAAGATATGGTGACGTCGCTTCGATTATCATCTACACGAAGATGAAGAACAAGATCTCACAGATGTGTCGAATCTTCAAGTTTGCTGCTATTCAAGACCTGGAATTCTATGGGTGTCCTGCTCTCCAAGTTCAAGAAGAAGAAGATGTATGTAAACAGTGTTGCTGTGTATTCTTATGAAAATGTAAAATTAATTTTAAGTTGTATGAGAAATAAATGAATTTTTACCTCATAATATGTATATGATTTTTCTTCACACAGTTCCAGATTTGACAGTGTACAGTTTTAACCAGATACTATGTCTGTGGTTTTCCTAGATATAATTTTAGAGATGTTTGCTATATGTCTTTGGAAACAGACACAGTCACATGCCTCCTGCTCCCATAACCCAATTCGTACTGCACGATACGTGTCATTCAATGCGACCATTCTATATGTTTTGTTATTCTCAGTCTTAAACTTCACCTCCTTAATAGCACTCATCTTCAGAGAAAAGTAAAATCATTTGTGATCTGCACAGCCTTTATATATATAAAATGCAATAGGAGAAAGGTTTTTTTGTAAATAACAACAAAGATGTATGGTGACGAATTTTTTCGTTTATTCTGTTCACACAAATACAATATACACTCCTAGAAATGGAAAAAAGAACACATTGACACCGGTGTGTCAGACCCACCATACTTGCTCCAGACACTGCGAGAGGGCTGTACAAGCAATGATCACACGCACGGCACAGCAGACACACCAGGAACCGCGGTGTTGGCCGTCGAATGGCGCTAGCTGCGCAGCATTTGTGCACCGCCGCCGTCAGTGTCAGCCAGTTTGCCGTGGCATATGGAGCTCCATCGCAGTCTTTAACACTGGTAGCATGCCGCGACAGCGTGGACGTGAACCGTATGTGCAGTTGACGGACTTTGAGCGAGGGCGTATAGTGGGCATGCGGGAGGCCGGGTGGACGTACCGCCGAATTGCTCAACACGTGGGGCGTGAGGTCTCCACAGTACATCGATGTTGTCGCCAGTGGTCGGCGGAAGGTGCACGTGCCCGTCGACCTGGGACCGGACCGCAGCGACGCACGGATGCACGCCAAGACCGTAGGATCCTACGCAGTGCCGTAGGGGACCGCACCGCCACTTCCCAGCAAATTAGGGACACTGTTGCTCCTGGGGTATCGGCGAGGACCATTCGCAACCGTCTCCATGAAGCTGGGCTACGGTCCCGCACACCGTTAGGCCATCTTCCGCTCACGCCCCAACATCGTGCACCCCGCCTCCAGTGGTGTCGCGACAGGCGTGAATGGAGGGACGAATGGAGACGTGTCGTCTTCAGCGATGAGAGTCGCTTCTGCCTTGGTGCCAATGATGGTCATATGCGTGTTTGGCGCCGTGCAGGTGAGCGCCACAATCAGGACTGCATACGACCGAGGCACACAGGGCCAACACCCGGCATCATGGTGTGGGGAGCGATCTCCTACACTGGCTGTACACCACTGGTGATCGTCGAGGGGACACTGAATAGTGCACGGTACATCCAAACCGTCATCGAACCCATCGTTCTACCATTCCTAGACCGGCAAGGGAACTTGCTGTTCCAACAGGACAATGCACGTCCGCATGTATCCCATGCCACCCAACGTGCTCTAGAAGGTGTAAGTCAACTACCCTGGCCAGCAAGATCTCCGGATCTGTCCCCCATTGAGCATGTTTGGGACTGGATGAAGCGTCGTCTCACGCGGTCTGCACGTCCAGCACGAACGTTGGTCCAACTGAGGCGCCAGGTGGAAATGGCATGGCAAGCCGTTCCACAGGACTACATCCAGCATCTCTACGATCGTCTCCATGGGAGAATAGCAGCCTGCATTGCTGCGAAAGGTGGATATACACTGAACTAGTGCCGACATTGTGCATGCTCTGTTGCCTGTGTCTATGTGCCTGTGGTTCTGTCAGTGTGATCATGTGATGTATCTGACCCCAGGAATGTGTCAATAAAGTTTCCCCTTCCTGGGACAATGAATTCATGGTGTTCTTATTTCAATTTCCAGGAGTGTAGTTCTTAAGGTACAGTATAATTTTTGATTTACAATGTAGTTCTAGACGTACAGTATAGAATTCTTGAGGTACAATTTGACTCTGATATTCCAATCAGAGTTTCTTTTAACTTACAAGCTACAACTGTAACACCAGTCGAGAATATTTTTTACAGTTTTTTTCAGTAGCACTGGATGAGAATGTTTACAAGTTTCTGTAAATCTGCGCTAAAAACTAATGCAGAGATACTTTTACTACAACTAAATTCCACAGTACCAGTAGCATATCTTTTACAACAATTCCGATGGACTGTTCACAGTTATTGTTAGAGTCTAATTTCAGCAGCCTCAGTATGAAGGTTTTTACAATAATTACAATAATTCTGATGGACTGTGAGCTATATAGATATATGAACACTTAAAAACTATTCTGACTTGGATGGCTAGGGCAGGTGAAAAACCTAAAAACTATTCTATTTACTATACGCACCTAGTGCATAGATATACATACACACCTGGAAATGGAAAAAAGAACACATTGACACCGGTGTGTCAGACCCACCATACTTGCTCCGGACACTGCGAGAGGGCTGTACAAGCAATGATCACACGCACGGCACAGTGGACACACCAGGAACCGCGGTGTTGGCCGTCGAATGGCGCTAGCTGCGCAGCATTTGTGCACCGCCGCCGTCAGTGTCAGCCAGTTTGCCGTGGCATACGGAGCTCCATCGCAGTCTTTAACATTGGTAGCATGCCGCGACAGCGTGGACGTGAACTGTATGTGCTGTTGACGGACTTTGAGCGAGGGCGTATAGTGGGCATGCAGGAGGCCGGGTGGACGTACCGCCGAATTGCTCAACACGTGGGGCGTGAGGTCTCCACAGTACATCGATGTTGTCGCCAGTGGTCGGCGGAAGGTGCACGTGCCCGTCGACCTGGGACCGGACCGCAGCGACGCACGGATGCACGCCAAGACCGTAGGATCCTACGCAGTGCCGTAGGGGACCGCACCGCCACTTCCCAGCAAATTAGGGACACTGTTGCTCCTGGGGTATCGGCGAGGACCATTCGCAACCGTCTCCATGAAGCTGGGCTACGGTCCCGCACACCGTTAGGCCGTCTTCCGCTCACGCCCCAACATCGTGCAGCCCGCCTCCAGTGGTGTCGCGACAGGCGTGAATGGAGGGACGAATGGAGACGTGTCGTCTTCAGCGATGAGAGTCGCTTCTGCCTTGGTGCCAATGATGGTCGTATGCGTGTTTGGCGCCGTGCAGGTGAGCGCCACAATCAGGACTGCATACGACTGAGGCACACAGGGCCAACACCCGGCATCATGGTGTGGGGAGCGATCTCCTACACTGGCCGTACACCACTGGTGATCGTCGAGGGGACACTGAATAGTGCACGGTACATCCAAACCGTCATCGAACCCATCGTTCTACCATTCCTAGACCGGCAAGGGAACTTGCTGTTCCAACAGGACAATGCACGTCCGCATGTATCCCGTGCCACCCAACGTGCTCTAGAAGGTGTAAGTCAACTACCCTGGCCAGCAAGATCCCCGGATCTGTCCCCCATTGAGCATGTTTGGGACTGGATGAAGTGTCGTCTCACGTGGTCTGCACGTCCAGCACGAACGCTGGTCCAACTGAGGCGCCAGGTGGAAATGGCATGGCAAGCCGTTCCACAGGACTACACCCAGCATCTCTACGACCGTCTCCATGGGAGAATAGCAGCCTGCATTGCTGCGAAAGGTGGATATACACTGTACTAGTGCCGACATTGTGCATGCTCTGTTGCCTGTGTCTATGTGCCTGTGGTTCTGTCAGTGTGATCATGTGATGTATCTGACCCCAGGAATGTGTCAATAAAGTTTCCCCTTCCTGGGACAATGAATTCACGGTGTTCTTATTTCAATTTCCAGGAGTGTATTTACAGGTTGCACATACGTGATGTATGAATAAATAAATATACAAATATCTTTCTCTGTTTATGCTCTTTTAATATTTTAATGTTTATGCTTTTTTAAACTTCATTTCTTTCAAACATATGGTATGCATATATATACATTTTTCTTTTTATCTTCCTTTTATACACATGGTCTATGCGTGTGTGTATATACACATGTCTATAGTACAAATAAATATTTATATGACACACACGCACATACAAAAATTACTTACGCCATGATAAAACGGCGATCTACTACTCTGCAGACATTCTCTCTCTCTCTCTCTCACCCTATTTCTCTCTCTCTCTTTCTCTCTCTCTCTCTCTCTCTCTCTCTCACTCTGTGTGTGTATGTGAGTGTGTGTGTGTGTGTGTGTGTGTGCCTCATTCTCTTACTTTCACTCAATCAGTCCCACGGTCCTTCTCTCGCTACAAGTGAATAGTGCGAGTATAGGAGAGTTTCAATCCCATCATCACAAATGGTCCTTTAAGCGTCATGAGGCGACAGGACGATTTTAGAGTGCAGCACAGTGTACATGTTGTGTCCTCTCGATCGAATACTGGTCTGCAATACCATACGCAGCGGCTGCGGTGCAGCACGGCGAACGCTGCTGTACAGGCACCACAAGTAGTCTTCTATAGAGAGGGCTCTCGATGTCATATGATGCACACACTTAGCCCACCTCTGGGTGGCACTGTCGAATATGTGATATGCATACATTTTTGACTGCAGACCTATAAACTCCACAATCGGCAATCCACTGGCCACATTCTAAGGCCGATAACCTTTTTGTTCTGTGGAACAATACCGGAAGAATTATCGGCTGTGTATGAGGATGTGCCGAAATGAATAGGGTTCTTTGCATTCAAGTCTATTGGAGGTTTCTATATAAGAAGGTATTTCTTTTTGAAAATTCAGCTTCTGCACACAAATTATAGGATCTAAACAGTTCTGTATCATTAAGTCGCCGTTTCTCGCACATGTAACAAACAAAATCTTTGTATGATTCTCTACCAGGTTCTTTTGTTTTTTCGTAGCAGACTCAATTTTTCCAGCTGCAACAACAGATCCGTCTCGCGGTGATTCTCTTCCTGCTCCAAAGTGTTAAATAGATACAATGCTTGGCCACATGAACTTAAAAATTTGTTTAGACTACAACAGTTTTGCGGTTTCTCCACCCATATGCTCGACCCCTGAAAATTAACTCCGAATGGACGTACTCCAGTATATATTGCACTCGAAATGATTTCTTAGTCGGGGGAATTAGTGTGATCTGGTGGTGGTAGCTATGCATGGAAGGTACTGACACAAACCCCGACTTGGTGGTCTGAGTATATAAAAGATGCCACTGTGTGCTGGGTGGATTTACAAGTATCGAAAATACGGGAAGTTTTCGTGGAAATGTTAAAATAAATAAACTGAAAAGACTCCAGGGCTTTTTAAAATTCTGATTATATCCTTTATTCATCGCCAAATATTTGAGGCTTTTTCCAGTGTGAAAACGACACCTGGCTGATGCGAGTGTGGATGTATAATAATTAATAGTCAGAAATGTTATGCTGCTACTTGAATGTAAAGGTACCGTGGCTTATGTTCCGACATATCACCAGACGTTTGTGGGAAGTGATCAAACTACTATTCACGTAAATGTTGTATTCTTTGTCGCCACTGTAGTGTCTTGTGCCATGAGAGCAAGGGAGAAGATGTTGTTTGGTGGCCAGTATCCTCTTTCTACAACACAACTGTGCACATGTACTAACAGGGTTGTTTATTACTTAAGCAGATAGCTGCTAAGTCTAAGTGTAATGGTACAATCTCTTCTGCAATAGTCCACTTTATCCTCACTGTTGGTGAAGCACAAGTCTCGGTATGAAATGAATGACAGACGCCAAACTAGGATGCGAGTTAGTGCACCAGTGACTGAGCTAGTGACCGAGACTGCACTAGTGACTGCGACTGAGGCAAACTGACAGACTGAGCCCTCTGGTCAGCAGCGATCTAAATACACTCCTGGAAATTGAAATAAGAACACCGTGAATTCATTGTCCCAGGAAGGGGAAACTTTATTGACACATTCCTGGGGTCAGATACATCACATGATCACACTGACAGAACCACAGGCACATAGACACAGGTAACAGAGCATGCACAATGTCGGCACTAGTACAGTGTATATCCACCTTTCGCAGCAATGCAGGCTGCTATTCTCCCATGGAGACGATCGTAGAGATGCTGGGTGTAGTCCTGTGGAACGGCTTGCCATGCCATTTCCACCTGGCGCCTCAGTTGGACCAGCGTTCGTGCTGGACGTGCAGACCGCGTGAGACGACGCTTCATCCAGTCCCAAACATGCTCAATGGGGGACAGATCCGGAGATCTTGCTGGCCAGGGTAGTTGACTTACACCTTCTAGAGCACGTTGGGTGGCACGGGATACATGCGGACGTGCATTGTCCTGTTGGAACAGCAAGTTCCCTTGCCGGTCTAGGAATGGTAGAACGATGGGTTCGATGGCGGTTTGGATGTACCGTGCACTATTCAGTGTCCCCTCGACGATCACCAGTGGTGTACGGCCAGTGTAGGAGATCGCTCCCCACACCATGATGCCGGGTGTTGGCCCTGTGTGCCTCGGTCGTATGCAGTCCTGATTGTGGCGCTCACCTGCACGGCGCCAAACACGCATACGACCATCATTGGCACCAAGGCAGAAGCGACTCTCATCGCTGAAGACGACATGTCTCCATTCGTCCCTCCATTCACGCCTGTCGCGACACCACTGGAGGCGGGCTGCACGATGTTGGGGCGTGAGCGGAAGACGGCCTAACGGTGTGCGGGACCGTAGCCCAGCTTCATGGAGACGGTTGCGAATGGTCCTCACCGATACCCCAGGAGCAACAGTGTCCCTAATTTGCTGGGAAGTGGCGGTGCGGTCCCCTACGGCACTGCGTAGGATCCTACGGTCTTGGCGTGCATCCGTGCGTCGCTGCGGTCCGGTCCCAGGTCGACGGGCACGTGCACCTTCCGCCGACCACTGGCGACAACATCGATGTACTGTGGAGACCTCACGCCCCACGTGTTGAGCAATTCGGCGGTACGTCCACCCGGCCTCCCGCATGCCCACTATACACCCTCGCTCAAAGTCCGTCAACTGCACATACGGTTCACGTCCACGCTGTCGCGGCATGCTACCAGTGTTAAAGACTGCGATGGAGCTCCGTATGCCACGGCAAACTGGCTGACACTGACGGCGGCGGTGCACAAATGCTGCGCAGCTAGCGCCATTCGACGGCCAACACCGCGGTTCCTGGTGTGTCCGCTGTGCCGTGCGTGTGATCATTGCTTGTACAGCCCTCTCGCAGTGTCCGGAGCAAGTATGGTGGGTCTGACACACCGGTGTCAATGTGTTCTTTTTTCCATTTCCAGGAGTGTACTTGCAGTCAATAGGGCATTGGTGGCGTGGCGTGTTGCCAGTGCGTCTGTCTATGGCCTCTCTCCTGGTAGGCACGCTTGATACAGCACCGAGTGTCGATCTTCTTCCTACATCTTTGCCGATCCGTGTGTTGGCGACAGCTTATGCCAGCACAGTATAAAAAAAAAATAAAAAAAATACGTTCGTCTAGTCGTAATGGGAGGACAGATTTGACATGGTGAATTGTGATTTCAATGTTTTGAAGAGTATATCCGAATGTAAGTGATGACAGATTCATTTAGTAAACAGCTGCACAATATAGGAATGCAAGGTTTCAACTGGACATGCTATAGTGTACAAACAGGACAGGCAATACGGCTGCAACAAAACGTCCCGTCATCGACATCCCTAAGTGTATCGTCGTGTTTTTCTTGTTGCACTATCGATAGTGATGCTGATTACGGTACACCAGTCCGTATTGGTGTTGTCTTTCCAACCCTTTCGTCCATGGGTGTGCTAATGATTATCACTCAGTGCCAGATGCCTGTGCTTTATGACGCTTGTATGGACAGTCTTGGCAGGATCCAGCTCCATCTGGAAGTGCTGGTCGGAACATTTAAACGTCAAATAATTTCCTAGAACTGAGAAGAGTAGGCATACCACGATTTTTTCTGGTGCTTTACATATGTAAACAATAACTGCACTGCTTATGTGAAATGTCTATATATTCCAGTGTTAAGTTACTGTGGCTTATGTTGTACCATGTCCAGAGAAAATGACTGGGTGTCCTATCGTGAGGGAGGTATATATTTAGCGCATCGGTAGCTTAAGGGTACGAGATAGATTTTTACGCAGAAAATTACGTGCCCCAGAGATACTAAAATTCATTCCAGAACCACAGCCATCAAGAGGAGACATTTCCAGTACGTTGATCGGTGTCAGACTGCAGCAGCAATAGTAATCTTTAATTGTAGTTCCACTGATAGATATGTGCCTGGTTCTCAATATTCTTGTGAGTCTGGAGATGGCTGTAGAACGCATAGAAACAAGCATTCGGGTATGGGTCGGAAACAGCATCTCAACAGACACCTTTGTTCTAGGCTGGGGCTTGCCTATCCTTGTGCACGAATCCAGAGAGTCTGAGAGAGCTTTCGGCTTACGACGATTTGATTAGTGGTTCAAATGGCTCTGAGCACTATGGGACTTAACATCTGAGGTCATCAGTCCCCTAGAACTTAGAACTACTGAAACCTAACTAACCTAAGGACATCACACACATCCATGCCCGGGGCAGGATTCGAACCTGCGACCGTAGCGGTCGTTCGGTTCCAGACTGAAGCACCTAGAACCGCACAGGATTTGATTAGTGGCTTCCACTGGACGGATGAATAGTGAAATAATACCCAGTTTGCGTTGAGCCACCTTCGGCTTCGTGTATGTTGGGTGTATGCTCTGTGGAAATTTGAGAAAATTCAATACGACGAGTGTCTGCGCTGGGTGTATTGATAGCATTCGAAATGCTAGCACTCAGCTCGTCCACGGCCGGCGGGCCTTTCTCTGGCTGACATGCGCTTCTGCGGCTGCGGCCATGGGCCTCGTTTACAGCGGCAGTTTCCCCCATTGGTGCTGTACTGGGGCGTGGTGCAAGTGGGCGTCCAGAAAGTGAATAAGTGGGATATAAAAGTGTTTTCAACAATCTCAGTCTCTAGCCGTGAACAGATCGTGTTACTCAATACATCTTGACGGTATTTGTTGTTGTTACTATTGTATAACGCGGTGGACCCTTTTCCTCCCTTCTTCTTCGTCCTGGTGTAGCTGAGAGAACCAGTCAAGTTAGGAATTCTATAGTGCTTTAAAAAAGAAAATACACTTATCAGATTTTAAGGAACTCTATAACCATGACGGTGTAAATTCACTTCGAAATTTGAAATTCCAACTATCATTGCATACACACCAATTCCAATTGCGACATCAGATAATAATAGGTTTGGATTATTTAATAAAATTTCGCGTCAAAAACATAATATTCTTGTTTACGCATGCAAACTACTGTACAGCGTTTTTTTTAAATTTCGAGTAGTTTTAACTGTGTGAAGCTAATTGTTAAACACCATATTAACGATTTCATTAAGATTTCCCATTTCTTCTGCAGCACCATTTGTGACATCTTCAAGATTTCGCTCCAGATTTAATAACTCCTGAAGCAGATCGTGAAGTGTACCTCAAGAAAAGTGCACCAGAAGGAAGTGGGGCAGTTTAGAGACCATGGTGGAATGAAATGCCTCATGGTAGTTCCTATGTCATCTGCAAAGCAAACTGCAGCTTTCTCTCTCTCTCTCTCTCTCTCTCTGTATGCAATGGCCTTTTCTAAAAAGTTTATTTCAAGTCAGCCAGCTACTATTTTTGTGACATCGTCAATTTGTGTGTGTGTGTGTTTGACAGCAACCGCGTCCGCCTTATATCCAATACATCACGATCATGTGACCAGAAATTAATTATTTATTAACTTCAGTAGTATTTCAGGATCGATTCACCTTGGAAGTAGTTCTCACATTCGTCAGTATTCTGCAAGCGTTTACCGGTAAATGCTGTTTTGTTTGCCCTTCGGCCCGACCGCGACAAGGCGGTGCGTGCAAGCCCAGCAGGGCATGGGGAGAAACAGAGAAAGAGCACGTGTTTGGACAGAATTTCTCGGTTGCTTTTGTTCGAGGATTAGTGTGACATCCAGTCTGTTAGATGTGGGGGCTGGGCAGACACCTGCATGTGGCGGCTGCTTCTCGGGCTCTCGCCAGTACACCCTGACTCTGAGAGGGCTGCGCGGTGATTTTCTGTGCTGTCCAGTGAACGGTGCATGCTTCGCGATCGAATGATTTTTAACAGCGTAATTACGTGTGACGACTGTTTCATGACGGTATTCCTTGTGCGATCAGAATAAAAAGAAGCGATTGATTTAAGTACTTCTTAAAGACCTGCATCTTCCCAAACAGCAGAGAATAATGAGAAAGAGAAATCCAACCCTTTAAAACTGAATTTTTTTATAAACAGACAATATACCCTCAGCTATGTAATTGAATTTTCTGTCATGAGATCCTTCCTCTCCACTACAGAGCCGCCGATTTCCACGTTGGGGAAGGGGAGAGGGGAGGGTAGGGTTGAGGGGGTTTACCAGAGGGGGGTTAATTAATTGACCAGTTTAATTAAAAAGTCAATTAGATTGATAAGTGTAAGAGGGGGCTATTTGAACAGTTCAGGCCTGAAAGTGTCTTGTTCAGTCACGCAGAGAGAGAAGGTAGTCTGATCTATGGGTATGGCAGATGATGCAGACGGCATGAGAATTAGGATTTTATACATATATTACCAATGGTAATATTAGACACCAGTTTGAATTCACAACAAACTGGATCTGTGCTCTATTAATAACTCCTGAAGGCAGTTGTGGTGGATAAATTATGTATACTCAAAATGACACTAAACAATAGGGACCCACTGAATGAGGGAGTATAGTTGTTAAGAAATAGATTTTATATTCGGGATGGTCGACTTTTCTCCATCCATGCATCCTGACTTAAGTTTCCCATGGTTTTCCTAAATCAATTTAGGCAACTCCAGGATGGTTCCTTCAGCAAGGACGGATCGGAGCACATGTCCTAACGTTATAAAAACATACTTAGAATAAAAGAGGGTAAGATGATGAGAGTAAGATTTCGAATTCTTTTACCCTCAAGTTTTTGAACCAATTGCCTACATTAATAATTTAAAGCAACGTTTACAGTTTTTTGTTCAACTACTGATTTTATACTTTTTGTAAATCTACACTTTATGTCGATTTTTTAACTCTTTTAAAATGATGTCAAATTCTTCACCCTACCCTCGTTTCTAGGTAAGATGATGTAAGTAGGTGGGTAAGATGTCGAAGGAAAACAAAAATTAATAAACACAAAAAATAATTTTATTTTAAGCAAAGTAAGTAAGTAGTAGGGCAACAGCGCCATCAGCCCACATTGCAGGTTACCTGTATCAGGACCAAGTATACATTCAGGGGAAAATCTATTGTTCTCATTTGATAGACAGATCCCTACCTAATTGTTCTGCTAAGTGTATTATAACCCACTGGGGATAATACTCCCCTTAGTTTGACATGTCCTTAACCTATTGTTCCCTCATTCCTCCCTCTCCCTACAGGAAACCTCCAACCCCCCCCCCCCCAACTTCTGTAAGAATCTGTACAGAAGACTAGGAAAACTGGTAAAAACATACCTTGGGAAAGACCAGTTTGGATTCCACAGACAGGAGCTTGAATATTAGAGGGTGAAGCCGATCTCCAACCCAGCAAAATGTCACTGTACAGTATCAATATAGTAAACATACATTTCCTATCCTGTGCCATACAAAATCAGCCCTTTTACATCATTCGTACATATACTGCGAAGGCAGACAGCACCGTATACACTCCTCGCAGCACTAGATATTTCCATGCGAGGTCGGCGGTCTTCCACGCCATATGGGTAACGAGAGTGACCTCAGGAGACCGAAGTCACTCTCAGAACCGTTCTACAAATTCGAGCTCATTTTCCCTAGGCACAAACGCGTTACTGTTTCTGGTACAAACCTGCTTGCTTGCTCGCTTTTCTACACCCACCTCCAGACTCGGGGATTACAAGAACACATGTATTGTCACATAGTTTGCCATAATGTATTACCATTTTAGTGGTACTTCTCGATATCCAGCAGATGGCAGCATCCTATCGATCGATCGCGCAACGTAACTCTGAAGATATAGACTGGAAATTATTTCTCTACAAACCCGAAATTTTAGCGAGGTGGAGTGTGCTCTAGACCACTGAGTAACTAGAAACTTGTCCCGTCTGTGAAGACCATTACGTGAAAACTCGAAACAAGTAGAGGAAAGTGATATTTCCACTCACGAATACTGATGTTGGTGATGTAACAGATTCCAAATCATCCTTTTAATTTACAAAGCCAACTAAAGTGTTTCTCATGTCTAGAGAACTGGCAAACGTGTCTTTCACATGCTAGTTGCAGACACCACAATCGATGTTCCCCCAACTAAATAAAGGCGCGAAATGTGCAGAAGCAGTCAACTGAACAATCTACATGGGAGGGAATAACGGTCCGGCGCAAACACACGTCCCTATTCAACCTTCTCAAACTTCCACACTATCACGAAAGCTGCCCAACACATACTAAGTATTAGTTCGCTGTTCTGCCATCTAGAGCACAACACAGTTAATTCAGCTACATTCCTGCATTCCAACAGACCTTTGCATTTGGACAGCTCCTGTCATTAGCTGGAAAATTGAATCAGGCCCACCACAGACCGCGCGTAGACGGAATCATCCTACGAAATCGGTCACGTATATATTTGATCGCTATACTTACAATTAAATGTTATGATGGCGGTTTCAGTTGAATGACATTTGACAATGAGCGAAGTATCGGAAATACATCCAACTGAAGGCTGTGGCTCTGGAAATAAAAATTTCGGTGCCATTCTTACGACTTGACATACTCTTTCCTTTGCTATCACAGTACTCCACATCAATTCCACACCTTCCTTACGACTGGGCATAGTCATTTCCTTTGCGCATGTTGGAACACAAACACATACTTTATAAGCCTGATGCTTTCGTCAATAACTGATTGCCTGCGATAGAAAATAATACTGAGAGAAAATAAACGATGGATGGACATGTCTAATAAGTTTTTCTTGTGAGTGATACCACAGTGTCTGAGAAAGACAGGCGTAATCGTCTTACAAACCGCCAGATGTTAAAAAAAAAAAAAACGATCTCAACAACTACTGTATGTTCCTGTCACAGGTGATCTTGGTTCTTCAGGTGCACACTACTTTCCATGTTAAAAGTTATACTTCCTTTATAAATCAAGGTACGACTTTACGTACGAATCACGTGGTTTTACCAGACGAATACCGAGACGGTGATCGTAAGAGTGTATGTTATCAGACTGGCAGTCTGATTACATGTAACCCACAATGGAACCTAGTCATAAAACCGCTCAATTTTGAAAGTGATTCGACCAGGGAAAGTGTTATGAAACCGCTATTTGCAACCCCCTCATGCCGCCCCAGCTAGATATTTCTCCAGTATTTGTAATATATTCTGTCTCGACTCCATCTCAGAGGTTCTGCATTATATCCACTGAGTTATAATCGATGACTGATTGAGAGGGATCACAAACAGTAGTAGTAGAGGGTGTGCTGATTGAGGTCCTAAGAAAATGTACAATAGCTTTTCAGATCTCTAGTGTTACGCTATCCACTAGAAATGATGTCTATGATTTGCAATCAGGTCTTTCCATTCAAGCACATACATGGATTGGATCCTATTGACAAGTCCTTTAATGATTACAAGCACTACACAATCATATCTCCGGCACTCTCATATCCCGAAACGAGTCACCTCTCTCGAACCCATCTGCTAGAGCAAAATTGCAATGTGGATTTAGTCAGCCCCTAAGCATCTTGCAACTGACATCTTCAACTTTTGTCGTCCTGTCTTCTTCAGTTGCGTGTAATATTACGGTATATTGATAATTCTTACTTATGGACCGTCTGACAGCAACTGAATAAAACACAATTAAAATTGTGTTTTATTCAGTTGTGTCAGACGGTCCCTAAGTAAAAATTATCAATATACCACAATCTTGCAACTGCTCCCATTTCTACAGCTTTGCACATGTGATCGTCCCAATTTAAGACAGAACTGAGCAGAAGTCAGAGAAAGCCAACCCACCACCTTCAGCAACCCATGTAGAAACAGAACGACCTGACTTAGTGCAACAGGACTGTATTCTGACCATTCGGTGGAAATGCGCTCATTGTGGAGCGTCTACAAATCAGATACAGATACTACAGTACAAAGCAGATCTGCATCCATTCACATCTATCAGCCCAACATGCTATCATCGTTATTCTGTACCACCCAACAGAGAAAAATTACGAACTATAAAAGCTTCACTAACTTCATCCAATATAGAACTCCCCTAGGCACCGATGCTGGCGTAATGATGCATAGTTGCAGTGGAGGTCTAGTGTGGAGAGAGAGATGTCGCAATGCTTCCCAGAATAGCACAGGGTGCATTCCTCCTATCAATTCTAAAGGGACAGCCCGTATGTCACTGAATTCACCAGTCAAACTGCTGCTCCTATTAAATATACAGGTTTTGATCCACTACAGAGGCCAAGTTCAAAGTTTCATCACCTGTGCTGTAGTAGGATGTCGTATCCCATAGACTATACTGCAAATCGCAACAGACGCTCCCTGTGACCCTGTCTCGTTGTTTGAAACATTTTTTTCTGCTGTAGCATGCTTTGTACACTGCTGTACACTTTGTTTTTTTGCCACGACTTCAAGGCTTGTGTCAGGTTCTAAACTGACATTAAGACACTCTGATCCACGGCCTCTCACAGAAAACTAGATGACACACAGTGAAAATCATATTGCTACTGCAGTTACCATAACACGCCACACACAGTGGATAATTAAATAAAAAACAGTTATAACATAAGGAAACGAGGAGAGCTTGGTCACGTTGTGGAGAGTTTCCAAACTACATTCTGCAGGTGACCCAAGAGCTCTACATTTAAGCTCAATCTGTCGTAGTGACGGAATATCTGATCACTCTATGTTCCATTTCGACGGATTCATCATACTGCAGTCATGTACATGATCATTGTTTCGGTGTTATCCACCACAGAAGCTGTTATCCCTCTACCAAAACTCTTTCTCCAACTCAAACAAGCGATGTCAGTCAATCATTATCTGCTAACCAACAGTGTGCCAGTGGACGAATGGGATGGAAAAGACATCATTGATGTACTCTAATAATCAGCATCACAGTTGATAGCGTGAACAATTTTACCAATTTTAGAGTAATTTCAACACGGACCAATGATGTGACAATGTGTTTCCCAGTTTCAGTATCATAGCTAAACCACCCCTTCTCCACTTTGCGAGTATATTTGTGAATGTGGATAGATGACATGCAGTACATCCATTCATCGTTAATTCTCGAACACATACACCATAAAAGTATATCAGACAGAGCTCTACAAATTTCTAACACCTCGAGCATAGTGCTTAATTTATGATCCATCTCTCTGCGTATGGGAGTCACAGAGCGTTCTCGCTGTGCTAGGGTAAACTTAGAGAGTGAAAGACCCCCTCACACTGTCATTGACCAACCCGCCCTGCACCACCATTACCGATTTAATTTACAACCGACCAGACATAGACCACTACTTTCCACGTCTCGTGAATAAATGGAGCTTGCCGAGTCCTCATCCATCCAAGTGCACAAGATTTCTCGAGACGCGCCAATGTCGAGGAGGTTAGAACTCCTTATCAATGTATAGTAACAGATTTGGAAGTGCCATGATGTAATAGCAGACGGTTAAGAAAAACAAGGAATGAATGATTTTTATGTGTGATGGATCTCCAGACAGATGGGGTTTGAAGCATTTTTACGTAAATCAACTAAGCTATCAATTTTATAGTATTATTCCAGAGTCTAGGATCAGTACCTGGATGGCATTGGTAAGAGTGAACACAAACACATGCACTCCTAAGTCTACAACGTTCTGCACTTAAAACGGGCTATAACGTTAGACCACTTGCATTTCCAACCTATCAGTCGTATGGAACGTAGCGCTATTAATATTCCAATGTAAGAAATATATTTCAAGTGCATGACATACTTCCTTCTTCCCAGTTTCTCTACCATAAACTATGTTATCGAACTGTAAAACGAAAAAACTACTTCCATAAAACATTTGCTCTGCATGATACGAGCACAATATAGCATTCTGGAGATGTATAGCGTCCACTGTTCACATCTGATCACGGTTCAGAAATTATACTATGCCTGCATCAGCGCTATATAAAATGATCGTTAGTAATGGGGGATACCTCTTATAAGGAAACAGAGAAACGCATAGCAGCAATGTCAGACATGTGAAAATTACAAGTCATTCCGCCACTAATTCTGTAAACACCACATCTGTCAGGCAAAATTATACATAAGGATTGCAGTGCCTCACAAGCACCTACCGCTAACTTAGTTATGAAGTTGAAGTCTCGATTTTACACGCAAGATGCGACAGAGGGGTAGAGTGCATCGCATAAATCAAAGTTCGTTTAGAGGAATGTGTCACATTTAATCACAATTGAGAGGGAAGTCCCCAGATGACGGTCAGGTTTACCATTAACGATCGCAAGTAGACTGTGCTTTTTAAATCACATACAGAACACGTGGCTATACATGATTCGAACACAGGCTATGTTACGTGACTGACGCATCCTGACAGAACAGTGGAAAAATTGACCTGCAACAACTTTTCCCTCTCTACAATGCATCATCAGTCTACCATTAAATCGTACCTCATTACAGCTCCATCTCAATCGATCTCCCCCTCCACTCTCTGTTATCCTTTAATGCAGATGCAAGGAAGTTTAGAGGGAGATGGTTCTCTGTCTTCCAAAAAAGCGTCAAATACAGTAGTCGAACTCGCGTGTATCACTGTTAAATCAATAAACGTGTAGTTGAATGCCACCTCGAGACAAGAAAAATTGACTGCTTCCCTGCTTTAGTTCGCTTCCATGTCGACGTTTTCTCGGATTCCTCCTGCTGCCGCATACTTGTTTGCATGTACAAATTGTTCTGCGCGAACCAGAAGATATGCAAGTACTTCCTCAGCTTCCCCACGTTTCGGTGGATATTCGGTCAATTTATACCTATTCTCTGTCATTTTTCGCAATTCTATCGATTTTTTAATGTCAGTTCTATCCATGCGATCGTGAGACAACCTCTCGTTCTGTGTTCTAAAACTGCTTGTAAATGTAGCACAGCTGTCAACACCTAGCCCAAATGCAATGATCGGGAGGTGTAGTATAGCACTGTACTCGATTGTATCCAGTCACCTCCACATTTGGAGAGCGGTTGCTCTGTTTTCTGTTTGCCTGTGCACATGCATGTGTTGCAGAAGGCTCCCAGGATCCACAGTAGGCCTGAGTTAGCATCAGAGCGTAGATCTGCCATGCGTTGTATCCGGAGTAATGTTGGGATGTGGATCCACAATATGCCACGCACGGGATAGTTTGAAGGTGGATCTTCCACACACTATGTATAAAGTGATGTTGGGATGCAGATCCACAATATACCAGATCTGAGTTAGCATTCGAGTGTGGATCTGCCGCAGACTATATATCCGGAGCAATGTTCGGAGGCAGATCCAACACACATCACATCTGGGATAGGGTTCGCAGGTGGACCAACCACGCGTTATGTCCGAATACATATTCTATAATTTAAGTTTGGTCCACCAGTGTGGGGACTGAGTTCTGGGAGACTTCCACAACACATGCATATACACAGACATACAGAAAACCGAGAAGACGCTCTCCAAATGTGGAGGTAAAAATGTAAATGTCGTGTGATTAGGGCCTCCCATCAGGTAGACTGTACACTGGGAGCAGGTCATCCGATTTGTCTCCACTTCGGCGATTTGTGCGTCGATGGAGATGAATTGATGATGATTAGGACAACACAACATCCAATCCCTGAGCGGAGAAAATATCCGACCCAGCCAGGAATCAAACCCGGGCCCTTAGGATTGACATTCAGTTGCGCTAACCTCTCAGCTACCGGGGGCAGACAATGTGGAGCTCGTCGTGTTTCCAAGTTACTGTTACGTTTGTGAAAATTTGTGAGCAATGACCAAGAAAGCCAAGAGAGCCACGGAGATGGAAACACCTCAGCACATAACAACGAGTCTGCCGCGCCAGAAGAACAAAGATAACCACAGCATTTATGAAAAGACTATGTAACATCGGTATGACCTTATTGTAAAATTGTTTTTGTAATGTCATTTAGCCTGAAGATGAGGTATTCCCTCGAAACATGTCGCTAAATAAATAAGTAATATAATAGTGAACAAAGTTTGTGACTGGCAGCGGTAATTTCAAAAACCTTTACTTTGATATTTCATCTTAAATGATTTATCCCAAATAATTTTACACCTGGAGGCTGATGAGTGAAAACTGCCAAAAAGACATCCTGTTGAAAGACTTACATGAGACTATGAACTACAAGGAAAATACTACAAGTAGTTAGCAAACAGTTTCAGCATCTTTAATCTGTTCTGTTAGTCTAACTTACAGATCCTACTGGTAAGTGTTCGGTTGGTATGTAGGACATCCACAACTGAGGGGCATGATAATTTAGAGAGATCGACTTCAGTTGTACTAATTATTTATTGAGACCATGACTGGTTTGGAGATTTCAAAATCCCATCTTCAGGTGTATGAAATTATTGTATTTGGTAATGCGTAACATGCAGTAGGGCAAGTCAGTGCAAGACTTCCAAATCACTGCATCTTGTTGGGAACTGTCCACTGTCGGGCAGCCGCAGATTATGAACGCCAACCACGACTGAAATGGTTGGCGTTCATACTGTGCAGATGCCTAATGGCGGGCAGTTTCCTCCAAGATGCAGTGATTCTGAGCTCTTGCACTAACTTGCCTTACTGCATGTTATACACTACCAAATACAATAAATTCGTACACCTGAAGATGGGATTTTAAAACCGTGAAACCGGTCATGGTCTGAATAAATAATTATTACAACTGAAGTGACTCTCACTAAATTAATTTTTAAGCTGGTGCATAAGTTGGTAGTGTTTATGTTTCGCGTTAATTTTTAAGCTGGTGCATAAATTCGTAGCGTTTACGTTTTGCATCTTGGATTTATTTATTGATTGTCATCTTTTCTTTGTAATTCACTGTTGTTATTAGCGTTTACATATTGTTATTTTGTCATCTGGTGATAGAGTGAAGCTGGGGACGCTGGAAAATGGGGTGCCACTTGGAGAAAACGGAACAGTTTCGACATATTCCTCTCTCTGAGTTGGGTGAGGGATCACTCCAGCAGGAGCAATAAGAAATATTTGCGCCATGTATGGGGATAATGCCATTGGACAAAGCACGGCAAAAAAAAAATATTTTCTCATTTTAAGGCGGATCGTTTTGACATTGGTGGTTCTTCAGGCTCAGGAAGACCTTTGGGGTTTGATGAACATCGTTTAAACGCAGCAAGTCACAATGATCTACATCAGTGTACTCAAGAACTGGCAAATGTGATGAACTGTGAACATTTCACCATCATGCACCAATTGCATGCAGTGGGAAAGGTTAAAAAATCGGGTGTATAGGTACCACAAAAGCCAGAACCACAAAAGTCAGCGGGTGGCCATATATGCATCTCTGCTTACCCGTCATGAATTGGCTGGTGAACAACACCAAACATTCCGATCCTGTATTGTTACTGGTGACGAGAAATGGTCTCTTTGTGCTAACATAAGGTAAAGAAAGGATTAGCTGACCCCAAACAAAGCAGCAACTCGCCCACGTAAAGACCTGTATGCATCCACAAAAGACAATGTCATACATATGGCGGAACACTGCCTATTTGGGGTACTACAAATTGCTTCCCCGAGGTTACAATCACTGCTGACATTTATTATCAACAACTGAGACATCTTTCAGACTTAATCGAAGGACAACGAACAGGAAGACAGCTTGAAGTGAAGCTACTCCAACATAACACCTGGCCACATTCTGCTAGACTAGCAAAAAACACTATACAGAAGTTCGGTTGGGAAGTCATTCTGCCACCCTCATTATTCACCTGGTCTTTTGCCCTCAGATTTTTAGCTTTTTCCACTCTCTAACGAACAAGCTTCAAAGATGAAAATGCGCTCCGAACGTGGCTTGACGAGTTCTTCGCCCCAAAACCACGTAATTTCTACAGTAGTGGACTCCATAAATTAGTACCAGTACCCTAGCCGTGGCAGACTGTTGTAAATACTGGAGGAGAATATATCATTGACGACTAAAGTCTCTGCTATGTGTATCCGTTGTTTTTATTAAACTTACGGAAAAACGCCAAGAACTTATGCATCAACCTAACAGTTTAAATGAAGTATGTCTATATTGTTATTATGGGCACTTTCTTTGCATTGATGACACGTTAAGTTTGTGCTATTTACTGAGCGGCGATTAACATGTCTTAGAAGCACTATAGACGATTCAATTTGGTCAGGCGGTCGAGAGTATTTGGTCGGGTCGGATTCAATGACAGGTGATATGTAGTCTTTGTCACCCTAGGGAACGCCGCGGTATCCGAATGCTCGACCGCTGACCGAGTCTAGCAGTCCAGGCCTGTCATATCGGACGGCTCGGCAGTTGTGTTGTGAGCTTTCGAGCGTAAGCATAGTCAGTGATCACTTAAAAATGAGGTAATTGCATAGGACGACGTGGTTGTGGCGTTATGGGAATACTCTAATGATCTCCCATATTTGTAGGACCATTCAGGTAAATAGTATTGCTGTAAGGATGCATGGAATCAACTGCTTACACACTAGGAGGGAACACGAAGGCGATAGAATATGATGTTAATTCAGCAACAGTAAAAATAAATTTGAGAGTACGGGCACTGCATACATGAAATATTGATGCTTATTATCCTAAAAAAAAAATGTTTACATCTACCAGGGATTATTGCTGAAAGTAGTTGCAGAGAAACTGCGGTGCTGTATTTCAGATCAGCACGGTCTTTCACCCTTTAGCCCAGGGTGAGTTCGAAAGTCATCGGTCGTGCGAAATTGCCTGAAATACTGAGAGTAATCTGTTGAAGGTTTTGAAACGTTTTGAGTTTTGAAATACCGGTATGTATTTGTTGCAAGATCGATTGACGAGTATCCGTTATGTTTTGTCCCGGGCTTTCATGGTCAAAAATTAACTAAGACACCGGTTATAATCTCACATATTCTGTTGATTGCTTGCAGAGGCTGGGTTTATTAATGTAGGTAATTGCACATTATTGCCTACGTCAGGGCTTCACAACATACGTGCTCGCAGAGCAAGCTGTGAGCAGCAAGACGCTAGCACGGAGCAGCGCGAGCACGCTACTACCGGACCAGAGCGGAGAGTGGGGAGAGTCACGTGGGGCACACAACAGCTGCCGCCAGTCAATGTAAATACGCGGCCACTTGCAGGGATATCACTCACGAATTATTACTGTGACAAATGAAACAAATAAAGGAGAATGTACACGTGCTACATAATTTTATTAGCTTAGTGTATGCTTCTACATTCGTATTAATTTGTGAACTGTTACACAATAAAAGGTGTCACTGAAGTGTGGGATTCTCTGTTATCTTGTACTTTTTGCCCTATACAATTGCGTCTATGTTCGGAGTAATTGTTCTTGTGCATCGTAGGCGCAGCGTGCAGTTTAAATTTCGATCAGACAATGCGTTTCTCAGGTGCGTCTTGTTACATTTCATTGCAGAGAACCGTTATTCACAAACATACATGGAACCGAACACTGATATTATTGTAGCCGCCAGTTTGTGCAAATGAGGAAATCTATCCTGAGGGAAGTGTCGATTCGATCTATGAAATGAGTAATTAGCAGATCTTTTCCTTGTAGTGAAATGTTCAAAGCATTCAGATGGCTAGTTAAATCTTCTAAGCCGGCCGTGGTGGTCACGCGGTTAAGGCGCTCAGTCCGGAACCGCGCGACTGCTACGGTCGCAGGTTCGAATCCTGCCTCGGGCATTGATGTGTGTGATGTCCTTAGGTTAGTTAGGTTTAAGTAGTTCTAAGTTCTAGGGGACTGATGACCACAGATGTTAAGTCCCATAGTGCTCAGAGCCATTTAAATCTGCTAAGAACGCGAGTTCACATTTCCATGAAGGCTCTTTCAATTCAGGAACACACATGTTATTTATTTCCATGAACATATTTATCTCATCTAATAGGCAAAAATTCGATTTAGTAATTCGCCACGACTAAGCCAGCGGACCTCGCTGTAATAAGGCAGGCTACCATACTGGCTTTCTACATCCTCAAGAAAGCTTTTAAATTGTCTGTGTTGTAGCCCATGCTTCCTTATATAATTGGTTGTACGAACAACAACACTCATCACATTTTTTAGAGTGATACTCTTTGCACATAAGTATTCCTGGTGGATCATTCGGCACAGTCAGTTTTTGCATTTTCTCCTTCAAGAGCGCAACGAAACCTAATTTTTTCCCTGTCATCGCTGGTGCACCGTCTGTAGACACTGAAACTAAAGAATTCCACGACAATCCTATATTTTCAACACTTTCTTCAACACTACTTAAAATATCACCTCCGGTTGTAGTGTTCTTCATGGCTACTACATCGAGGAGCTCCTTCCTCACCTGAAGATCTCTATTTACACCTCTAATAAATATGGAAAGCTGCGCTGTTCCAGTGATGTCAACACTTTCGTCCAGAGCTAGAGAATACGCCATAAAATCTTTATAGATATTTGCAAGCTGGCTCTGAATGTCGTCTGCCATGTCCTGTATGCGACGCATAATGGTCATGTCAGATAATGGCACAATCCGAAACTGTTCAACTTGAGATGGATACAAATGTTCCGCTGCAACTACCAAACATCTTTTATTAAATCGCCATCAGTGAAGGGGCGCAGGGATTTTGCTAAAAACAAAGCAATTTTGTAGCTCACTCTGAGAGCTGCCTCAGTTGATTTTTCTTCATCATTCAGATCTTCTTCGGATAGCTTCCTTTTAAGTTTAATAACTTCCTGTGCACGATCTGGTCCATCACATTTTCCACTTCCGTAGTCTTTCGCGTAGTACGACATATAATGTCACTGCAAATTAGATTTCCTAAAAGAATTCAGTGTTTTGTGACATACTAAACATTTTGCAACACCATCTTTTTCTGTAAACAGATACAATTCCTCCCAGTGGGGGTTGAACTGTGAAAGCATGGTTGGGCTTACACAACGGCGACTTGACATGATTCTTAACCAGCGAAGTGACTGTTAGAGCTGATCGTAGTACTTTTGACGTTACACAATCGGCGCGAATTCAATAGGCACGCTGCGGTCCTATTCATATGTGCGCGCACATTTCCCCTCCCTCCCTCCTCCGCGACCTTGCACCTGCTCGCGAGCACGTGCCTCAGCAGACGCAACTACTCGCGCTCAAAACCGGCCAGTTGTTAAGGCCGGTATTACACTATCAAATTTCTTTGTCAAAGATTTGATCAAAGATGTGATCCAATATTCCGTCCAATATATTTGACAAAGATCTTTGACGTAGCGCTAGAGGGGGTATTACACTGTCATCAAATTTTTCGTCAAAGTTCAAGATGGCTGACAACAACTTTTTATTAACCGCAGCAGTTCTACGTACTCCAATTGCATTGTGTGGACATGCGGAAAAGAAGTGGGGGAAAAAATGGAACCATACATACGAGGTTGACAGTCTTAAAAGTCTTGGGATTACAACTTGATAATAAATTCAGTTGGGAGAAGCACACCGCAGAACTGCAGAAAGGCCTTAACAAATCTGTATTTGCAATTCGAGCGTTAGCAGACATAGGCAACATAAAATGAAAAAGCTTGCATACTTTCATTCCATAATGTCATATGGGATAATATTTTGGGGTAAATCTTGAAGTCAAACAAGTTTTCAAGGTCCAAAAGCGTGTAATACGTATTATTTGTGGAGTAAATTCACGGACCTACTGCAGAAACCTCTTCAAAGAACTGGGTATACTAACTACTGCCTCTCAGTATATTTACTTCTTAAGGAAATTTCTCGTAAATAATATATCTCTTTTTCCAACAAACAACTCAGTTCATACATACAATACCAGGAACAAAAATGATCTGCACAAGGACTTAAAAGCACTTACTTTAGTTCAAAAAGGGGTCCACTACTCAGGAACACTCATCTTCAATAATTTGCCAGGAAACATAAAAAATTTAGTTAGAAATAAAGATCAGTTTAAAAGGAGCCTGAAAGACTTACTACTGGCTAACTCCTTCTACTCCATTGGCGAAATTTTTAATAGAAACAAATGATGTATTGTATTTATTTATTTATTTATTTATTCTTTGCCCATGGACTCCAGCTGAAAATCCAGCTGAGAGTATTGGGTGTGTCATACAATAGGCTATTAACATCAAACTTGATTTCATTATATATAAATGAAACAAATGATTAAACAGAAATAGTCCATAATCATACAAAGGTATTACATGTTTCACATTATATGTACATACAAATCCAAACAACATACATGATAATTTTAATGATATAACATATTAAACACCATCTTAGAATTCACTCAAACTGTATATACATTTCTCCTTGAGATACTATTACTATTGTTATTTCAGTTTTAAAAAAATCGACATGTTCCACATCCATGAGGCTCTCCTCAGCACGGATCTATGGAACGAAAAAGTAATCTAATCTGGGTGAAGCCGTGGGTTTTACGACGACACGATAAAAGCATTCAACAAAACTTGTTACGTGAGCTTACAGTGGAAGACGTCAAGTCGTACATCAATTACTTAAGAATGGATGAGCATACATTTCTGTATGTGCTCAATGAAGTGTATCTTCATATCGCAAAGCACAATATTCACTTAAGAACTGCTACATCTTCAGAAGACAGGTTCACACTCCGATTCCTTGCTACAGGAGAGGGTTATGTTAGGTTAGGTTAGGTCAGGTGAGGTCTCCAATCTTCTTAATCTGTTTTTGTATTCAGGGTGCCTCACGTTGTAAAGCGCCTCATCAGCTTCAGACATCTCTATTAATTTTGTAGTTGTCGGCACACACCAATTGTATTTACCGGCAATGGTTATAAAAACACTACAGACGACAGTACGCTGCAGCGATGCTAGCGCTCCATGTGGTAACATGTCACATTGCAGTGAACAGAAGACAAGCAGTTTCTTTGATCAAATATACAGCGAGGCCCTAGATTTGATCAAATATTGGACGACATTTGACAAAGTCCCTATTACACTATCAAATATCTTTGACAAAGATATTGGACAAAGATATTGGACAAAGAAGTTTGATAGTGTAATACCGGCCTTTCTTTGATCAAATATACAGCGAGGCCCTAGATTTGATCAAATATTGGACGACATTTGACAAAGTTCCTATTACACTATCAAATATCTTTGACAAAGATATTGGACAAAGAAATTTGATAGTGTAATACCGGCCTAAGCCCTGGCCTACGTTCATAGTAAGATGTGAACCTACACATCGTCTAGGTTCATAATGTATGCCTTTGCACTTGGCGTCATTGTTACCACATGTCAATGTTGCCGAGTACTACCGAAGTGTTAACAATGAGATACTTTCTGATGTTATTTTGTAGCTGATAATATAATTTACCAGTTCCCCTTGTGGAATCAGTGCAGTATAGTTCCAGTAAATTTAGTTCAGTATCTGTATATTTCCAGCAAAGCCTTTTATGTAAGTCGTTACAAAATTTTCTTATCAATGCAGTCGAATTGGCCGTTGGACAGCGATAATTGTGCGCTCTGTTTCGGCATTTTGTATTCTTGCCCAGATGTTATGGTTGAAGGAAACAGTGTTGAAGTGGTACCATGAAATTTGTACGTATTTCTGTCTTTATCTGTTTCACCTCTTGGCTTTCACAAGTTGTCCTCTGTTAGTAACTTTATTTGTCGAAAGATGAATGTTGGAGTAATTGTACCCATTTCAAAATTAATGACTGTATCTGCATTATATGTGTATTCTGGTAGTAGTATTTGTAAAGACACTTGGCTATTGAACACAAATCGTTTGTTAGTGCATCCATCATTAATATTATAACAATGTGACTTCTTTGTAAAATGTGTGAATTGTTTCAAATTAGAAATAACGTGTTTTAGGGACGTCATGATCCATGTTAACGCTATTTAGAAAAAAATAATTCTTGTTAATTCATTTGAGAGGAGTGCAGTAAGAAGTGCACACAGCTTCGCTCGTGAAAGACGCGGTTAATCTGGGCACTGCTCAGTTATACAGGGTGAAAAGTCGCGAAGAATCTTTGTTTGGCATTCCACTGTTCCTTTATGTAAAAGAGCTAGACTCTTCCTTCTGGGTATAGTGGTATAACTTTTTATGCTCTACACACAAATGATGGAAGTAGAGTTCAGAAAGCAATGCATTTGGCATAATCTCAATTCACAATGGGCAACAAATCACGTCGCGAGAAATTTCTCCCATACTTTAACAAGGCATAAGTGGGCGAGAAAGTGCAATACGGACCTCGTCTTTTGCCAAACTACGGGTCAACAGAAACTACAGATACCGAATCATGAAACCAGAAACTACAACCACGTCCACAATCATCACTACCTCAAAAAACACAACACACCAACAAAATTGGAATCGAACACTTCCCTTGACCTATATAGGTCAACAGAAAATATCGATACCACACTATAAATCTCAAAACTTTCACCACCACACTTAAATCCTTCAACAAAATTGGAATCGAACACTTCCGTTGACCTATTTATCCTTACGACATCTCCACATATAGCCGTCCCTGGTCCGAGACGCCCAAGCTTTAGTAAGCCTCATGACACACTGAACACTTTGCGACTTCATCCAAAATCCGAATAGTTAAAGAAATTTTATTAGAGACAACGCACTGTCCCCCATCATCGCCGACAACCGTGAACTGTTGCCCTTGTCAGTCATATCCGTACCTACCAAAGACATAAACAAAGCAATTTACCAAAATTCACACACGACGAACAGAAAAAAACTACAATAGTGTCGACATAAAAAAGCTAAAATCATTAACGCACTGAAAAATATTCCGCTGAAAGCACAGTCACTACCGATACCACACATGTGCCATGCTACAACGCAAATGAACCCCATATGCCACATAACACGCTACTCATAAACACACCACCAGAGAGCACCACAGATTACATGAAAATGACACCTACAAACACGCCACTCTCACAAACTAAAATCTGCACTGTCGTGACGTCACACACCACAACAGCCTTACGTCACGGGTCAAAACAGAGGGGTGGAATCGGACGCTTCTGTTGACCCCAAACTACTATCTGTCTAGGTGTTTAGTATATCACAAATTCGGGTCCGGCTTGTGTGTTTAATTACTGTGCTGTCATCCTATAAATTTCCTAAAAACATGAATATATCAAAATATACTCGTGTTCAAAGTCATGTATCTCAAAATGGACACCAACCACATTACATTCATTAACACCATTCAACAGAGCACATTTCATTCTATTAGAAAAACGTATTTTCATTTTGCTGTCTCCTCGGGTAAGGTGCAAAAATTGTGCCTAAAGTACTGAATTTTTTTTTTGTAATTCGAGAAGAATCTTTGTGTTGGTCCGTGGTGGCTATGCCACTACCAATCTCAGTGACTGGTAGACCCATTGCCAAGTGGCCATGCCTGATAGCAATGCAAGAGGTCAGCCACGGGCGGGTTTCTTTACTGCAGGTTCCCAAGTCTGCATGTGGGAGTCAGGCAGATTCCCAAGCTGGAATGTGAGTATCTAACAAGTTCCCAAGCCTTGTTTGGGTCTCTTTGTGGTTCCCAAGCAATAATGCAGAATTCTTCAGTTGTTAAATGCTTTAAATTTGCTACTGGTGTCCAAAACCATTGCTTTGGGGAAACTGTATTGCCGCCTCATCATTGAAGCAGCTGGAGTCCTGCATTTGTCTCTTCTAGCTGGCCAGTGCAGTGATTAAGCAGCTCCATGAGGATGCATGAAATTAATCAAGGCATCTTTATCTTCACATGAAAGTTCACAGATATTTCCTATCCGCCATTTTCCATCATAAACGAAAGTGACATACTGGCCAGGCTGTAGTTCAGTAATTATCATTTAATACTTTATGAGCCCGAAGTCGCTTTTCATCAATTGGCACAAAATGGTGATGGTATTGTGTACCAGACACTGTACATCCATCCTCAAAACATTTTTCTTGATCAATTTTTGCATCTTCAATCATTTCTTTTTTAATATAAATAAATTCAATGTCATGCACATTTTTTGTCAATATTCAAACAGATCAGTTGGTGTCAAGATTTGGTTGTCAATTGGGTGCTGAAGGCAAGCTGTTGCTGCTAAACGCTTAACTGTGCCCCCAATTCCGTCACATGGAAAAGATTTAGGAAGCTCTTAAAATTTTTGTACCGTGCGGCAGAACCATAACTAAAATAATGAATATGCTTAATTTCTTTAAAAATGCACTTCAGGGAGTTGATCAAGGACGTTAAAAACACGTGCACTGCAACTGTGTCATGTCGGAGGCAGTCACTGATTATGCAGTAGCTGAGGCTTTTGAGGCTTTCATTATCTTTGTAGTAAATGGCAAATGGATGGATTGAAGTTTGACTATTTTCCCAATGGAATCCTGGAACTGCGTAAAGGAGTAATTTTCAGCAAAATCCATTAATATATCAATTCTCATGGTTTGAGACCCTCTTTAGTGAACTTCAAATGCTGGCTCCGATGCTTTGCAATGTAATGGAGAGTAGAAAGGGCCAAAAGTTCTGTAACTAATAGTTCAGTGAATTCTTCAACTGTCATTTCTCTAGTTTCAAGTGTATCTCTGTCAGTGTGAGTCCTCTGTTTGAACTGAATTGTATCTCAGGATCAATATCTGCAAAAGCTCTTTCCAAATATTCCTTTGGAGCTTTTGTTCCTGGGCATACTCTACAGTGATGAAGCATGCAATCCTTTGTTTCCAAATTACAGACAGTTTTGCTTAGTAATATTTTGTAATCTTTTTTTATTGGGCTATGTGCCAACATCAGTATCACATTTTGATGTATTGTGCAGACACAGACTGAATGTGAACCAGCTGTACCTACAGTCACACACCACTTTGGTCTTAATTCACAAAATTTGGAAAATCCAGTTTCCCGTCCATTTTTATTGCGGTACATAACAAAAATTTCCTTTAAGTTACTCAGTAACCAGTACAAGTATTTTTGTTTTTGAACCTCAATCCGAACAGTAATACAGTCCTTTATTCCTGGACAAATCTGACTAAACTCTTCATCATAAAAATGTTCTACGACTCTTGCCTTCAGAGCCTCAGAAAGCTTTATCCCAGATTTACCTTTGGGCTGTGCCAATATTCCCTGTTCAGCTTTTAACTTTCTGGCCTTCCTTACCATTATTTCTGAAACACAAAATTCTTTCATAGTCTTTTTGATAGATCAGCTTTGGGGAACTAAGGTCAGAATTGGAATTTTCTCATTATGATTTGATATATGTAATTTGTCTTTCAGTTCTGGGATCAGCTGACTGTTATCTGAACAAGTCAAGCATTGCTTGCTTGTGGATTGTTCCTCCAGTTCACTGGGATCAAGTTCTTCCATTTCTGTAATTTTCTTAATAATTGCACCTTCAACTTGATGTATTTTGCACTTTGCATATCCTTTTGTATCCCTTGCACCAATTCATTGAAATTTTAATGGTGATATTCCAACAGCTGTTTAACTTACATTCACATTGTGAGCAACATTAGTCTCATCATCTTCATCTGACTGAGATGTAACTTCCATTTGTGAATATTTCAGTGTATCAAATTCTTTTCTACAGTAAGGGCACATTTTTTGTGCCTGGTTTAATATCAGACACGGTTATCCTTTTTAGTAGGTCAGCTGTTTCTGTGTTGATTGAGTGCAAACTTCTTCATGCAGTATGGTATTTCTTACCAAATGGGTTGCAGCATGATCTTTGCAAAAATTCAAATCTTTGTGGGCATAAAGCTTCATGGTGGAAGCATAGGTGAGCATTTTCAGTGGAGTGTAAACCACTCCATCTAGTAAATAATTCTTGTTCTCCAGAATGAGATTTTCACTCTGCAGCGGAGTGTGCGCTGATATGAAACTTCCTGGCAGATTAAAGCTGTGTGCCCGACCGAGACTCGAACTCGGGACCTTTGCCTTGCCTTGCCCGCGAAAGGCAAAGGTCCCGAGTTCGAGTCTTGGTCGGGCACACAGTTTTAATCTGCCAGGAAGTTTCAATTCTTGTTCTTCTAAGGAAAGATTGTTTACAGTTTTTAGTCCTTCTAAGGCACTGTATGTCGTTAAATGGCATGGTGAGTCAGTATTTCCAAAACTGCTTACATTAATTTGATCTTGCTTTTTCATTTCAGCAACAGCTTGATATGCTTCAGGCACTAAAATCAAATTGTCGAGTCTTAAATAAAGAAAAGAAATAAAATTAATAAGCATTCAGCTTCACAAAAATTATGTAGCAGTCTCTAGTACAGTTAAATGGTTAAATTTAGCAATGAAGCTGTCACAAACAGGTTTAAAATCACCAAATAAACAGCAAAATGAATATTTAAACACTGCAGACATCATCAACAAAATTTCAAATTTAAGGTGCAATTTTTGCACCTTACCAAAAGAGACACCAAAATGAAAGTAAGTTTTTCTAATAGAATGAAATGTGCTCTGTTAAATGGTGTCAATGAATGTAATGTGGCTGGTGTCCATTTTGAGACATGACTTTGAACATGGGTATATTTTGATACATTCATGTTTTTAGCAAATTTACAGGATGGTAGCACAGTAATTAAACACATAAGCCAGGCCCAAATTTGTGATATACTAAACACCCAGACAGACAGTAGTTTGGCAAAAGACCAGTCCATATCACCCTTTCCCCCCTACTTATGCCTTGTTAAAGTATGGGACAAATTTCTCGTGACATGATTTGTTACCCACTGTGAACTGAGATTATGCCAAATGCATTGCTTTCTGACCTCTATTCCTATCATTTGTGTGTAGGGCACAGAAAGTTGTACCAATATACCGAGAAGCAAGAGTCTTGCTCTTTTACATTAGAAACAGTGGAATGACAAACTTGAGGATTCTTCATGTCTTCCCGGTCTCGGTAAAAGTGGTCTTCACAAAAGTGGCAGTAGCGCCTCAACCAAGTTACAGGTGAGCCTGAAACTTTGCATAAGTTTGTGTAGGGCCCTAAGGTACATACTGTACAAACTTGGTACATGAGATCTCTGTCTGATATTGGTTGTTACTGTAGACAAATTTTCTTTTTCCAGTATACTGATGATGGTCCTGAAAAAGACTGCTAAAATAGTTAAGCTTTTGAACAAAGGCCTTGTTCCGAAGCAGAAAACAAACACACATTCACACAAGCATAAAACACACACACACACACACACACACACACACACACACACACACACACATGGCAACAGTCAATGGGCCTTGATGTCCAATTGCGACTGCATGTGATGTGAGCAGCAATCTGCTGGGGTGAGTGTTGAGGGTAAGGATGAGGCATGGGGTAGAGAGGGAGAGGAACAGCAAGGTAAGAGTGGAGGAGGGTGTTGTGTTGTCTGTGGGAGTGTGCAGGAATGTGGTGGTGTCAGGATAGGGCTGCTAGGTGCACCATCGGCTGTGTTGGAGGGGGCATGGCAGAGGGGAGGGGAAAAATGAGAGGAAAGAAATAGAGAAGGGGGAAAGGACTTCCAGGTGTATTGATGAGATGGAAGGTGTGTGAAGTGCTGGAGTGGGAAGAGGGAAGGGGAAAGGTAGTTGGACAAGGATGAGTTTATGAGAATGAGGATATGTTTTAGGGAGAATTCCAACCCATGCAGTTCAGAAAAGCTGGTGTTATTATGAAGAATCAAGATGGCACAGGCTGTGAAGCAGTTGTTAACATCGTGTTGGACAAATGGGTGGTACAGCTGTCTCCTGGACATAGTTTGGTGGTGGCTGTTTGCGCAGACAGGCAGCTTGTTAGTTGTCGTGGCTACACAGAAAGTGGCAGAGTGGTTGCAGCTTGACTGGTAGATCACCTGGGTGCTTTCCGTACCCTTTGATGGGGTAGAAGATGCCTGTGATGGGACTGGAGCAGATGGTAGTGGGTGGATGTGTTGGACAGGCCTTGCATCTGGTCTGTTGCAGACTTTTGCCTCAAGGCAAGGGGTTGGGAGGCTGGGTGGAGTAGTGACGGACAAGAGTATTGCAGAGACCTGGTAGCACTATGTTAGTAGGGAGGGGTGGAGAGAATACATTTCAGGGTATGATGAGAGGTAGTTGAAACCCTTGCAGAGAATATAATTCAGTTGCTCTACTCTTGGGTGGTACTTAGTCATTAGAGGAGTGTTCCTTTGTGGCCGGACAATGAGTATATGAAGGGTGGTAGGTGACTGGAGAGACAAGGCATGGGATATCTGCTTGTGGATAACTCTGTGTCATCTGCATTCCTCCTACCAACACCAGATTTTCTGAATTGTGCAGATGAGAACTCCGTCATTCCTGTAACCCCCTGGGCATTATCCTTTGCTAGTCACTAGCCTCCACCAATCTATCCCCTTCCCTGTTCCCACTCCAGTACTTAGCACACCTTCTATTGCACCAGTTCACCTACAAATCCTTTTCCCTTCTCTACTCCTCTCCTCTCTCTTTCTCCCTAACCCTCAGGCCCTGTCTCCCCAAGCACAACCACCCAATGCTGCACCAAGCAGCCCTATCCTGTTCCCACTAAGTCCCTGCATGCTCCCACAGGCAGCATAGCATCTTCCCCTGCCCCTGCCCCTACCCTACTATACCTCCCCCTCCCTGCCCTATGTCCTATGTCTTGACCTTACCCTCACAAGTTACCCCAGCAGATTGCTGCTTACAATGGATGCAGTCGCAGATGGATCTCAGTGTCAGCTGACAGTTGCCTTGTGTGTGTGAGGTGTGCTTGTGTGAACGTGTTTTCTACTTTAGAAGAAGCACTTTGCCCAAATGCTTAACAATTTTAGCAGTGTTTTCATTGTGCCTGCCTGAAACTCAGTGCCTCCTCCATGTGGGAGCAGCAATCTGTCCTTTCCATATTGTTTACAATATAGCGGAAAGGATAGATTGCTTCTCACCATATAGTGGAGATGTTGAGTTGCAGACAGGCACAACAAAATGACTGCTAGACAAGTAAGCTTTTGGCCAAAAGGCCTTCTTCTGAATCAGACAACTTAAAAGCAAATACATTCATGCAAGTGCAGTTAACACATACATGACCACTGTCTGTGGCTGCCAAGGCCAGTCCGTGAGCAACAGCACGTGCTGGGAGAAACAATTTGAGTTTGGAGGTAAAGAGGTAGCTGGAGCAGGAAGAGGCAAGGGTAGGAAGGTAGGGGCTGGGGACCATAAAATGCTCCTCATGGGAGCATACAGGGACAAGTTGGGGAGAGGGTGCAGTCAGGGGGTTAGATGGATTGTAGGGGGGTGGGGGTGCAGAAAAAAAGAGAAGTAAAAGGACTGTGGGCGCACTGGTGGAACAGAAGGCTGTGTAGTGCTGGAGGGGGAACAGGGAAGGGTTAGTGCTATAGTGGGAACAGGGAAGGGGAATGGTGGGTGAAGGACAGTGTACTTTTTGTCTTGAGATTGCTCATAGACGTTAGCTTTAATGGCTGTGAATGAGTTTGCTCAGAGAGGTTAGCTTTAATGGCTGTGAACGAAGTGACCATAATTTTAATTCTGCCACGGACTGTTGACCACTGCTTTCTCGGATATATTATGCATCATGAGGTTGTGGTTAGCTTAGGACATGAGTTTAATTTCAGGGCTACAAAACATGTCTCCTTCTGCAGTTCATGCATTGGTCACTTTAAAATCAGCTGTCAACAAAAGTTCTCACATTTCCGACACTTTGCGTCACCCACTTCCAACATTGCTCCGCATTACACAGTAACAGCATTTGTGAAGTGACTTGACATATTTGTATGTTACCCAAGACAGAGCGGTAGCAAGCGACTGATGTGGCAACATCGTAGTGGAAAATGACAGACGTCAGGCATCAAGTAATCTTAAACGTAGAGTAGTACTGTGCAGCAGCTCTTCTCATGCTGTGCCATGATGTGGCCATATGGTATTACTTGACCCGTAACTGTGTGGTGGAGGGGACAAAGGTTACGGTGGGAGCTCTCTCGTAGGTGAGACAGAATGGTATGGGAAGTCTAGTTGTACAACTGAGACCTACATACAAACACCTGCCATGTAGAACTTGTAAGCTATGGCTAGCAAGTGTGCGAACGATCACATTAACAGATTATGCCAGAATGACCAATAGAAGTCGGCCATTTCTTATTAAAAACACAATGGGTACAGGATTACACTGAAATTTCAGCACAGACAGTGATTTATTTTCACCTTTTTTTCTTTCTCTTGCTGTCATATTAAAACTAGATCTTTTCCGAAAACACAGTGGTGTGTACTCAGTTTCATCTCATCAGATGCTAATGCAATTGCAACAGAATCCTGAAACAGTATACTATTAATTAAACAATTGAGGGCATGTGAGGTCAGTAGCTTATGAAAAGCTCACACTCTGTGTATAAAATAAAAGTGTGATTCAGTCACTTATGTTATTGCAAACACATACAACGCATTTCACCAGCTGTTGGTCCCTTTTAAAGTAATTGCATTATTTCATTAAAAATATATGTAGTCATTCATATGTTGCAGCAGAAAGTTTTCCAGGTTAGCCATATGTCAAAATATTCTTTGCTTTTCATGTTGTGTTGTTGTTGCGGTCTTCAGTCCTGAGACTGGTTTGATGCAGCTCTCCATGCTACTCTATCCTGTGCAAGCTTCTTCATCTCCCAGTACGTACTGCAACCTACATCCTTCTGAATCTGTTTAGTGTATTCGTTTCTTGGTCTCCCTCTACAATTTTTACCCTCCACGCTGCCCTCCAATACTAAATTGGTGATCCCTTGATGCCTCAGAACATGTCCTACCAACCGATCCCGTCTTCTAGTTAAGTTGTGCCACAAACTTCTCTTCTCCCCAATCCTATTCATACCTCCTCGTTAGTTATATGATCTACCCATCTAATCTTCAGCATTCTTCTGTATCACCACATTTCAAAAGCTTCTATTCTCTTCTTGTCCAAACTAGTTATCGTCCATGTTTCACTTCCATACATGGCTACGCTCCATACAAATACTTTCAGTAAAGACTTCCTGACACTTAAATCAATACTCGATGTTAAATTTCTCTTCTTCAGAAACGCTTTCCTTGCCATTGCCAGTCTACATTTGATATCCTCTCTACTTTGACCATCATCAGTTATTTTGCTCCCCAAATAGCAAAACTCCTTTACTACTTTAAATGTCTCATTTCTTAATCTAATTCCCGCAGCATCACCCGATTTAATTCGACTACATTCCATTATCCTCGTTTTGCTTTTGTTGATGTTCATCTTATACCCTCCTTTCATGACACTGTCCATTCTGTTCAATTGCTCTTCCAAGTCCTTTGCTGTCTCTGACTGAATTACAATGTCCTCGGCGAATCTCAAAGTTTTTATTTCTTCTCCATGGATTTTAATACCTACTCCAAATTTTTCTTTTGTTTCCTTCACTGCTTGCTCAATATACAGATTGAATAACATCGGGGATAGGCTACAACCCTGTCTCACTCCCTTCCCAACCACTCCTTCCCTTTTGTGCCCCTCGACTCTTATAACTGCCATCTGGTTTCTGTACAAATTGTAAATAGCCTTTCGCTCCCTGTATTTTACCCCTGCCACCTTCAGAATTTGAAAGAGAGTATTCCAGTCAACATTGTCAAAAGCTTTCTCTAAGTCTACAAATGCTAGAAACGTTGGTTTGTCTTTCCTTAATCTAGCTTCTAAGATAAGTCGTTGGGTCAGTATTGCCTCACGTGTTCCAGCATTTCTACGGAATCCAAACTGATCTTCCCCGAGGTCGGCTTCTACCAGTTTTTCCATTCGTCTGTAAAGAATTCGCGTTAGTATTTTGCATCTGTGACTTATTAAACTGATAGTTCGGTAATTTTCACATCTGTTAACACCTGCTTTCTTTGGGATTGGAATTATTATATTCTTCTTGAAGTCTGAGGGTATTTCGCCTGTCTCATACATCTTGCTCACCAGATGGTAGAGTTTTGTCAGGACTGGCTCTCCCAAGGCCGTCAGTAGTTCTAATGGAATGTTGTCTACTCCCGGGGCCTTGTTTCGACTTAGGTCTTTCAGTGCTCTGTCAAACTCTTCACGCAGTATCGTGTCTCCCATTTCATCTTCATCTAGATCCTCTTCCATTTCCATAATATTGTCCTCAAGTACATTGCCCTTGTATAGGCCCTCTATATACTCCTTCCACCTTTCTGCTTTCCCTTCTTTGCTTAGAACTGGGTTTCCATCTGAGCTCTTGATATTCATACAAGTGGTTCTATTTTCTCCAAAGTTCTCTTTAATTTTCCTGTAGGCAGCATCTATCTTACCCCTAGTGAGATAACCCTCTACTTCCTTACATTTGTCCTCTAGCCATCCCTGCTTAGCCATTTTGCACTTCCTGTCGATCTCATTTTTGAGACGTTTGTATTCCTTTTTGCCTGCTTCATTTACTGCATTTTTATATTTTCTCCTTTTATCAATTAAATTCAGTATTTCTTCTGTTACCCAAGGATTTCTACTAGCCCTCGTCTTTTTACCTACTAGGCCCTCTGCTGCCTTCACTACTTCATCTTTCAAAGCTACCCATTCTTCTTCTACTGTATTTCTTTCCCTCATTCCTGTCAATTGTTCCCTTATGCTCTCCCTGAAACTCTGTACTCTTTGCATGTATTATGTGTCAAAAATCGTTTATGAAATATGAGGGTTGTTATGATTATTTCACTTCCACTCTCTCATTTGCGCACTCATGATTGGCAGTAGATAGAGACTGCATCTGAAGCTTAAAGAAAAGTTCAGTATGTTGACTTGATTTTGTACTCCGCAGTATATGATCTAAAATGTATCAAATGCAAACTCAAAGTGACCACCATTGTTCATTGAAAACAACTATTTGAATTTCACACACTACCTTACTCAGTGTAGAAAATGTCACAATAATCATGATCGTTAATGAAATTATAGTCAGTTTATCATGAAGCTGACGAATGAGGCTACGAGATGCTTGAGAATATTATTATTATTATTATTATTATTATTATTATTATTTCAGAATAATTTCTTGAAAATAATTTGAGAAAGGTTACAGTGCAGCCAGTGCGTACATGCCTCTGTTCCCACAGTTTAGCTGAGGTGGGCAGAGAATTGTTCATTCATAACAGACAAATCTATAGCTCACTAGGCAACAGCAAACTGAGTCAGCCCCCTCTCCCTTTGGAAAAGAAGGGTGGATCCGCCCAGTGCAGAGAACGGCAATGCAGTCCTGCGCATGGGCCAATTAATTTTGCATGAACTCTACTCTATGAGATACATAAATTATAAGGAAGCCATCCTGATCCATGTCAACTCAAATGAAGCTCAAACTCCCAGAGAATGGTTGGAGCTGTAATTAAGGTGCACACTTGTTTCTTCATGACGTCAGGTAACCTAAGGAGCACACAAGCTTCCTCATTTCTAGGCATTGTCAATCAAACCATTCTGACACACATCAGGAGTGATTGGTGGTGTACTGACTTTGCTGAAAGTACAGTTCAGCTTTGGAATGCTGTAGGCAAACAAACAAACAAATGCTAATTGTCAGATAGTAGGTTACTGTGTTACATGTAATGAGAGATCATGATACATGTACCAGCTACCCCATTTCAGCCAATGTTAACATCTCTCGGACAAGAATACCTCTGCTACCTAAGTAAATAGTTGTCCACTTTTGCAATTTCCAATAATTGCCTGTCACTCCTGTCATATACACATTGATGCGCTAGCAGTTGACTCTGGCAGTATTGCTTTCTTTTCAATCATGGGTGTATTCAGTAATTTATTCAAAAGGAAGCAAGATTCTGTTATTGCCATTTTTATGCAACTGATTTGGTAGGTTTCAATACATGTTGTATCTCAAGATCAAAATTTGACGGAAAGTAAACAGAACTTATTGTATCTCAAACCATATATACGTTGTCAGCATTGTGTGAACTCTGGCGTTCTTTAGAATGCCTAGGTAATAAATAGAATGCCTAAAATTGAACACCAAAGTAAGAAAAGATTGATATTTTACACATTGCCCAGGTGTTGTACAATTTGCCAAATTGTCTGCTGGTAAAGAATATAATACACCTAATCCCGCCCTTTTTTTCCCCCTCACCAATGTTTGGGGTGACGTTCAGGCCTTTGTTTAATGGTTGCGAAGACAGTGTATTGCTGTGTGGGATTCAACTATCATGTCACAGATATTGTCATAATAGTTCTCCTGTGTCCAGCTGAAGTTCCGCAGATGCTTTACTGTCATCCTTTCCCATTGTTCTCGATTCACCATGTTGAAAGGGAGTGTAATGCCAGGACAGGAATCACGCCATGCTGACATGCAACAACGGTTGTGCTATGAATTATCCCAAATAAGAGCCAGTGCTGCTAAAAAATGTATTTTCCTAGTTGAAACCATTTACCAAAAGTTAGCCTTTGATATGAAAAAGGCTAAGACGACCATGAAGAAGGAACCATGGAACTATTGGCTGCTGAAATGCTATGACATAACGATGGTCGAGAATAAGACTAAGGTGATATATCCTGTTAAAGAGGTAAGAGTGCTATTCAGTTTTATGTTCCAGATTCCAAGGTATTTGACATACTCCATAAGATCCATCATTCATTGATGAGACATTTTCAATAGGTGCCAGATCAGGAGAACAGGGAGGCCAAGGCAGCAATGCAATCTGATGGGCAATGAAGAAGTCTTGCTCACGCATTATCTCCTGTTGGCAAGTTCCAAAGGTATGGGAGGACAACAGGCTCCAACACTTCAGAGATGTAACATTGACTGATCAGTGTATTGGCAGTGTGTACTGGGAGGGGGGCGGGTGCAGGATGGAATCCAGTACCACCCCAAACCATAACACCAGATGCAGGACCAGTATGGCAGTGCATAAGGTAACAGTTCAACAGTCTTTCACCGGGGTGTCTCCATGCTCTAAACTAACATTCATGGTGGTGCATGCAGAATTGGGACTCATCAGTAAATACAGTATTGTTCCATTTGGTTGCCCATGTCTGTCATACATGACACCATTGCTGGCACAAATGCCTGTGGTGTTCACTCAATGGCAATTGCAGCAATGGATGCCTTGCTCACAGTCCACTCTGCTGCAAACGATGTTGCATGGTATGCATGGACACTTCTTGTTGCACAACTGACAGAATTTGTTGTGTTATGGCTCACTGTGTGGCAGAATGATCCATCACTGCCATGCAAACAGTCATCACATGTAGTGGTGCAACTAAGTGGGAGCAATCAGTCCCATTGGTCTGTCATTTCCTCCTGCATCCAGCGATACAGACCCAGACCCACATCACCATTGCTTGATTCAATCACCGATATCTGTGAAGGATAATCCACAATTCCTTTAGGCAGTTATTCTTCCTCAGTTTAACTCCGAAACATGCTCGAAAAATGTTTGCTGTCTTCTATGAGGTATGCTCCTTAAATGAAACAATAACAAGAAAGAACAGTTCCAATATGTCCACAAAGCTGTCTGTTTGCCATTTATATAGCGCTTGCAGGTGGCGCTGCTGGTGCTCGAAGTGCACCTGCACTGAAATGCTAATCATGCATCTCTCACAGCCACAAACACATGCTGCAAATTTCATCAGATGTGAATGCTTCCTCCAAAGCGTTGTATTTTGCGGGGCAGCAGTGTAGTGATCCACTTAGCACTGTCAAGGTAAACATACCTTTGATTTTAAGTATGTGAATTATGTACCATAGTATACGCAGAGTAAATCTTTTTTACTATTAATATGAATGTGGATGCCATCTTTTTGATTCAATGATCTGAAATCATACTCTCATATGATTGAAAAAACAAGGTCTCCAATGAGGTGCGAAATGTGTCTAGAAAACATTATTTCAAACATTTTATTTGTATTCTAATAATGTTAAAAATCAAGCAATGGAAAATCCAGGATGGAATAATGACAAGATTATGAAAAGGATAGACTGCTACTCACCATATAGCAGAGATGTTGAGTTGCAGACAGGCACAACAAAAAGTGTGCTGGCATAAGCTGTCACCAACACACTGGTCAGCAAAGAGGTTGCAAGAAGATTGATAGTAGGTGCTGAATTAAGCGCGCCTATCAGGAGACTGTCTTGCAAGCAACGCACTGCCAGTGCCCTCTTGACCGCCAGTATTTAGATCACCGGTGCGGTTTGGAGGCCCTAGCCACTCACAGTCAGTCACCCAGTAAGTCGGAGTCGCAGTCGCAGAGAGTCAGAGTCAAAATCTCTAGCTCAGAGTCAGTCAGTACCTAGCGGGACTTATACTTCTCCACCAGTGAGGCTAATGTGGACTATTACGGAAGAGCTTGTATCACAACACATGGCTTAGTGTAAAGGTAAGTAGCTTTCTGTTCTGGTTAATAAAGAACACTGTTAATATATGAATGCAGTTTGTGTTGTAGAAAGAGGATACTGGCCACCAAACAACATCCTCTCCTTGTTTCCCATGGTACAAGCCTACAGTGGCAATGACACGACACAAAAGTGGTGACGAGGATAATTCAATGCAGATCAAAGTTAATCAACTTGGCCGATGATTTTGTTTGCTTCTCTTGTGTTTTAGCTTACAGGGGCGATCATTTTGCTAATTTGTTGTTGTTTGTTCCTGCATTTTTTTCCAAGAAGGGAGCCACAGAACTAATGAAATTTCTCTTTTCAGAGGATTTGCTTGCTTTTTGCTACAACGTATTTGTGTAAACCATGGCTACCTCCATCCCCGCCCCCGTGCCTCAGCCACAGATAGCCAATGTCATGGATTTAACACAAATTTTTCAGTTTCAGAACCAACAAATTACTACCTTGCTAACAACTGTACAACTTCTGGCTGCACAAGCTGGGTCGGCCGCTCAATAACCACTGACCGACCAATCAGCCAACACTTGCTGCTGAACAGCATACCACTGTTCTGGCAATTTAATGACACAGAAGAGGAGTGGCTCGAATACCTGACACAGTTCCAAGCACATTGTGAAGTTCATTGAGTTAAAGGTACTGTAAAGCTACAACACTTTCTTTTGATTATGGGGCCGCATGTTTCAGGCTAATACAAAAACTATTCCCAGCTGTGTCTTCCGACGAACTCAGTTATGACCAAGTTATCACTGCATTAACTCAGTATTATGACCAACAAGTTCAAATAGTTGCAGCCAGATATCAACTCTTTCGTTTGCAGAAAAAGCTGGAACAGGTGTTCCATCAGTGGTAGACAGAATTAACAGGCATGACTAGGAACTGTAAATTTAAATGTAGTTTGTGGCAACTTTTTCAGTGACTCAATGATTAGGGATGCAATAACATTCAGAACAATATGATTCAGGTGCCATAGCAGCTGATGAGTTTGACCAGGCCCAGACTTGTCGGGTCGAGTCGCCCCTCGCTTGCAACTGCCCCAAGCAACCACAACAGCAAGTGCGTACACGGCCATGTGGACAGCCACGTAGACAGGTAAACAGACCTGTGAACTTAGTGAAGACTTTCCCTATATGTTTTGCTTGCCATAAAAGTCAGGAATGACCATCATGTAACGCAAAGTGTTATACACTACTGGCCATTAAAATTACTGCACCATGAAGATGACGTGCTACAGATGCGAAATTTAACCAAAAGGAAGAAGATGCTGTGTTATGCAAATGATCAGCTTTTCAGAGCATTCACACAAGTTTGGCGCCGGTGGCGACACCTACAACGTGCTGACATGAGGAAAGTTTCCAACCGATTTCTCATACACAAACAGCAGTTGACCGGTGTTGCCTGGTGAAATGTTGTGATGCCTTGTGTAAGGAGGAGAAATGCGTACCATCACATTTCCGACTTTGATAAAGGTCGGATTGTAGCCTATCACGATTGTGGTTTATCATATTGCGACATTGCTGCTCCGTTGGTCGAGATCCAATGACTGATAGCAGAATATGGAATTGGTGGGTTCAGGAGGGTAATACGGAATGCAGTGCTGGATCCCAACAGCCTCGTATAACTAGCAGTCGAGATGACAGACATCTTATCTGCATGGCTGTAACGGATTGTGCAGCCACGTCTCGATCCTTGAGTCAACAGATGGGGTCGTTTGCAAGACAACAACCATTTGCACGAACAGTTCGACGACATTTGCAGCAGCATGGACTATCAGCTCAGAGCCTATGGCTGCGGTTACCCTTGACGCTGCATCGCAGACAGGAGCGCCTGCAAAGGTGTGCTCAACGACGAACCTGGGTGTACGAATGGCAAAACGTCATTTTTTCGGATGAATCCAGGTTCTGTTTACAGCATCATGATGGTCGCATTGGAAGCGTGTATTCGTCATCGCCATACTGGCCTATCACCCGGCGTGATGGTATGGGGTGCCATTGGTTACATGTCTCGGTCACCTCTTGTTCGCGTTGATGGCACTTTGAACAGTGGACATTACATTTCAGATGTGTTACAACCCGTGGCTCTACCCTTAATTCGATCCCTGTGAAACCCTATATTTCAGCAGGATAATGCATGACCGCATGTTGCAGGTCCTGTATGGGCCTTTCTGGATACAGAAAATGTTCGACAGATGCCCTGGCCAGCACATTCTCCAGATCTCTCACCAATAGAAAACGTCTGGTCAGTGGCAGCCGAGCAACTGGCTTGTCACAATACGCCAGTCACTACTCTTGATGAACTGTGATATCGTGTTGAAGCTGCGTGGGCACTGGCACCTGTACCTGTACCCCCCATCCAAGCTGTTTTTGACTCAATGTCCATGCGTATCAAGGCCGTTATTACGGCCAGAGGTGATTGTTCTGGGTACTGATTTCTCAGGATGTATGCACCCAAACTGCATGAAAATGTAATCACATGTCAGTTCTAGTATAATATATTTGTCCAATGAATACCCGTTTATCATCTGCATTTCTTCTTGGTGTAGTAATTTTAATGGCCAGTAGTGTATGTGTGGAAAAAGAAGCCATGTCCAAGCAGTTTGTTTGCAATGGCACAAAAAAGAATTTTGCCCGCTCCCAGAAAAAACAGGCTCTTGTACATGCAGTGAATGCTGTGTTTTCGAAACCTACAATAGGTTCTGACAAAAGTAAGATTAAGGTTGTTCCTTATTCTCACCCTATTGCTGTGCAGCGCCATTCTAACAAACTATTTGTCTCATTACGCATTGCTGGTTGTCAGGTGAACTTTCAGACAGACACAGGTGCCTCAGTAACTTTTTTTAATTGTGCCACATACGGGCAGTTAGGCTCACCACACCTTTCTAAATCTACCAAGCACCTCACTGCTTGTAATGGACAGGTGATTCCGGTGACTGGATTGTGTAATTTGCCTGCCACTTACAAATCTCACAGTAGGTTATTGAGATTTACCGTGTTGAAATCAAGAGACATGAGAACATTTTTGATTTAGGTGCCTCTTATTTGTTTGGCCTTTCAAGAATGTAGTTTACATATCGGCTTTTGCACTGAAAGACAGTGTTGCTAGCTTGCTTAAAGAATTTCCTGAACTATTTTCAGATGGAATGGAAGAAGCTACTAACTTTGTAGCACATGTTACATTGAAAGGCAATGCACAGCCAAAGTTTTTCCTGGCCTGCCCTGTTCCAATTGCTTTAAGAGACAAAGTAGTCAGTGAATTGAAAGAATTGCAAGATACTGGTGTAATTGCTCCGATTCAAGCTAGTCAGTGGGCAAGTCCTCTCGTTTTATCACTAAGCCTTCTAGTCGCATTCACATGTGTGTTGACTTCAAGTCTACAGTCAACCCACAGGCAGTAATTGACACTTATCTGTTACATCGCCCTGAGGAACTTGTGGGCGGGCTTGGTGCAGGAAGTTACTTTCCTGAGATAGTTTTTTGTGGTGCCTACTTGCACATTCCATTGGATGAAGAATCACAGAAGGTGTTTGTTGTAAAAACACACTTATGACTATTCAGGTATTTGCATTTGCCCTTCAGCAATGCTTCCACACCCAACTTTTTTCAGTGTTACTTGGAACAGCTGACTGCAAAAGTGCCATTATGTTCAAACAACCTTGACGATATTGTCGTCTCAGGTCATACACCGGAGCAACACATTGCCAATTTGCATACTCTTTTTCAAGTGTTGTCAGATGCAGGATTCAAGTGTCGTCTCAAAAAGTGTGACTTGTTTCACACTGAACTACAGTACAAAGATCAAGTGCTAATCAGCCAGGGTGTGCATCCCTTCCAATCTCATTTGCTTGCAATCCTTGCTCTGCCTGTTCCTTACAATGTGTCTGAACTGCAGTCAGTACTAGGCAACATGACATACTACATTTGGTTCATACTGAATGCTGCTCAGATTGTGGTTCCAATGCATTGCTTGCGTCGCTAAAATATACCTTTTGTGTGAACCAAAGACCGTCAAGACACCTTTCAGAAACTCAAAAATGCCTTGCTCAGTGACAGATGTTTAGTGCATTTGGACCCTGCCAAGCCGGTAGTCTCACAGGTCGACACTTCTTCCTACAGAATTGGCGCTGATATTTCGCACAGAATTGATGCACAAGACAGACCTACTGCTTTTGCCTCAAAATTGTTCACTCATACTCAGTGCAAATATACTTAAATAGAAAAAATGGCTCTCGCTGTTGTGTATGGAGTGATGAAATTCCATTGCTATTTGTATGGTCACAAATTCTATTTAGTGACAGATCACAAGCCTTTACAGTCCTTGTTTCATCCATCAAAGCCAGTTCCTACACATACTGCTCAAAAATTGCAGTGATGGGCTTTGTTGCTTTTACAGTATTAGTAGGGGGGGGGGGGGAAATGAGCGTATGTCATTGTTGGCCGGGAGGCTCCATCCGGGGAAATTCGGCCACCGAGTGCAAGTCTTAATTCAGTTGACACCACATTGGGCAAATTGTGTGCTGGTGATGAGGATGAAATGATAATGAGGACAACATAACACCCAGTCCACGAGCAGAGAAAATCTCCAACCCGCTCCATGGGAGGCAAGCACTTACCCTTCAGCTAAGCAGGCAGACATATCAGTATGAAATTGTGTACAGGCCTATGGCAAAGCATAGCAATGCAGACACCCTAATCTCGCCTTCTGATTAGCCCAGACTGATTTTGATGCATCTGCCACATCTTTTTGCCAAATCGATGCGCAGGACTCTGAATTGCTGGAGTCTTTTCCCTTGCACTACAGAAAAATTGCACAGGCCATGGAAGCAGACCCAGATCTCAAGCTTTTGTTGCATTACACTCTCACATCTTGGCCTTGTTCATTGAACAGTCTCCAGAACTCAGTTGTGTGCCAATATTTTGTACGTTGGTATAACCTTTCAGATCAACAGGGTGTGATTCTAGTTCAGAATGACAGTGGACAATCATGTGTGATTATTCCCAAAGTGATGCAAAAGGATGTGTTGCGATTGCTCCATCAAGGACGTTGGGGAGTTGTTTGCGCTAAACAGTTAGTGTGCCAGTACTGTGCTTGGCAGGGCATAGAGGCCCACATTGAACAGATGATGTCACAATGTCGTGCATGCATGAAAAACCAATCTGCTCCACCACAGGCATTCTCAGGTTGGCCTAAGACTCAATAGCCATGGCAACAAGTGCGCATTGACTTTGCAGGACCTTTTTGGAACACTTGTTGTCTCATAGTGGTAGACTCTTTTAGCAAGTTTCCATTTGCGGTGCCTATGGCTTCTACCACATCACATAGCCCCATTGAAGTGTTGTCCTCCATATTTTGCATCGAAGGATTGCCAGAAGTACTTGTGTCGTACAACGGACCACAGTTCACTTCATGTAATTTTGAACAGTTTTATGAACAGAATGACATTCGTTATCTCAGAAGTGCTCCGTTTCACATGCAGTCCAATGGAGAAGCAGAACACTTCATACGAACTTTTAAGCAACAGATGGCCAAGCTTCGCACCACCCACACATGGGAACAGGTGCTGCAACTCTTTCTCGCCTCCTATTGCTTCCACCCTCGAGACCGACCATCACCGGCAGAACTTCTGCGTGGCAATTGCCATTGGATGCTGCTACACTCACCGCAGCATCTGGCACTGCCAGTGGTCTGCAAGTATCGCTTTGCACTGCACGATCTTGTTCTTTTCAGGGTTTATGGCAACCGTGGGCAATGGAAAGATCTGTCATCCAGGAATGTATTGGCTCTTATATGTGTTTGATTGCAGGTCCTGATGGTTTGTAGCACCGACACCAGAATCAACTTTGTGCATGTCATTTGTCCCGTGATTCTGCTGCTTTTCTACCTCCAAATCCATGGCCTCACTGGACTGCGTGGCCCGTGCAGCCGTCGGTGGTGTTACCAGGGCACCGCAGGAGGAGTGAATGAACGATGCATCATTGTCCCTGCCATCCCTGCTCACTGTCCCCATGAACCTGGACCTGCCATCACTGTCCACGCTCCAGGCCCTCAGGCCTGGATGTGTGCCCTGGCAGCACTTTTCAGGAGGATGTTCCTGTTGCCTCGCAAGCCAGATGGTGGGGTATGGTTGGGAGTACGCCATCCTCCACAGCTACCGCTCCCTGGCTCATCTCGACATCCAGCGTCCTGCCTCTCTCCCTGGTGACATTTGCAGCCTCACTACATGACAGCTGAGCGGCATTTTGGAAGGGGCAGGGGGAGGAATGTACTGGTGTAAACTGTCTCCAGTAAACTGGTCGACAAAGAGCTTGCAAGAAGATCAATAACAGGCACTGAATTAAGCGTGCCTGTCAGGAGAGAGGCCACAGACAGTCTTGCAAACAACACGCCGCTAACGTTGACTGCCACTATTTAGATCGCCGCTGTGGACTGGAGGGCCCAGTCAATCACCGACAGTCACCTAGTAAGCTACAGTTAGAGTCACAGTCGCAGAGAGTCAGAGTCACAGTCTCTTGCTCAGAGTCAGTCAGTACCTAGTGACCAGTGTGTGTACATAGTGGGACTTGTACTTCTTCAGCAGTGAGGCTAACGTGGACTATTACAAAAGAGCTTGTACCACAATACATGAACTAGCTTAAAGATAAGTAGCTTTCTGTTCTGGTTAGTAAGGAACCCTGTTAATACATGTGTGCAGTTTGTGTTGTAGAAAGGGGATACTAGCCACCATGTTGTAGAAAGGGGATACTAGCCACCAAACAACATCCTCTCCTCGCTTCCCATGGTACAAGCATACAGTGGTAATGAAACAAAAATTAAATGTGTAAGCTATGGGCCAGAAGTCCTTCTTCAGAAACAGACAACATACAAACACACATTCACACAAAAATCAGCTCACACACACACATGACCAAAGTACCTGACTCTGGGACCGATGTCCTTTGCAGTCTGCTCCCCTAAACCCCCACAAACCAATCAACCAGTACCTGACTGCCAAGTCCAGACTGCGAGCAACTGTGCATGATGGGAGAAGCAATCTGGGTGGTGGGGGTAAATATGAGGCTGGGAAGGGGACTGATAGCAGATTAAGTGTGGGGGTGGTAAAATGTTGCTTGTGGGAGCATACAGGTATAAGGCTGAGAGAGGGTAGGTCAGGTAGGTGCAGTTGGAGGTGAGACAGAGGGCTGTGGGGAGGGGGGTGGGGGAGTGGAAAAGAAGAGAAGTAAAATGACTGTGGGTGTGCTTATGGAATAGAAGGCAGTGTAGTGCTGGAGTGGGAACAGGGAAGGGGATGTGTGGGTGAAGGACAATGATTGGATGGGTGGGTGAAGGACAATGACTAGGGAAGGTTGAGGCCAGGAGGGTTAGAGGAATGTAGGATGTATTGCAGAGAAAATTCCCACGTGCTTAATTCAGAAAATCTGGTGTTGATGGGAAGGATCCAGATGGCACAGGCTGTGAAGCAATTACTAAAATTAAGAATTTTGTGGGGGTCAGCAACTGGTTGGTCCAGCTGTTTCTTGGCCACAGTTTGTTGGTCGCCATTTATGCAGACAAGAAGTTTGTTGGTTGTCATGCTCATGTAGAATGAAGCACAGTGGTCACATCTTAGCATGTAGATCACATGATTGGTTCCACAGGTAGCCCTGCCTTTGATGGGGTAGGTGATGCTTATGACTGGACTGGAGTAGGTGGTGGTGGGAGGATGTGTGAAACAGGTGTTGCATCTAGGTATATTACAGGGATATGAGCCCTGAGGCAAGGAGTTCAGTAGTGACAAACCGGGCACCCAGTGTTAAAGGAACATGAATTGAGGAAAGTCAGTGGAGGAAATGGGTGGTATCTTCTATATAGTAGGGTAGGTTGTGGGTAACAGGCTGAAGGTGTTCTCTACGAGGGCAGAGATTCTCTTAGTGTGGGCACAGTAACTGGACACAATGGGAAATCCTGGGTATCAGGATTTATGGACTTTAGGAAGCTTGTAACAGGTAGGAGTGCAGGAATTGTAGGGGTGAGAAGAGAAGTAGACTCTGGGGAGAGGTTCTGGGATGGGCTTAAGGATACAAGGAGAGACTGGAGATCCTGATGGATTTCTGAATCTGGCAGGGATTGTAGGTGGACAAATTTGACAACTGGCAGCCGTTGCAGTTCAAAACAACCTTGGTAGAGCCTATGTCAGCAGGTAGAATAATAAGGTTGGGATCAGATTTTAGTTGATAGATTGCAGATCTTGCTGCAGATGTAAGGTTAGCTTGCATGTTGAGGGATTTGGGGAATGGTGGTGAGTTTCGGGGTTAAGAAATTCTGGGAAGTTAACAGGGGTGATTTGGTGGCAGTGGGGTTGAATCATGGTTGGAAGGAGGAGTGAACAGAGTCAGGCAGGATTCAACAGTGGTCTTAGGTTGAGACTGATTGGTATGGTTGGTGGCAAAAAAGTGTTAACACTGTAGGGTCCAGGAGAAGGAAAGGTTTTTAACAAGCCCAGTATGATTTTTAACAAGCCCAGTATGATTGAATATGGGAGGTAAGGCCTTTCCAAAAAGCTCCTTTCTGTAACGGATCTCCCCACAAATATATCACTTGCTAGGGAAATTCCACTTGAACTTCTTGCTCAAGTCAAGGAAGAATTAGCCAGATTGATAAATCTCGGCATGATGGAACAGTCAGTGGACTACGCCTCTGGTGATTATCAAGAAACCAATGGGCAAACTCTATCTTTCTGGTAACTTCAAGGTGACAGTGAATTGATAGGTACTCCATTTCTCACCTTCGGTGGACATTCAGCACGGCTGGTAGGTGGACAGCATTTTTCAAAACTCTACTTGATGGAAGCGTGTCTTGAGCTATAGCACATAATGATGACTCACATTAGCTTCTTGTCGTGAACACACAGTATGGCCTCTGTTGATATAACCGGTTGGTTTTTGGCATTGGAGGTACATCTGCTGTTTTTTAATGTTACTTGAAACAGCTTAATCAACAAATTCCGTGTGGTATAAATTACCTCAATGACAATGTCATTACCAGTGTCACTACTGAGGATCATCTGCTCAACATTTGGCTTTTGTTTCATACCTTGCGGGATATGTGGCTTAGTGAAACTTAGGGAAGTCACAGTTCTTCCAGCCTTCTATAGAATACTTGGGTCACATTATCTCTCCTCGCAGGATCGGGCAAGTGACAGCCACATAGCGGCTATTGTGACCTTTTTGCGGCTGCCTAATGTAAAGGAACTACAAGCATTCTTAGGCAGACACGTGTACTATCACAAGTTTCTTCTGCAGGTGGCTTTGATTTCTTGTCCACAAAATCAGCAGCTTAAAAAAGTTGCAGCATTTGTATGGACTACCATCTGTGACCACATGTTAAAGAATTTGAAAGATGGTTGATGTTCCACCTCGTGTGTGGTGACATATTAACTGGCACTACAACTTGTGGTTGTGATTGATGCATTGAAGTATATCATGGGGGCAATGTTGTCTCAATGTCAACCTGAAGGTTGAGAACAGACTATCACTTTCTCATCAAAGATGCTTAATGAAGCACAGAAGAATTATTCTCAAATCAAGAAGGAAATCTGTTGTGACTCGCCGATCTTTCAAAGTGCCGTCGCGCAGTTACGCGCGTCTTCTACATGCGGCGCTGTCTGCCAGCCATGCAGCAGCAGCGCCACCTCAGTGGCCAGCCAGCCAGCGGCCGCTAGACTCGGACTCAATTATGATTTGACTGTTAAAGTGTACACATGTCCTACTCTGTTTACTTGATCTGTGACTTTCATGTATTGCGTCTTCCTTGAAATATATTTGTTCAACTTGAAGTTATTACAATTGGTGATGTGGTAGTGTTTTTTCTTTTCCATCGTTGACCCACATGTTTCCATGGCTACTTTAGAGCAACTATTGCAAGGTCTCATAGAACAGCAAACGCTTCTCACAAATGCGATTTGTGATTTCGTTGCGGCATCAAATGAGGGGTGTCTCTCGTCGTTGTCTCTACCTCCTTTTCCTCCTTACGACGAGACGGCAGAAGACTAGTCTGATTACGAAAAACGTCTTCGACAGCACTTCTTCGCATTTCATGTCGCGGACGAACAAACATGTAAGTCTCTGAAACTTCCTGGCAGATTAAAACTGTGTGCCCGACCGAGACTCGAACTCAGGACCTATGCCTTTCGCAGGCAAGTGCTCTACCATCTGAGCTACTGAAGCATGACTCACGCCCGGTATTCACAGCTTTACTTCTGGCAGTATCTCGTCTCCTACCTTCCAAACTTTACAGAAGCTCTCCCACGAACCTTGCAGAAATAGCTGTGAATACCGGGCGTGAGTCGTGCTTCAGTAGCTCAGATGGTAGAGCGCTTGCCCGCGAAAGGCAAAGGTCCCGAGTTCGAGGTTCGGTCGGGCACACAGTTTTAATCTGCCAGGAAGTTTCATATCAGCGCACACTCCACTGCAGAGTGAAAATCTCATTCTGGAAACATCCCCCAGGCTGTGGCTAAGCCACGTCTCCGCAATATCCTTTCTTTCAGGAGTGCTAGTTCTGCAAGGTTCGCAGGAGAGCTTCTGTAAAGTTTGGAAGGTAGGAGACGAGATACTGGCAGAAGTAAAGCAGTGAGTACCGGGCGTGAGTCGTGCTTCGGTAGCTCAGATGGTAGAGCACTTGCCCGCGAAAGGCAAAGGTCCCGAGTTCGAGTCTCGGTCGGGCACACAGTTTTAATCTGCCAGGAAGTTTCATATCAGTGCACACTCCACTGCAGAGTGAAAATCTCATTCTGGAAACATCCCCCAGGCTGTGGCTAAGCCATGTCTCCGCAATATCCTTTCTTTCAGGAGTGCTAGTTCTGCAAGGTTCGCAGGAGAGCTTCTGTAAAGGTTGGAAGGTAGGAGACAAGATACTGGCAGAAGTCAAGCTGTGAGTACCGGGCGTGAGTCGTGCTTCGGTAGCTCAGATGGTAGAGCACTTGCCCGCGAAAGGCAAAGGTCCCGAGTTCGAGTCTCGGTCGGGCACACAGTTTTAATCTGCCAGGAAGTTTCATATCAGCGCACACTGTGCTGCAGAGTGAAAATCTCATTATGTAAGTCTCTGTTCCTTTCATGGATTTCACCTCAAATGTATTGGTTATTGTCGCAATTGGCTTCTTTGAAAGATCCTGCGTCTTTGTCCTTTGCTGAAATGTGCTCCCTGCTGTCCACCTATTTTCAAAAGCAAACGCATGTGGTAGCCTCTCGTGTTGCCTTTTATTGTTGTCAAAAACAACCAAATCAATCCTATCGCGCTTGGGCTGCTGAACTTCACGGCCTCAGTAGAAAGTGTCAATTTGTTACTGAAGTTCACAAAGAATCCTACGCCGATTCCATGGTACGGGATGCTATTATCCGATCGGCCCCCAACAGAGAAGTTAGGCAATGTGCCCTTCAGTTGGCAAATCCGACTCTAGATGAAGTCCTATCCATCGCTCAGTCTTTTGAAATTTCTCGCGCCGCTGGAGCACAAATAGAGGCATGGGGCGACGTCGGGGAAATACAACCTCTGTGCGATGTTGACGAAGCGTGTGGCATGTCCCTGCTGGCCGATGTGGCCGCAGTACGCTCCCAAGTGTAGCCTCGGCCTAACCGTAAACAAACCTCTAAGAAACTGCAGCAAAACCCACGGCAACTTCCTGCATGTCCGCGGTGTTTTACGAAACATTCACGAGAAGATTGTCCACAATGTTGGGCCATGTGTCACAAATGAAAAAAAAATGATCATGTGTCGTCCGCTTGCAAATCCGACCGCATACATGATGTTCATGAACATGACGCTGATTCTGATTCTGTGTTGTCTGTCAACTGTACTTCTTCCCTTTCAGGGAAGTTATTCCTCACTGTCCAAATACTTGGTCGAGATGTTTGCATGCAGGTGGATACCGGTTCTACTGCCACTATCATCAATTCTCAGATGTACCTTCAGTTGGGTTCTCCGAACCTGTCACCTGTCACTAGGCAATTACGGACTTACAATAAACAGAAGATTTCTCTCTTGGGAAATTTGATGCTGAGGTATCTTACAAATCTGTTGTTCGCACTGTTCCCATATTTGTGGTCGACCATAGTAATGCGGAGAATCTTTTTGGTTTCGATGCCTTTCGCGTTTTTGGGTTCTCCATAGATGACTCTGCGAATATTGTCTCTGTGCTATTCCTTATGCTCAATTGGATTCCTTGTTGATGACATTTTCGTCCCTTTTTTCTCCTGGGTTAGGCTGTGCAAACGACTTTGGAGCTCATATCATGCTCAAACCCACTGCTTGGCCTAAGTTTTTTCAGGCTCAGCCCATTCTTCATGATCAGGTCAAACGGGAGCTGGATCGTCTCACTGCTTCCTGTCATTTCCAGTGTGTGGTCCTCTCCTGTCGTTGTTGTTGCTAAGCCAAATTGTGATATTCGTCTCTGTGGCGATTTCAAAGCCACTGTAAATGCTCAATGCCTTATCGACACTTACCCCATGCCTCGACCTGAAGAATTGTTCACTAAACTTGCTGGAGGCCAGTATTTTTCTAAACTTGAGCTGTCAGAAGCTTATCATCAACTGCCTCTCGACGCTGCTTCCCGGCAGTTTCTGGTCCTTAACACGCCTTTCGGCCTCTATCAATACCAACGATTGCCATTCGGGGTTGCCAGCGCTCCTGCTCTGTCAGCGATTCTTGGAACAGTTATTGCTCACTGTCCCTGGATGTATAAATTACCAGGACGACATTGTTGTCACTGGCTCCAGCACTGACAAACATCTTCAAAATCTCTGCACAATTTTTCATTTCTTACAGACTGCTGGTCTTAAGTATAATCTTCAGAAATCAAAATTTTTTCAGGCATCTATCACGTACTTGGGGTTTCAACTCTCTCGGGATGTTATTCATCCGCTTCAGCAAACTGTCGCTGCGATCGAAGCCCTTCCTCACCCTAGGTCTGTTAAGGAACTGCAGGCCTTCTTGGGAAAAATAGCATACTATCACAAGTGTTTTCCGTCTGCTGCTTTGGTGGCTCAGCCGTTGCATCGCCTGTTGCATAAAAACGTGCCTTTATACTGGTCTGCGTCATGCGATGCGGCTTTCCAGAAATTGGAGACTATGCGGAAACAGGCCCCGTGCCTGGCTACTTATCGACCTGGCCAACATCTTGTTCTTGCCACGGATGCCTCTCAATACGGGGTCAGTGAAGTCCTTGCGCACCGTTTTTCTGACAGTTCTGAACAACCCATTGCTTATGCCTCCAAAACGCTCACGGATGCCCAACGAAAGCATTCTCAAATTGAAAAAGAAGCTTTGGCCATTATTTATGCTCTTCATAAGTTTGGTGTTTTTCTCTCTGGATCCAAATTTCATCTTGTTACGGATCACAAACCACTTGTTTCCTTGTTTCATCCATCAACGTCACTTCCCGACAAGGCTGCACACCGTCTCCAGTGATGGGATCTTTACTTGTCTCATTTCAATTATGAGATTCATTTCTGATCGATGGCTCAACATGCGAATGCTGATGCACTGTCTTGCCTTCCCATGGGTCCTGATCTGGCATTCGATAGGGACGAACTTCTGTGTTTCCACCTGGATGTTGCCGAGCAGTGGGTTGTCAGGGTGTCTACGACCCGGGACAACCGGGAGATCCGGGAAAAACCCGGGATTTTTTTCATCCGGGAGAAAACCGGGAAAAACCCGGGATATTTTTAGAATTCCGGGAATTTTTCATTATTTTAGTTTTCAGTTAAATTTTTGTAATTTTGACTAGTAAGAACTGACACACTAACAAAGGATATTACTGTATCCCGCTACTGCAGAATAATACTTCAACAATAAAACATAAACGAGAGAAAAAAAACGAAAATAATATAAATTGCAAAGGAAATGCGCCATATACAACGACGACACAAGTGCTCATGCAAGCGTCTGCCGATTGAAAATGTGTCAAAGGCTTTAGGAAGACTATGCAGTGCTTCATAACAACAAATTGCCGCCAATGAGCGTGAAGTCGCAACTGTTTACATTCGATTTGTTTTAGCAGTTAACGCGCGGGCTCATGCGCATGCGCAGTAGAGTCACGTTTGAGTAGTAGATTCTCCCGCTTCTGTCAACAGGAATGTGGCTGTTGGCTGTGCAAGCAGTCGCAGCAAGCAGCTAGATACTTCCGGGAAATGGGGGCGCCTAATTCATATTCTTGAGGGAAAAAAAAACTTGTTTCACAAAGCACCTAGCCTCCAGCGCACGTTTGCCTATCAATTAGTCATATGGTTTTGAAACGCTTCTCTGTTGGTTTTTGAACACATTTTAAGTTGATTTCTGAATGAATCATAAGCTGACTTTTGAATGCATGCATAGTGTACGTGATGTGTCTGTCAGGAGAATCCTCGTCGCATCTAGAAATAAACTTTCCACAGACAAAAGGGGACGGGGCTATACGAGCTGAGTGGAGTAAAGCCGAATGGATTAATGGCAATCGCTGTCTGATTATGTGGCTGATTGGGTGTGCGAATGATCAGCGTTGTTATAATTACTAGCGAAATCCATAGATTCATACTATCAGAATGGAAATAAACGACTGACAGGAATAACAGATGAGAAAGATTATGTGCGCTACAAGATGAACATATTTTGAAAATTCGATTTTTTTTTAGTATTGACCCGGTTCGCAAATGTCGTAGATCCGGGGCTGATGCGCAGAGCAATCTGAGCTATAGTGGGTAGTCTTCACGTGACCCGTGTTTACGTTCAGTGATTTTGCTGTTTCCCCTTCGTTTACTCTCACGTCAAATGAAAACAAAACGGATATCCGTGGCCGGGAGCTATCAAGTGAATTAAAACACATTCACATAATTACTAAAGGCTGAAATATGTCATTAGTTTCAGATTTTATTTTATTTCCACCTTTCTGACAGTCAAGCATAAATCGCCTTGCGGAACAATGAAGTTATTTTTGTCTGTTTGCTAAAGAAATTTGACTTTTGTTAATCTTTTCCGCAGAGGCAGTCAATGTATTTGAAACGAAATGTTTAATTCCACAGTACTGGGTAGTTTCAACTGTTCGCTGCATTTCAAGTGCACTTTTTCATTTTCTAGCACGTATGGCATTATGCCATAATAAAGAACCAGACATGATATAATACAGTACTGGTGCTCCAAGAAAATTTACATCCTGAAAACCACACTTAAAAGCTTAATATCAGGTCGGGGTCTACGGTACTTCATTGGGAATCTGGACATACGAGTGTGCCTTTAAGTATGCACTTTAAATGTGCACATTTTAATATGGTTCACGAAATTCCGATGCTCTTGCAGTATCATCTTTCATTGATGATCTTTTACACGTACGTATATACGGGCTTCGTACGTCATGATAGCTACCCAAGCGCGGTGTCGCCTGTTACCTGAGCTCTGTGGCAACTGCTGAAACGAACCTATTTGTAACAGGTCGCGGGAAAATATTACGATTGGTGGTATGAAAAGCGTTACTTTCAAAGTAAATATCCTTTTACGTAAGTTGAACTACGTACAAGAATGGACCGTGAATTTATTCATTTAAAAATCAGGTGTCTGATGACGAGCCATTTAGAAGCATTTCAAACCCTCGAAACCTGAAGATCAGACATTTATGTCATTATTAAAAATTTTACAGGCACATTTGTATGATATCTCTTAAAGTGTAACACGCGCAAAAAAGATAAACAGTATATGCGAAAGCTTAGCTTCTCTTGCAGCTTGAGACCAATATTTTATGTGAAAGCTTTGCTTTTCCTGTAACAACACTATGTATATTAATTTAAACTATTAACTTTCCCTGTTTGGCGCGCTACTTAACACTGATGCTATTGGCAGACTACATCACGTGTTCTATGCTCTGAATATCCTCTGTCATCGGCTGGCGAGATCACGTAACATGAGTTACGAACGGCTTACAAAAGTGCATCGAAATCTCGGTTTCAATGGTTCGGAAAGTAACATGTGGTGTTTGGTGGATTTCCAATGTATGTTTTCGTAATACGAAAATACGCAGCGTACATGTTGCTGCACATCAAAGATATTTCCAAAACGTGTCTTTTTCTCTGAGTTTCGTTTTCTAAAGTGCCGGGAAATTGTATGCTCGTGTACAAAACCATAACCATTCAAAGGAGTGATAGGGGAAAATATACTGTCATCCGGGAGAAAGTGTGTTTTTAACCGGGAAATCCGGGAAAAATCCGGGAATTTTTTTCCTTGTCCACGTAGACACCCTGGTTGTGGATGGGTTACCCATCACCGGGGACCGGCTGGCGGCTGCTACGGGTTCTGACCCTACGCTCTCCCGGGTTTTATGCTGTATTCAGAAGGGTTGGCCAGATCGTCTGTCCGCTAAGACTTCTGATCCGTTGCGGAACTACTACGCTTTGTGTTACCGCCTCACGGCTAGGGATGGTGTTATCCTCCTTTCCACCGAAAATGCTTCGCTGCGTGTTGTGGTACCTGCGTCTTTGCGTGCTTTGGTCTTGCGCCTCCTTCACCAAGGGCACTGGGGTGTCTCTTGCACAAAATCTCTGGCACGCTGTCATGTGTACTGGCCCGGTATCGACTCCGAAATTGTACGCATGGTCGCTGCCTGCGGCCCTTGTGCATCACAGGTCGCCACCCCGAAGTCATCTTTGTCACCATGGCCTTCGCCTGAGAAGCCCTGGGAGAATATTCTTGCTGACTTCACGGGACCTTTTTTAGGTACTTATTGGTTTCTCGTTATTGACGCCTACTCTAACTTTCCTTTCATTGTCCGTTGCACATCGCCTACCACCGTGGCAACCACCAATGCTCTAGCTTGCATTTTCTCTTTGGAAGGCCGTCCCTCTACTCTTGTTACTGATAATGGTCCGCAATTTGCCTCTTCTGATTTTGCGGATTTTTGTGCCCGTCATGCCATCATGCATGTCACGGCCCCTCCGTTCCATCCACAATCAAACGGTGAGGCTGAATGGCTGGTCCACACATTTAAGGCTCAGATGAGAAAAATCCTGACTTCTTCTGCTGCTGATGATGCGCTTCTCCAATTTCTGGCTTCTTACCATTTCACCCCCATGGGCGACCACAGCCCGGCTGAGCTCTTACATGGCCAACAGCCCCGCATGCTACTTCATCTTCTGTGGCCTTCCACTTCACGGCCGCGGGTGCCTTCGCTTGGCCGGTTCACCGCCATCGACCTTGTATGGGTACGGGGATATGGCAGGCAGCCAAAATGGAGTCCTGGCCGCATCATACGACACCGTGGGCAACGCCTGTATGAAATCCAGACACACACGGGTGTTGCAGTGCGTCATTCGGACGAGCTTAGGCCTCGTGTGCCGGCATCTCCTGTTCCAGATGCTGCTACACCACCTTTGTTTCTACCTGACACTCGGGATACTGGAATCTCTCATTACTCACAACACAGTCCTCTCACCATCATATCGGTGACAGCACAAGAACTGACACCACCAGGAGACGTGCCCATGCAGGAACTAGATGATCATCATCTGTCGGAGCAACTCTACTCGCCTCCTTCTCCTACGGATGCGGACACATCACCCATGTCTCCTGTTATAACAACCGGACTTGCCGCAATGGGCCGATTGGTGCACGGGGCCCCAGCAGATTCGACCCGTTATCATCGGGGACACTTCCGTCCATACGGGAAGCCTCCTCCTCGAGACTTTACGGCCAGTCAAACAACACCTATGGACGTTAGCAATCTATAGGCCACCTTCATCAAGATCTGTTCAAAAACTTCAAAGAGGGGAAAAGTGTTGTGACTCGCTGATCTTTCAAAGTGCCGCCGCGCAGTTACGTGCGTCCTCTACATGCGGCGCTGTCTGCCAGCCATGCAGCAGCAGCGCCACCTAAGTAGCCAGCCAGCCAGTGGCCGCTAGACTCTGACTCAGTTATGATTTGACTGTTAAAGTGTACACATGTCTTACTCTGTTTACTTGATGTGTGACTTTCACGTATTGCGTCTTCCTTGAAATATATTTGTTCAACTTGAAGTTATAACAAAATCTTCACAGTTATTAATGCCATTAAGAAATTTTGTGTGTTTGTAAATGATGTTAAGTTTCATTTGATAACTGATAACAAGCCATTAGTGTCTCTTTTTTGTCCTGCAGTGCACTTGCCACACAAGATAGCACATGGACTGCAACAGTGAGCTCTGTTCATGAGTAGATACAGTTTCGACCCATGGCATAACATTCAAATATTGATGCACCTTCTTGACTGACAATGGGGCCCAAGCCTAGATAAAGTGCTTTGTTTTTACCTCAATGAGGAAGCTCACCATACGGTTCTGATTAACAGTGCTTGTGTTGCTCAAGCCATCACTGACAACCCCATTATTTGTCAAGTGCTCAGATATATTCAGCAGGTGTAGCCTGTGTGACCTCCAGCATCGGCCTCAGATTCCATCTGCAATTATTTTTTGTTGTGACAGACTTACCTTCATTGATGGTGTTCTTTTGTTGTCTACAGAAAACATTGTCCTATGAGAGGTGGTTTCTGTGGCTCTCCGAAGCAGCATTCTTCATCTTCTGCACCAGGACCATTGGGGATTCTCACATCCAAAGATGCTGGCTTGCCATCATGTGTATTACCTCGGCATAGTCTGGGAGATCAAACTTTTCATTGCAGCATGCTATAAATGTGCAGGTCATCAGGCTGCACTCCAGAAAAGTTATTTTCCATGGCCGGAGCTCCCACAGCAGTGGGAGTGCATTCATATCAACTTTGCTAGCCCCTTCTGGGACACCTGTTGGTTGGTCTTCAGTGCCTATTCTAGGTTTGTGTACATTGTCAACTTCGCCTCAATACAGCTGAGGCAACGATGTGGGATCTCATGAGGACATTCCCATGGAAGGACAGCCCACACATGGTAATGGCCAACAGTCTTTTATTCATCTTAGGCTTTTCATGATTTCTGTGCTTACCATGGTATACAGCATGTGCATGAACTTTCATTCCACCCTCAGTCAAACATAGAGGTGGAATGCTTCGCCCACATGTCTGAGACATGGATGAAGAAATATATTGGCAATGCTACAGTGGATGAAGCCCTTATCTGTTTCTTCAAGTTCCTCAAGGTGTACGCTGATCGGCAAGAAGAGCCTGGCAGAGCTCCTGCGTGGCTGCCAGCTATGAACAGTGCTGCACTTCTGTCCCCCACACTGAGGCCTCCCAGTGCCCCTCCAGTGGCATGATACATGCCTGGGAACTGGTGTGAGCACGCAGCTTTAGTTGGCAAAAGTAATGGATTCTAGCAGTAATCTGCAGCCAGCATGGTTGATGCTTCTACACGCTGCAGATGGAAGACACAATGGAGATGCGTCACCACAGCCAACTTTGCACCCATGTGGGAACTACCGTATTTACTCGAATCTAAGCCGCACTTTTTTTCCGGTTTTTGTAATCCAAAAAACCGCCTGCGGCTTAGAATGGAGTGCAAAGTAAGCGGAAGTTCTGAAAAATGTTGGTAGGTGCCGCCACAACCAACTTCTGCCGTCGAATATATGTAGCGCTACATAGGCATGCTTTGCAAGCACAAAGATAAATACTGGCGCCAAAACCTCTGCGTCAGTAAATAAATTTAAAAAAGGTGGAAGACGAGCTTTTTTCTCTGCTCCGAGTTTCGACCACTGCATTTTCATACATTATCCAACGAAGTAAATACAAATTCCGTATTGTTCTTCTTCGAATGTAACAGCATTTCAATGGGCTACGAAAATCCGACTGGCAAGACTGGGATGTTTGTCAATATGGCCAACTCTACGTTCTGAATTTTTTCCTACCTGTGAGAAGAGACGGTTGTTAATAGGAACTTTTATGAATTGTGAATCACATGCAGTATTCTCTTCACCATAATATTAATACGAATATAAACCTTTTGCCATGTATTCTTTCGTGTTTGCTGCTATGTCATTTCAATCCTGTCTGCCTAATAAACTACGAAACTAGTGTGAGACAACAGCAAACGCGGAAGAATATACATACCATGTCATGTTTATATTCGTATTATTCTTATGCCTAATAATGATACAGTCAGAAATGAAGCACGGCACTTGACTAGATTTTTAAATCTAAGATGGCTCTAATTTCTGTGCAGAATGTAATGTACTAAAGAGGCGTCTGCAAAGATTTTCAAACGGAGAAAAATTTTCGCTAAACTCTCGTTCAGAACATCATCTGTCATACGCAGTCTATTATTTGGTTCTTATTGATCATTATCAAAGAAAGCAGCAGTGTAACTAACAACAAATAGTCTCTTGCTATTGTTTCGCTAATGTGACTATTCTTCTCTCTCTCTTGCGGCGGTAGCGCGCACACAAAAGCAAGCCATGCCGCGAGCGGCGATAGGCCGTAAACACTCATTATCAGTATGCGATAAACAATGCAGGACACAGTACAGTAATGCATTTTCAGCTTAGAGTGACGTAAACACCTGTAACAAAGAGAACGGCACTTATCAGATCAAAGAAAAATAAGCAATCAATTCAAACCAGACGAAGCGCGTGAAAAAGGAAGGGTACCTGTATAAATGAGGACGGAGCACCTGACACATAGCAATAGCTACCTGGTAAAGCTTAACTGCTAAGCTTACGACTCGAACCAAACTACTGTAGCTGTATCGTCATTCATTCGACCTAAATTGTGTCTCATATTACAATGGACCAACTTTGTTTCGATTTGGAGGTGCGGCATAAAACTTTTCTCTCCCCTTGAATTTCGAGTCTCAAATTTCAGGTGCGGCGTAGATTCGGGAAAATTTTTTTTCCTTGATTTCAAGTCTCATTTTTCAGGTGCGGCTTAGATTCGAGTGCGACTTAGATTCGAGTAAATACGGTACTCCCCCTCCTCCCCCTCCTCTTGGCCTCCAGAGTTCATCCACTTTTCCACTTATCACAATTCCTTCCTCTCCTCTGCCTCCAAAAGCCCACCCACTGCTCCTTATTCACCATTCACCATTCTCTTGTTCAACCACCACTGGTTCAGCAAGACCTGGACCCGGAAAAGCCCATGCAGCAGCCACAAGATCAACTTGGTGCTGCCACCACCAGAGCCAGTGCTCCACCCCCATGCCGGGCCCCAAGTCACTTCAGGGAGTTCGTTCCAGCATCAGTGCCCCCGGCCGTCAGCATCCAGCCCATGGTGGTCATTGTCAGGGCCAGTTGGTCCTCTTGGCCACTATCCTTCTGTGCAGCCAGACAGGGAGCTGTTCACGGTACAATGCCCACTGACCAGGAACACCTACAAAGAAATGGGTGTCACTTTCCTGAACTCCCAGTGCTGTCTCACATAATTGGGGAAGGATGGTGCAGTGACAGCAGCATACAGGTGCCTCAACAAGGGGAGAGGACTGTGGTAACTGCGGTAACCCACAATTACCATACCAGTTGTGCTGTCACCTCACCATCCGTCAGAAGTCATCAGGACATGAGGTGTCCACAAGTAACCTGTTATTTGACCTGCCCATGCCAGCACGCAGCGGTGAAATTCTGTCTCCAGAAGGCAGCACTTTGACACTATGGACAGCCGCACCTCTGAAGTGGCTCACACAGCCACTACCCAGTGCCACCATGCAGAGACAAGATTAATTTGGTTATTTAACTGAGGAGCAAAGTGCACTCTTCCTGATTTTGCAATGTTCCTTGCGACTGAGAACTACAGTTTGCTCTTGGATTGTTTACTTGGCACCAACCTAGCTATGCACATGGACTCTGTATTGGACAAAGTTGTGGTTTATGTATTAAAATGATTGTATTATACAGGTGTTCTCAATTTTGTGTTATAACAAGTATCACACCAATGCTGACGATTGAACTAAATGAAAAATTAAAGATTTGAGTTGAAGAAGATGATAAGAGTCAAGAGAAGAATGAAATGAGAATGAGTATAATTGTCTTACATCATCCACTTCATTGTTGTTGTTGTTGTCTTCAGTCCTGAGACTGGTTTGATGCAGCTCTCCATATCCACTTCATAATCTTATCCCTATATTCAATCTTATAAATCTCCTTTGGCTTATGAGTAAATGTAACTACCTGTTGTTTTTTATGTTTCACTCTGTCAAAAGAAAAATTCTCTCGAGAAAACTATAAAATTCTTAGACACCTTCAGAGGAAATGTCAGTACTGCTGAGGGACACATATACCTGTAAGAGTACACACATTCTCTTAACTCTGAAATTACAAGTTTCTTCTTTGGGGAAGAGAGAAGGATAGACTGTGGAAGCTTAAAAAGGAACGGCAAATCACTCTGACTGCAGGATGAGAGGGACAGACATGTTGAGAGTACAAGAGGAGTAAAGTTGTATGTTAATTGACAGAAGCAGTTCGTGCAAGCTGCTTCTGTAAAGTGCGAGTGTTGGAACTTAAATAGTGGCAACTATTTATTCACAACCGATACAAAAGAGTTACATGTTTGCACCTGTTACCATCCTTCAAAGTAGTTTGTGTAGAACCCGTTGCTAATGATGATGAAGGCATAGTACACTGTTAGCAGAGCCTGAACAATTCCGAAGCGAATGCTACGAAGTGGTTCCTTCATCTTCAGAATCAAATCAAAGTCACAAGGTTTAAGTCTGGGGAGTATGGTGGATAGTACAGTACTTTCCAGTCGCATTGACTGAACAGAGCAGCCACATCTTGTGCTGTATGCGCCTGCACATTGTCATGCAAAATGGTGGGTAGGTTGCACAGAAAGTGTCGCCACTTCTTTCGCAAAGCTGGTCACAGTTGATGCTCCAAAAACGAACAGTAATACTGTGCATTGACGGTCTGCCGTGGAAAAACATAATGGGTTAGGATAACACCATCACAGTCGTACGTGAGAATCACCATAACTATCACCATATTGGGGCTCTGATACACTTTTCGACTTTCACGGTGACCCATAATGGCGCCATTCGTTGGATTGGCGTTTCAGTTTTGGCTCGTACGTTGTGGCCCATGTCTGATCCAGTGTTACAATATGGCATACAAAAACCTTTCCTTCGTGCTCATAGCACTCCAAGTGCGTCTAAACAGCTTCGCAATGCATCCATTTCTGCATTTCGATCAAGTTATGCAGAACCCATTGTGATGCAATTTTTTGCATGTCCAGGTGTTCCTTCAGGATGTGAAGCACAGTCGTATGCGCTAATCCGGTTTCATGGGCGAGCTCATGAATCATATGGCGTTGATCACTGTCCACTAACACAGCAACAGTATGCACTTCTTGTTCAGAGATGCTAGGACGACCTGCCAGATGCATGTCTGCCACAGTTTGCCGACCTTCGTTGAAGGCTTTTACCCACTGTTCTGTACGGCAATGCCGATTCCCTGCATGCCTCTTGAAGACCTTGATGACTCTGTCGTGCTGTATGACCTCTGGCACATTCAATCTTGATCCAACTCCGTTGGTCCCGTTTCGAAAACATAGTGACACCATTACGTTAGACCGCACCCTCACAAGTGACTGTGTTTCCCTCGATTGTGCGCACGCCAGTGACATGGGACTGGTGAGGCCATTTGCTCGGAGGTACGGTAGATATGTCAATAACGTGTACTATCAGCGACAATAGTAGATTCCATTGCATAGTGTCTCCACAGCAGTGTTGCCACTGTTTAAGTTCCAACCTATGTATATTAACAACAAATTTTGCCAGGTGCTAATCTAATCACATGGACAATTACGGGAGCTAGATCTAAAATATTTATCTAAATTATTTTAAAAAGTTCTTATTCTTTTTCATACACCACACAGCTGCTGTTTATACGCACTACTTCAGTCAGTTTCTTCAGTTTCTTTGGGCCGTTTCAACACGGGGTCGGCCTTGTTACTATGGATTTGGCAGTATTAGTTGCAGAGGGTGGCTGCTGGATGCCCTTCCTGTGCCACCCCAACCCCCCCCCCCCCTCCTCCCTGGCACAGAATTTGTGTACCCCAGCTGTGTGTGTCTAGTGTAAGCCATGAAAGAGTGCGAATGTTTTCAAATGTCAGTGAGTCGTGTAACTGAGGTGTAATGTGGGCACCAGCCTGGTATTCACCTTGCAGGATGTGGAAAACTGGCTAAAAGCCACAGCCAGGCTAGCTGGCATACTGGCCCTTGATGTTAATCTACCGGACAGATTCGATCTGAGGTTGCCCCGCCTACCCCAGTCCAGGAAGCAGCACATTAGCGCCCTTGGTTATCGTGGTGGACTTATCCACTACTTCACACAATGCAATTAATATAAAAAGAACATAATTAGCTATCTGTACACTGGCAAAGTTAAAACATCTGAATATGTGCACATAGCCTACTGTTGCTGAAATTTTGAGAAAAATTTAGAGAAGTGGAAATATAAAATACCAAGTGATTGAAGGAAGCAATGTAGAATATAAATAAAAGTGCCAAAAGTAGAATGTATAATTCTTCCAGATAATTGGTTCACCTCTTTACCGTTGTTCCAGATTAGTCATTGAAAGTTGTGACAACTGTGATTTTCCTTACTGCACCTAGCAAATTCTACCTTAAGTGTTCTTTGATTTGTATTACATTAAATATCAAATGATTTACTGAGATTAAATAATTTTCATTAGAAAGTGTATGATTCTGTGTGAGTGCCTTTTGTAAATATCACCAGGAAGCACTTTTTTAATATCATTGCTTAGCAGAAAGGGCAACTAAATCTGGCCAAGAAAGTACTTGTAGCTGAAAAAAACATAAAAAATATTGCTATGCTTATGTTAAGCATTTCTGTTTTGAACTTATTTGAGTGTTGTGGATAGGACAATGTTGTGGGGAGACTGCACACACACACACACACACACACACACACACACACACACACAGTGAGTAAAATGAGTGAAACAGGGACAAATAGAAAACATGTAGACGTACTATAAAAAATATTTATTGATCACATAAAAAACTTTTCATAGTCGTATAAATGACAGTGCATAATAATGGCATTACATGTGTACTGCCACCATTGTACCAGTTAAAGTGATTCTGAAACAGGCAGATGCCATTATGTCATAGATGGCCGAGAAAGTAACTGTATTCATGATCTGCTTTTATGTGTATGATTTTGTAAACAAGGCAAAGGAACATGAAAGAATTAAAAATACTACTTCATCTGTTGGTATTGGATAAAATATGCTCTTTCCATGCAGCTCGGTTCTCTGGTAGAGCAGGACCCCATTCACTGCTTGCTTTCAGATGTTTCACAAGTCTCTGTAAAAGAAAATAAAAATTTAGATGGGGAAGAACATTGTGCTCATGATGTATCATCATTTTATGGTTATGATGTTTCATAATTTTTTCAGTATTCCATTTTTTTGTTAGCTTTCAGACAATGAGGCTCTAACAGTGTCACAATCATCTCTGAATTTATTTGTGGTTTAATTCACAAATTAAGAAAGGTTTCTTTTCAGATTTATCATGTGTACACAATAACTCAGTACTTCCTGTGGATGTGCTGAGAATGGAGGAATTGGTATTTAAGTTGACCTGTATGAGCTTGATCCAGTTACTGCCATTGTTACTTAGCAAACAATACTGTTTGGTATAGCAGTGTTTTGTAATTTGTAGCAAGGTGAAGTCAATTTTGATTCTACAGAATATTTAAATCATTTTATCTTCGTATGTCACTTCTGCTGTTGCAGAAATGTATAACACCAGTACAAGTAGGAGAAGGTGGGATAACGTGGCCCAGAATGGTGCTGCTGCCTGCCGAGAAGTGGTAAAAACTAGTTCTAATACACACACCATCATTGTTGTCAGGGAGTTTCACAGTGGACACCTGTTCCATTATTTTTTAAAGAAAATTTTCTGATGTTTCTGTCATCTGATGTAAGGTTAAGTAATTTTTGCTATCTCACTTAAAAGTAGAGTAATACTTTATTTTACAATATCAGTGCTTAAGCAACATCTTTTGGCCTACAAATGTAATTCCTATTTCTTTTGATAGTTTTATTTGTGAACCATTAGTGTCGACATGGCATCCAATCATTTTTAATCTGTTTATCCCAGTTAGTTAGTTTCATATTTCAGGCATAATACTGCAGAGTGACCCTTTTACATAAAAAGTCATAACCTGTCATTCTACCCTTTTGTGATAGTTCAGAATTAATTATCTATTCTTATTTAAAATAATTTTTTTGTTATATTTGCCGAAATACAAAAATGTGATTGAAAACTGTCCACTGTAGCCAGATTCTCTCAGGTACTATGACATCAAGACCTTAGAAAATATATCTAAATGTTGGATACTATTGCAATGGAAAATGTAACTGAGGTAATAAAGAATGATAAGACACCTTCTTCTGCAGCTGTAAAGCAATTTCATGTTCCATGTAATACACTAAAGAGTTACAGGAAAAGATAGAGATGCAGTAGGTTGTAAAAAGACTATGAGAAGCTTATGGAGTAAGCTCAATAAAGAACAAGAAATCTTTTGTTGTGATTTATGGATTTACAGTAATGATCTATGGAGATCATCATTCCAATTGGAATGCTAATCTAATATTGCATCATTTCAACACACTATGGGAGACAGCAGGCCAAGACAGCACCATGATATTAGTCATAGGAACTCCATCTCTGTGGCTAGAGGACAAGCTTTTAACAAGGTCGATGTGGACAACTTTTTTAATATCTGTATAACATTACAAGTGGAACAGAGTGGAAGAAAATACCACTTTTTTTCAACAGACAGCCGGAGGTGGCACTCAAAGAGAGAACCCTAGTATTTGGCATAGGAAGCTTACCTCAGTTGTAAGAGAACAAGTTTTTAACAAGGTCAACATAGGGAAGCTTTTTTAATATTCTTAAAACAGTGCAAGAAAACAGTTTCACCCTACTCACAATATTTATAATGTGAATGAAATCCTTGACAATTGAGTCCAAGAACAGCAAAGTGTTTGCACTTAAAGGAAGATTCCAAGCTGTTGGATTTGCTTCAGTTGAGAGAGGGTTGCTGTCTACTTTTGGAGTATGTGTGTCTGCACTGGTCACTTAACCCTGTTAGATTGGGAAATGATGGCACTTTATATGGCTTAAGAAAACCACATATAGATTATATTCATTATGTTTTTTTTTTTTACTTGTGATACTTTATAACATGTAGATTCAAAATATGCAGGCAGCAAGCTTTGCTCAATAACCGTGGTTTTGCGAAAATTCAATTTCCCTTAGAGTCTCTGTTTTACGCACATTCCCCTATGTTTGTTTTACATGCTTCCTTCCTATGAGAGAGACTTTTTGAGGTGCACTGATTGCATAAATACAGCCTCAGCACATCTCACAGGAAGTGCCAAGATATTGCCCAGACATAATAATGACTTTCATATAATTTCTGAACTTTAAATATGAATGTGTGAAAATGTATGATTAATGCACACTTCAGCAGTCCTAACTTCTACATAGCACTCTTCCTGTCTCCATCCGTGTGGGGCATGGGACATTCTTCAAATGTTAGCTTGTAGCTTAATCAGTCCACAGAGTGTTAATTTATCCTATCAAAAAGCATGGATGTGCATTTCACGTTGAGGACACGTATAAAGCACTGAGTTTAATTTTGCTCATATTGTACACAATAGTGGATACAAGTGAACATCGTTAAATTAATTAAGAGTCTTGAAATCTGAAATAAATATATTAGAGAAGTTTTCTAACGAAGACAAAGCACTGCTACTACCTCCCAGAATAACTTATCTATCTTGATTTTATAGAGAGCCTTGCATGAATGTAAAGTCTCCTGTTCAGTTACATATTTGAAGCTATCGATTTCTGGATGGTTTACTTGAAAACTTGAGTTTCAAGTACACAACACATATAGTTCCTCATCCAATAGCTTGACATGTACATGTGCTTCAGAACCACAAAGTTTTTGTTTCCCAGGTTGTCAATGTTGGTTTGATGTTTATTTTTCCAGTAGTAATTCAGTATTGGCTGGTGTGCAACATGTGCCTTATCCATTCACGATTCTTTTACAGTTATGTAGTGAAACAGTGGTATGTTTCCTCACACAGCATGTAATTTGCTGATAGAGGAAACAAATGTTAACAATATTGGGGAAATTGTGAGAGAAAGATATCTTATTGAAAAACTTCGGTGTGCAACTGTAAAATGAACTTAATTTTGTGTTTTTTTGAAGTACAAGCCCATAGATGATAGTGAAATTATTGTTGAAACTAGTTTAGGGACAACAAATCAGTCAGTTGCATATTCACTAGACTTGCATTCAGGAGGGTGACGGTTCAAACGTATATCCGGCCATCCAGATTTAGGTTTCCCATGATTACCCCAAACTTCTTCAGGCAGATGCCAGGATGGGTGCCTTTGAAAGGGCACAGCTGATTTTTTTCCCCTTCCTTACACACTCTGAGCTTTTGCTCCATCTCTCATGATTTTGATGCTGACGGGGTGATAAACTCAGTCTTCCTTCCTTCCTTCAGTAGCATGTTCCATGAATTTAAATTGTGACCTTTCAGTGTGATTTCAATTTAGTCATTGTACAATTACAGTAAACTTTCTAAAGGATAAATATGGTAACATGCTGAATATTTTTAGGTTCTGTGCCTTAGCCTGTAAAAGCAGAACTCTTAACGGATCACTTTGTTGTGACTTCTGAAATTTTCCCAATGTATTTCTTCTTCCAGTAATTTTTGGGTTTGCAGCTGTAACCCATCAACATTCTGCCATGATATTTCGGCCCAGAGACGTCTGACTATCCTCAGGTGAGTAGATGAAGTACTGAAGAGACCTGATGCAGTCATGGTATTTATAGTGAATTCTGAGCATCCTCAGGTGAGTAGATGAAGTACTGAAGAGACCTGATGCAGTCATGGTATTTATAGTGAATTCTGAGCATGCAAATCGTACTGGCAGTTTATGGTGCATGCATTAGGAGGTGATATGCTTGAGGCAGCCAAGTTGTGTGTGCTGCCCTCAGTGGTGAAATAAGAACGAACTAATTGCTGAGTATCGACTGAGCATGTCGATTCTGTTGTGATCGCATCATTTTCATAATAGGATTCTAATTTTTATCAAGCTGAAAGTCATTGTCACGATTCCTTGAATTATCAGCAAGACGTATTTCCATGTATTTTTTAATTAGAGTCCCAGAAGCTGGAAACCAGTGTTAATATTTTGGTATTATTGTATTCCATTGAATGTCCCATGGAAATGCAATATTCTGCCACTGCTGATTTTAAAGGTTGCCACAGAGGGGTGTGTCTTCCATGTTCTACACAGTGTTCCTAGACTGTTTGTGTCGTCTGACCTATCTATGAAGAGCCACACTCACAGGGAATTTTATAAACACCTGCCTACTTCAGTTGTAAATCATCTTTAACGGATCCAATTAAGGACCTGCTCTTTGCTGTGGTGGATGGAAGGTGACATTAATATTATTATTCCTAAGCAATCTGCCTATTTTAGAAGACAAATTCCCAGCATATGGAAGGAACACAGTTGATTTACAGTTCTCATTAGTCTCCTCAGAGTGTTGCTTCTTGTTATTATAATTGTGCATGTCTTTCCATATTTGACCATATGTGATCCATTAAGAGTTCTGCTTTTACAGGCTAAGGCACAGAACCTAAAAATATGGACTGATTAAGCTACAAGCCATTCTCTTTAAAAACCCTTTAAAAACCTTCTCCAAATCCATTAATTCTTCATGAAGGCTATCAGCATCAGAAATTACCTGGGTCCAATGAATTAAAGTACTGAGAACACCAGTGGTTTGTGCGGGCTGATGGCAGCTAGACAGCTGAAGATGTAGCTCTGTAAGTGTGGGTTTTCTGTACACAGAATGACCCAAAGGCCCATAATTCTTACAATGTACTAACGCTTCTAGAAAGGGTAAAGTCCCATCTTCCTCAATCTGCATAGTAAACTTGATGCTCTCATGTAAAGAGTTCAAATAATGAAGGAATTTTTCCAGTTCTTGTCTGCCATGAGGCCATATAACAAAAGTGTCATGTACATACCGCCAGAAAACCGTAGGCTTTAAGACTGCAGACTCAGTACTTTAATTGATTGGGCCCATGTAATTTCAGATGCTGATAGCTTTCATGAAGAATTAATGCTTCTGGAGAAGGTTTATAAAGAGAATGACTATTCTTCGCATCAAATATGGAAGGCCATGCACAATTATAGTAGCAAGAAGCAACACTCTGAGGAGACTAATGAGAACTGTAAATCAACTGTGTTCCTTCCATATGCTGGGAACTTGTCTTCTAAAATAGGCAGATTGCTTAGGAAGAATAATATTAATGTCATCTTCCATCCACCAGCAAATTATTGGATTAAATCTATTAAAGACGATTTACAATTGAAGAAGGTGGATGTTTATAAAATTCCCTGTGAGTGTGGCTCTGCATATATAGGTCAGACAACATGAACAGTCCAGGAATGCTGTGTAAAACATGAAAGACACACCCGTCTGTGGCAACCTTTAAAAACAGCTGTGGCAGAACATTGCATTTCCATGGGATATTCAATGGAATACAATAATACCAAAATTTTAGCACCCGTTTCCAGCTTCTGGAACTCTGTAATTAAAAAAATCCGTGGAAATATGTCTTGCTGTTAATTTAATGAATTGTGATAATGGCTGTCAGCTTGATAAAAATTGGAATCCTATTGTTGAAATGATGTAGTCACAATGGAATCGAAATGCTCAATCAATGCTCAGTGATTAGCTTGTTCTTACTTCACCACTGAGGTCAGCACACGCAACTTGGCAGCCTCACGCATGTCACCTCCTAATGCATGCGCTGTAAACGGCCAGTAAGATACATGTGCACGGAATTCACTGTAAATACCATGGCTGCATCAGGTCTCTTCAGTACTTTGTCTACTCACCGGAAGATGGCCAGACGTCTCTGGGCTGAAATATCATAGCAGAATGTTGATGGGATCAGGCTGCAAACCTGAAAATTATTGGATCACTTTGATTCTCTGTCCGTCCATTTGTTAAGAACCCTTTTTCTCAGGAATGGGTAGACATAGGACGTTCAAATTTTTGTCATGCATTAAGGTCTGTGGTCCCTTGGCAGTGTAAAATTTTAAGTGTCTATGTCAGTTCAGTCAAAAGATACGGCCATTTATGTCACATATATGGATACTCAGAAACTCACTTATCAAAACCAGTAGGATGTTTTTCATTGGCCTAGAATCATGAAATTTGGCTAAAAGCAAGGTTTCACAGTACAAGTAAATCTGAAACTTGTTACAGTTAGACGAGAGTGCTAATGCGCTGCTTCCTGGACTCGGGTAAGCCCGCCGGCCCTGGGTTGAATCCGCCTGGTGGATTAATGATGAGGGCCAGGATGTGGTTTTTTGGTGGTTTTCCACATTCCACTAGGTGAATACTGGGCTGGTCCCCACATCCCATCTCAGTTACACGACTCACAGACATTTGAAAATGTTTGCACTCTTTCATGGTTTACACTAGATGCAGACAGCTGGAGTACACTAATTCCGTCCCGGGGGGGGGGGGGGGGGGGTAAGGGGTGGCAATGGGAAGCGCATCTGGCCACCCTCTGACACCAACATCGCCACATCCATAGTAACAAGCCCGACCCTGCCCTGGACTGGGACAAAGTCCCAAAGGAAATGATGATGATATCACATAAAAAAAACATCTTTTTTTGTCATTTGAACATACATTGCATTCACCAACTGTCAAAAGCATAATAGAGGAACATTACTTCGAGCAAATATAAAATGTAAGTTGTAGTCATTTTTAGTAAGGAAATAAGAAAATATTTTATTGAATCTTCTATATCTACATATATAAACTGAAGTACCATGCTCATTTCTTTTTGTACATCCAGGCTAGCCTGAGGAACTACTGTAGAGTATTTTATACACAGTCTTGGAACTCCTGGGACTGATAACTTGCCAGTATCTATACCGAAAACAAGCAATTCTTGATTCTTGATTTCCAGGCTAGATGAACTCTCTCTCTCTCTCTCTCTCTCTCTCTCTCTCTCTCTCTGTGTGTGTGTGTGTGTGTGTGTGTGTGTGTGTGTGTGTGTGTGTGATTTTTTTAACTATGTCCAATTTCTCTCTTATATTTTTCTTTTGATACACACTTAACTATCGCAAGTGCATGTGCGCGCACGCGCCCACACACACACACACACACACACACACACACACACACACACACACACACACTCACACTACTGCACATTCAGAAATTCCTCTATGGAGTAAAAGGAGTTATCAAGGAGATATGCTTTCAGTTTGTGTTTGATGTTAGTTTTACGGTCTGCTACCTGCTACCTGCCACCTGTGGCTGCACTTGAGTATCAGTAGTTTTGTTTGCCCTAAAGTGTTTACCTGGTTACTTGTTTGGGTAAGCACAGCTTGTGAAGCACCCCCTCTCCTTTCGCCACCCTCCCTCCCTCCCTTACCAACTGCCCTAACATGCTATGACATTTCACAGTGTTAGTATGGAAAAATGGATTAAACATGATGACAGTTGTGTGAGCATTGTATTCTGCCTGTGATCACATGCCAATAATATGGGGATATTTCTTTATTGGCCAGGAGATCCTGTATGGCATGTTTGGCCGATTGGTGCAAGTCTTTTTATTGGACGTTAGTTCGGCAGCTTGCTTGTCAATGATTAGGACAGCACAGACACCCAGTCCTGAGTAGAGAAATACCGGCTGGGCCAGGAATCAAACCCGAGACCTAGTGATGAGGGTCACAAAGCTAACCAAAAGACCGTGAGCTGTGGGCACATATAAGTAGTTTTGTTATGATGAGTGGTGATGATGGTGAGTGGTGATGGTGGTGGTGGTGGTGGTGGTGGTGGTGGTGGTGGTGGTGATGGTGACATGAGTGGTGGTGGTGGTGATGGTGACATGAGTGGTGGTGGTAGTGGTGATGGTGATGGTAGTGGTGGTGGTGATGGTGAGTGGTGATGGTATTAAAATAAAATTATTAAATAAACTGACAAAGAAATAAATAAAAAGTTTGTAGTTTTGTGCAATGCAAATTTTATAATATTTGTACATGCAATATCGTCAGCTGCCCTCGCATGTCTGCCTGTTACCCACAGCTACACCAACATATAATAATAAGATGCTGCTGCAATAAGGGCTTCCCACATTCTACGTGTAATGGCACAACATCCTTCTGTTTTTTATAGAACATTTTAATGACGCTGTTGTTGTGAGTTTTTAAGTGTCTCAGAGGTTGTAAGAGATGTGTGACGCTCAGAAAATAAAATATGATGGGCTTGTGACTGACGTTAAGATTAAACATATTGAGGATTATGTAAACATTGTATTTGTTATGTTCAATCATATTATGTAGAGCATATCAAAAAATAAAAGCCCTTTCACAAATATGATAAAGCTCAAAGGTCAAAGGATAAATAGCTTTTTCAAAAAGGTATTATTGTTCCATGTTTTGTGTTATATGCTTCAAATCAATAAATATCTTCTTCTACACCCTTTCTAAAATAACTTACATTCTTCCTGTGTTCAAGCTATGGGCATAACAAATTTGATCAAAATCGGTTCATTGGTTTTGTCATGAAAGTGTAACAGACAGTTACTTTCACATTTATGATATTTTATAATAATAGTGAGGACTAAGTGTGTGTATCAACATAGATCAACAGATCCCATGTTGTTCAGCAGATGCAAATAGTCCAGCATAGGTCAAATGTAGACTGACTTGGTAAAAATATGAGATACTTGGTATTGGACACACTGTGAAGTTAGCATGCAGTATGTTACAATATTAAGTAATATCAGCTGACTTTTGTGGATATTTTCTTTTAAAGTTCTTGGAAGAATTTCTATGTGTGAAGCAAACTCTTTAAAACTGTTTTTATTGGGCTCCATTGATTCTGCTGCAAGATGCTTCAGTGCACAGTTGTTTCTGATTTCTCAGAAGCACAAAAAGTTAAGCTTTCTTTCAGAATTCTGTAGAAATCTTGAGCATCTCAATTGGGAGTACAACCCATTGAAATTGTAACTGTATGTAAGAATTGTATGTTATTTCTTTTATTGAATATGAGTTACAGGGTGTTTGTTTTATTTTCTTTGCCCCAGAATTTCTTCACTGAAAGAAACAGTTGTCATAAAATGATTTTTGTCTGTGGGAATATGAATACCCTAACTCATCTCTCCCACCCGCCTCCCAACAGTTTTCATCCCCCTTTTTACTGAAAGCTTTTTGTTAGGGAAATCAGTTAATCATGTAATTATTAAGATGATACAATTTTGGATGTTTAAATGTGTGTCATGGAAGTTGTTTCTACTTACCTGATGTATACTTCCTTTCCCAGTGAGGAAGATTTTATAAATTGCATATCCTGGGATAAAGATCATTGAAGAGACAGCAGACATCCATCCTGTTGCAATGGCCCAGTCTGGATATTCAATATTGTTGTAGGAAATTCGTGTGTTGAAAACTATTGTTGTGATGAAGATGAACTAGAACAGGGAACCCACATTGTTAGCCTAACTGTTGTTGTTACAAATGTATTATAATTCAGATAATTATTCATTATTACCGTTAGAATGCAGGGAGTGATGTACTTCCAACAGATTTTCCACCATATCTGAACCTTTTCATTCATCATAAATTCTATGTCTTGACAAAAATTTTCACAACCTGTAAATATGGTTGACATATGTTAAGAGAAAATCAGTAAGATAATATAAGGGGCAGTGAAAACTTAAAAACTGTTGAATGTGAACTTGTTTAGCCTGTTTATTATAATGCAATATGGTGTACAGAGTATGGCAACTAAATTGGCACTAGTTGCTGTTTGAATTTGCCCACTAGCTCACATCTTTGGTGTATGAAGTTTGGTATTCTCATCAGTTAAATAGTTGTAAACAAGAAATGACCCTACCAACATAAGTTTGGAGATTAACTAATGAATTGCAATTAAAAAATGTCATATTGTTAGCCAGATACCACTTAAAATTCTAAAATTCTAAAGTTAATCGTTTATGAAAAATCAACTGTTTTCAGTATCGCTAGGAATTTGTTGAGGAGTCTAGTGCCCAAATGCTGCTGGGGAAACAAAAATTAGTTGTTGCTTCTTTGAAGTATGTTGTACTGATTGCCTTCAGGTTCTGTTGTGGTTAGACCAAATTTTTAGCTAGTTTCCAATTGGTTGGCATTGTTTTGAGTGATGGTGGTACTGTACCATTTAATTTTTCATACAGATTGAAAATGTCAAAAGACACATGCTAGTGTTTGATTGTAGTAATCCTGAAGGCTGAAAAGAAAGAGTCTGGTGATATACATGTACAGCACCACTGCACATACAACAAGTTTTGTGCTTTGTGCCAAACTGATTTGGACGTCATCTCATTTTGGTCAGACGAGTGTTGTTCTCCCATTAAGGTAATTTTTTGTGCTTATAAAATTTGTTTTATTGCTCTGAAGGTTGCTCCTTCCCCTTTCTTGGTGGATTTCAAAAGTCATTCTCATTTTATTCAAGAGTTAAATATTGAAACAAAAAGTGTAACCACAAAAGAGCTATCAACTTCCCAGTGTAGAATTATTCTTCCACATATGTCCTCAGTGCCATATCCTATATCTTTCTAGGATCTCTTTTCCTTCAATCTCTTCAAAGACAGATATCAATACTTTTACATTGCAGTCCACTTGGGTTAAAATTTTTTCTACCTTTTCGAGAATGTTATCACTCTATGGCAGAAAGATGTCTACACTAAGTTTCCAATTCTGAGAAGAGTCTCCAGTACTATGGCACAGAAAAAGATTATAGATAGTGAATCCACAAAAGAACCACCCACTCTCCATTAATATAGCTAAATTCTCCCCAAATCTTTGTTTCATTTTCATTATAGTCATAACTACATTTTCTATTCAAATCTGTTTCCTGATCTTTTTTTTCCTTTTCTGTCTCTCCTTGTAGTTCTCAACATGCTAGCTTGCTGACCAACCTTTTTAATAGTTTTCATGTTAAAAGTCCACATTTTATGAATTTATAATTATGTACAAAAAAGACTAAAGTGGTCCATTAAAACAATCAGTTTTACTGACATAAACTAAAAAATGAAAATAAATGCTGACTTTTGTAAACTTTCCACTTCAGAAGCATTGGAAGCTTAGTTTTGAAAACCCAATTTAGTTTACCAAAAAACTCCAAACCCTTTTCAGTTTTCTGTTTAATTTTTTCCATGTCATATCTTAAGCATCTCTAAATACAAAAACTCATCAACTGAGTCAGTGCCGTCATCGTTAATTTGTAGTGTTTTCTTTTCATTGTGTTTGCTTTACATTATTTTATTCTTATTATAATAAATTTTTAGATGTAGTGTCAGACTTCCTTTAATAAATTCTTCCATTAATTATTGCAGTTCAAAACACTAAAAGATAATGGTATATTGTGCAGTATCCCCTTCAGAAGGAAGCTTGCCCGTTGGCTTCATTAAAATCTAATTCTATTAGGGAAAAGTCTACAGTTTTTAAAGCCTTGTTTGTCTCTTTTGTTGTGAAATATTGTAATTACAGCATATTTCCAGTATTGGGTAAGTGTAGTCCTTCACAGGCATTTCGTAGATGATTTTCGAGTTGTATTAATTGCTCAAATTTTAACCATTTCTATTGAAACCCTGGCAGCTACAGATGCCTTTTCTTTTTATGTGCCTCATATGGTTTAAAAGACCTCAGCTAGGATTAATTTCCTGTATGCCTTTATTTTCATTATTACCTGCCTTTGTTACTGATTCATCTTTTGCACTATAGAAACATTTAAAGAAGACGTAAATGTTAGCTCAGAATTTTCTGTCAGATACTATCAGTAAACCCTTATTCTGTAAAGTATCGAACTCCCATGTGCGGTATAAAATGACTTCAAACATATGATTAGTTTACAATGAGTTCATGTGTTAAATATTTAGCATTAAGTCTATAAGCATGAAAATGTCTAGAAAAGATTTGAAATTACTTGTAAAGTTTGTTGCAAGTTGTAAGTGCTGTCATTATGAAACACTAAATGAATATAGTCTGGGTAATCTTCACCCAATTTTAAGCAAAAGCTTGTTTTTCACACATCTAAATGTCTATGGTGCCATATCTTCTGTTGTACGATAAGATAATTTTGCAGTTACATTCACAGATGTATGTGGATAATGTTCTTCAAACTGTTTTGTGGTAGAGGTGGTAGTAAATATCTGATGCCGAAGTTTTACTGCGTGAATACAGAAAAGTTAGTATGTGATAACTTTTTTCCTTTCGTCATTTTGTGAGGGGCATCAGTGAGAAAAAGTTTCATAAAGTATTGGAATTACATGTAAAGTTTGGTTCAAAAATGGTTCAAATGGCTCTGAATACTATGGGACTTAACATCTATGGTCATCAGTCCCCTAGAACTTAGAACTACTTAAACCTAACTAACCTAAGGGCATCATACAACACCCAGTCATCACGAGGCAGAGAAAATTGCTGACCCCGCCGGGAATTGAACCCGGGAAATGTAAAGTTTGTTGGAAGTCACTAAGGGCTGTCATTTTCAAATACTGGACGAATGAATTCCTGGTATTTGTGCACTGTCAGTTATGCTGCTTCAAGACGAACACACAGTTTCTAACTGTAATACTTGTCATACTGTGTTAAACTTTAAACATAAGGTTATACCTCTTAATGAGTAGGTTATGACAGCACTTTAAATTTTTAAGTTCATTCAATAATTATGCGAAATAATTGAAAATCAAGTTTTTGTTGCCCCTGGTAGCTGTTAGATGGGCAACCTGCATCTGGTTCTGGGTTCCGGGATTGTCGCTTAGTAATACAGATGCTGTTTGCAATCTGTAACTAATAAAATATGGTGCATACCCAATGCAAGTTTCTGTTTTGTTTGTTCATGCTCATATTGTTTTCAGTTATTTCTCTTATAAAGTTTTCATTGTATCTAATCACATCCTTCCAAACATACAGGGTGTACATAAAGTCTGGGAGCACTTTCAATTATTTATTGCACAAGAACCAAACATTGTACAGATATCATTCATATGTCATTTTGAAGAGAAACCCTGAAAGTTCATTTTTCTTTTTTCATGTATACCGCCAGGGCATAGTTTGGTAATTTGCTTACAGTCAGCGCTGCGCTAGTCACAAACATGGAGCTGCCGCGTTGACTGATCAGCCATGCTACAGAAGGGGACAGCTGTTTCATGAAATGGCCTCCCCGATCACCAGATCTCATTCCGTGAGGCTTATTTATGTGGGGACACATTAAAGATCTGGTGTATGTACCGCCTCTACCACGTGATGTAGCAGAGCTCCGGGAGAGAATAAGGGAAGTGACTGCCACAGTTGACGATGCCATGCTGGGACGGATATGGCAAGAATTCGATTACCGTGTTGACATCTGCCGGGTCACTCATGGTTTGCACATCGAATGTTTGTAAAAAAGACTTTCAGAGTCTCTCTTCAAAATTCAATACGTACGACATCTGTACAATGTTTAGTTCTTGTGCAATAAATAATTGAAAGTGTTCCCAGGTTTTATGTACACCCTGTATTTCTTAATAGTTTTATTTCATCCAACATATTCTGTTATTAGCTCATTATCATTTTCCCAAAACTTTTACCTTTCCTTTAATAGCTGCCCTAGTTGGTTGGAAAATTTCTTTCCTTGTGCTCTTTTCATAGTGGCAGCATGTTTTACCGTTTGCATAATTATGTTTCTTACATAATTATTAAGGTTAACTATTTTGTTCTTGTTGGCAAAATCTGGTTAAGTCCTCTGTCATTATTGCTATTGTATCTGAAGTTCCCCAAAAAGAAAAAAACAGTTCGCCTGCATAGTTGAGTGATCACTGCGGCAGAAAGCCATGTGAGGGGCCGAGGTTTGATTCCCAGCCAGGTTGGAGACTTCCTCCGCTCAGGTTCTGAGTGTTGTATTTCATTCTCATCATCAAGCAAGTCATTGAAGTGGTGTCAACTAAAAAGCTTGCACCAGGTGACCAGTTTACCCAATGGGAAGCCCTAGCCACACACACGTTCCATTCCTAACTGAAGAACTGTCATTTAGGTTTTACCCTACTTTCTCACTACAGTTTATCATTATCAACTTATAGATGGATTTGCCATCATTTATCAGCTTCTGTAAATGTTTGTAAGCCTTGCTGAACAGTCTTGGATTCATTAAATTTCTGTAATATTGTTTTTAATTTTCTAATTGATTATAAAGTTTGCATCTGAACTCCCTCCTTGCTCAGTTGCTTTGTAATAATATGTTTGTCCTGATCTTAATTCTGTTTGGTCTTCATTTTCCCACTACACTGCCCATAACCCTACAACACTCCATTTGGTATTATTGAATTTCTCTTTGTGCTTTATTAATCTATCTTTGGATTCCAGAGGTGTGCAATTTATTGTCCCTAGCTTAAAAGTGATAGAAACAGTTGTGTTTTATGGTCCATTTTATTATCATTTTAGGCAAAATCCAAACTTCATGTAGCAAGATACGGGTGCAGAAGTAGTTGGGTGTAGCCTGCAGTTGCAAGAGTTTCCTCAGAACTCTGCTTCTGATAGTGTCCCACATGATAAGGAATACTGACATCAGCAGAACTAAAAACATTTTAATAGTACCCCAACCACTGTACCCAAGGTACAGGTAAACCCTTAGAATTGGGTAACACATATATGATGCTAAACTACAGCAGAGTTATGTTCACAGCAATCTCAGCTCAGAGTTGAGTGATTCTGAATCTCAGTGTGGAATCAACACAGCATGACTACATGTTCATCAAGTGAAGAAGTTTCTAGCCAGTCACTGGGCAGTAAGTCAGGTTTTGTGTACCTATAATCCAAAGGGTAGCAGAGACTCATCATTTAAAGCTGGTTCTCTAAACTTTGTTAGTTGACTTTCTTGGGATGGTTTCCGTCTATCTTCAAAAGTCTGCCAGTTCAGTTCTGTCAACATCTCAGTGACTCTCTACCATGTGTGAGACAGACCTGTAATCATTTGTGCTGCCCTTCTCTGTATAAGTTCAATATCGTCTGCCAGTCCTGTTTTTATGGGCCCCACACACTTGAGCAGTATTCTAGAAGGGCCGTGCTAGTGATTTGTAAGCAATCTCCTTTGTAGACTGATTTCATTTCGCTAGTATTCTACCAATAAATCGAAGTCTGCTGCTTGCTTTACCCACGAGTGAGCTTATGTGATCATTCCATTTAATATCCCTACTGTTACACCCAAGTATTTGTACAAGTTTACAGATTCCAGCTGTGACGCACTAATATTGTATTCATAGGATACTGTTTTTGTCTTTTGTGAAGTGCACAAGTTTACAGCTTTGAATATTTAAAGCAAGTGTAAGTCATTCCAAGACATTGAAATCTTGTTAAGGTCTGACAGAATATTTGTACAACTTCATTCAGATTGTATTTCACTGTAGATAACTGCATCATCTGCAAAAAGTTTGAACTTCTATGTCTGTCATGATTCTCCATTGGAGATAACATGCTGCATCCTCCATCCCAAGAAATCCTCAACCCTGTCACATATTTCGTCTGATACCCCAAATGATTATTCTTTTGAAAATAAGCATAGGTGTGGTACTTTGTTAAATGACTTTTTGATATAATTAGAGGTTTCTCCCAGTTCTTAATAGTCACCTTTTGCAGTTACACAGTTTAATATCTTTTGTTTATTAAGAATGAAATAATAAGACTACAGACAACAGAGACACAAGCCCCCATTATTTGTATTAAAAGACGCCATGTTTACTTTTCTGTTTCATGATGTATTATTATGCACATCTGAGAAGCAGTGTAGTACTAGTCATATTTACCATATATCCATGCTATAGAGATCACTTCAACACTGCAGATGAGAATTACTGATATTGAAGCTGAATACCAGTCCAAAAGCTGCAGGACATACATTCCACCCTAATAAATGGAAAATTCTTACATTTAGTATAACAGAAAGTGCAAATGAGATTTTGTTAGGTACTTGTTCATTTGTTGAGTGCTTCAGTACTCACATTTGTAATACAGGACAGAGATCCAAGAAACATAACGAAACAGGAAGCCAGTGTTACAATTCTTTTATGTTTTCTCAATACAGGGTACTCATCTGTCACACTGGACATTATTGCTTCTATCTGCACAAACTAGTTAAAGAAATTACAATTAATGTTGATCTGTAAATTGATGCAAGAATGTTAATACAAACAAAATAATACAGTAGTAATTAAATTGGCAAGTGAAACTTACACAACTGTCCATTCCCAAAAGGTACAACATCACAAAGAAGAGAATTGCCCATAAATGAGGCAGTGGCAGCATAGAAATTGCCTCTGGGTAAGTTACAAACGCCAAGCCTGGACCTAAACTGAAAATTTTGACATGTCATGGAAGTAAACTACAGTATTAAAATGGTTCAGTAACAATAAGTACATCGAAATGGAACAATAAATAAAGTTATAATGCCACAAATTATGGAACATAAGAAGCGAAACCAAATGATTTGAACATTTGTCATAATAATCTGTAATATATTAGATATAGTACTAGTATATCATTATGTAATATACTAGATATAGTACTAGTATATCATTACTGTGGCCTTACTGAAGAAACATACTGAGCAGTGTGAAAAGAGCTCCCTTAATTTTTTAAGATATGCAATAGTGCTATAATAATTGGTTGAGATTATGAAAAAATCTTAGTCTAACAAATGGCAAATTATTTTTAGGTCACACTGCAGTGCATGGAAATTATATGAGAGAGACCAAAGTGAGAAAAAGCTCTGCTTTTGATGGCAGACAAATTCAGGATCCAAATAATAAAACAGTGTGAGAAAACCTCTGGTAGACAAAATTTCAGCACTATGAGCAGATACATTTAAAAAGAAAAATTCTATTCCTAGCTCTCAGAATAGTTAATAATCTTGGAAGATTGGGAAGGAAGGAGAAAGGTCACTCAGACCCCAGGTTAAGAGGGACTGACCTGTTGTGAGGGCAAAGGGAAACAAAGATGAAAGGAAAACAGAGAAAGCAGGATCGCAAAGATTGAACATTGACAAGCACTGTACCACCTTCAGTCCATAAACAGGACGGAGCGAGAAGTAAACATGAATTATAGAAATGAGTAGTTCAATTAGGAACTAAGAGAAAAGCAGAAGAAGGGATAAAAAAGTACCAATGAGTGTGTGTGTGTGTGTGTGAGTGAGAAGGAAAAATGAGGCTAAAAAAATAAAACAAGATGAAGAAAGCTAATTGAAAATCATGAATGAAAAAGTAAAGAATAAAGAAGAGGAAATAGAGTAAAAAGTTTTGTAAATAAGGAAATGGGATGTGAAAATGTCGCACAGCCAGCTCCAAAATTCAGGGCGGTCATTTTTATGCAAAAAGCTGTGCAGTGAATAGCTGTCAGTGTGAAAGCGTTGTTGTGTGTTGATTGAACAGTCACACCAACTCTGCATCAAACACTCCCTTCACTACAGACCAGGCTTTTGTGACAAGCACATATCTTCCAATAGCAAACATCTTATCACCTATCGCAAACCCCCTGCCAGGTTTACCAAGTAAGATGGCACAGTGATTAGCAGACTGGACTTGAATTCTGGAGGATGATGGTTAAAATCTGCATTCAGTGATCCAAATTTAGGTTTTCTGTGATTTCTGTAAATTGCTCCAGGCAATTGGAAAATTTGCTTAACTCAAGCAAAAGTGATTCCTGCCAACATTTTACTAATATTAACACCAGAAAATTTCTGAAAGAATGGTCTTACAAAGGAGTAATAGGCATTTGAAATATTTTGGAGCAGCGTCAATGGCGAGCTTGAAAAGACTAACACAGGAGGGAACTGAAGCTGCAAATTATTCCAGGAAGAAAAGAAGGTGCAAGAGTGCCTGAGGGGAAAATTATACATGTTGATATAACTGTCCCCATTCATAGCATCCTTTGTTTCAGTGGTTGGCACACTTATTGCCAAAGCAAATAAGTCCACTCAGACACAAATCAGCAATGTAAGCATAAAAACATGCTTCTGCAAATATATTTGCAAAGTAGCCACTGTTTGCACTTTGATAATGAGTAGATCAATGGTGTACAAATCTACTAAATAGCAAACTTCACCAAAGAGAGGAACATCACCAAATACGAGAAGCAGCCTGTCAAGATGCCTATCATCACCAACAATGCCATGAAAGACAAAAAACAAAGCGAATAAAAAAAAATTGAAATGGCAAGTCAAAAGCCATTGGACCATCCCAGAATCATTTTGATAGATGAGTCACAAGAGGTCCTTGATCCATGGAGGTAATTCATTATGAAGTCCGTTGAAGGGAGCCAATGATTCCATCTTATCCTTCAACTGCCATATGGCTGCTACCTCAACAACAAGATTAAAAAAAAAAACCTCACTGATTAAATATCTCCCAAACTGCAGTGGAACCTGAATGGATTCAGGATTCATATGGAGCAACTGAGACACTTGACACGACACAGATCTCTGTGACTGTGTTTAAAGAGGCGTATTTTACAGTGTGTGGCACACCTGTACTAAGAAGTCATCTCCACAGCAAAGACTCTCTCAGAAGCTCTCAGGAACCTTTCTGGACGGCTCCCATGACTGTTCCCCCTTTGTTAATGCATGCAACCTGCCCCCAGGGTTGAGCTACTGGGAACCTCATGTATTCATAAGTGTTCTGAGCTTGAGAAAGAGCACATATTTCAATACTGCTACAGGAGTCATTCTCTGCCAACAGTGTCTTGATTTGGTGTCCCGCCCACACCAATATTGCTTGAAGGGGAGTGGTTTGTGATTTGCACTGCAGTGACCACTTCCCTTTCCAGATACATCTGACAGAACAAGCAGTGTCCAGACGCCAGCAAATTCAAAAAGAGTTAGTGGATGCATGATAGTCACTGACTGTTTGAACATCGAGGCATTGTCTAGATGTGTGTGGATCACGTTATGACAGTGGTCTAGTGAGTCACTGATACATTCATCCCATTGTCTTCAGACCATCTACAAAGACGGGATGTGCCTGTGTAAAGTGAAGAATGTTGACTATAGTGAGAATCAAACTGTGCCTGCTCAGATGCTGATCAACTGCAGAGAACCATGCATCCTTTCCATTTGAGGACCAAATGTTTCTGTATTATTAAGGAGAATAACAAGAGATCATGTCAAGAATACTTGAACTCATTTAAAAGCTTCACTAGCTCAGCTCAAGGATGGGATTCCTTCAGAAGGATTACTGGTAAGTACAGTAGGCCACCTGTAGCTTCTGTACTGAAATACATTTTCTCTTTTATTCTATATCTGTGACATGTTAACAACATGGGAAAAGATAGATTGCTAATTACTGTAATGATAACATGTTAAGTTGCAAATATGCACAATTAAAAGACACTTACACATAAGCCTTCAGCCACAGCCTTCATCAGAAAAAGAAGTGTTCATTCACACAAGTAAGCACACCTTATGTACACATGACCACATGAATGTGAACTCTAGCAGCTTGGACCAGAATGCTAAATGCATTCTGGTCCGAGATGTGAGAGTTGGTGGTCATGTGTGCGTGAGGTGTGCTTTCTTGTGTGGGTAAATTGTGTGTGTTTCTTTTTCTGACGATGGCTGTGGCCAAAAGCCTATGCATAATTATCTTTAAACTGTGATTTCCTGCAACTTTACATGTCATCTTTACAGTAAGTAGCAATCTATCTTTTCTTACGTTGTTGACATTCCGACCTGTAGTTTCCATTCTGTACAATGTTACTCATTCTTGGAACAAAGTTCTTACAATCCCTAGTTTATACTTATTCCGAGTACTTGTGGTTTTCAGACAGAATGTCTACATGTATGAAGTACACTGATGTGAAAACAGATACTTACTGGACATTCCTTGAACCCAATTAAAACAAAAATAATTTTTTACATCTTGGCCAGATGTTTTTCAACAACACAAGAATATTGCACAAAAATAAATTTAAAATAGTGATGGAGTCATCGTTTGAAAAAAAAAAAAAAAGTTCTGTAACACAATTGACTATGTAGATAATGAAAATAAAGGTCGGACTCTTATTATAAATGTGACTGTTAACAAATCATTTTGTAATTTACAGCATACAACATAATTTGTAGTCTCTGTAACTTGTACAATAAAAGTAACTATGAGATGAGTATGAGATAAGTAATGTCTATGTAATAATGTATATGCGAATCATTTGTACAATTATTCACTGAAGAGGTGTTAATAGAAAATAACAATTGTTTACAGGCAAACGAATCAGTTTGACCTTTTAGTTATAGTATCACACTAATATTATGGCTTTTCCAGAAAATTGCTGACCCAAGAAAGAATGTAAATCAGTTTTTCCCTTTTCTTTTTCCTTACTTCCTTTTTAGTGTCTGTCCACTGTTTCAATAAGTGGTAATGAATTCAATGAAATATCTAATATTTTCCCTTCAGTACCATCATCTGCAATTAAGCTGCTGGTAGTTTGTGGTAGTTTTTGTTCTGTCTTCTTGAAAACAAGCCACATAAAATTTCTGTCAATTCAGCTAATGTACATCACAAACAAACTGAAATCTGAATACTGCTGCAAACCTGAAATTAATCTCAAAATGTGTGATCTACATCCAATGGTGAGTGGAAAAGAGAGATCAAGCGACTTTGGATGGTTTTTCCTCACCCAGATAACGATTAAGTAAATGCTATAGTTCTAGGTGGTGGCAATGAAATGCAGAGCGAATTTTGATGTTGAAACGTGTCAATTAAGGAGAACATCTGACCTCTGTTACTTTGTGGTATTCGACGTTAAACTATCACAGTTGAAAAATTTTATATTCTTAAGGAAATGGGGATAATTTTAAACATATTAAAAGAAAAAAAAATTTTGGTATACCCCTGGTGGGACTCGAACCCACAATCCCCGGTTTAGGAGACCGATGCCTTATCCATTAGGCCACAGGGGCTACACGTTAACTGGTGCTCTTATTGGTAGTAGAGTAGTTTGTGATACTCGTTACGTACATTTAGCATTTAAGATTAGTGAAAATAGACGATAGTTCATGTTTTCAACAAATTGTAGGTTTTACCAACGCCCTTCGCCTGTGATGAGCGTCTACACAGTTTGATTCCGTTTGCTCTTTATAGTACTAAGGAACGTATGCATACATATTTTTAGTACTATTGCTAATCTGTACACGGAGTACAAAAATAATATTTTTTTAAACATGATTACTACGGTACTTTTTATTTCTTGTTTAATTTGTAGACTTGTTAATGCAGAGGCATAAATAAAAACTCTAGTAATATATTTTCGACTTATGCGCTCAGAAAGTCTGAACACCGTGATATCTCATTTTTGCATCAGAACAAATTAACTATTTGCATCTTTTGATTGCTTCCATTAAAAGCTGAAAGACAATCTTTCATTACTTTGCAGAACCGGTAATCTGTTAGCTTGATAATTGTGTACTGGTTCAGAAAATTATTCGCTCCAGACTTGTATCACAGAAATACGTTTCAGCTCCTTAAGGTAATTTGTGCAACAAATTAATATAAATAACGTTTTAACAAATCCGTCATATTGCTATAGTCTGTAGCTTTCTGCATGAGCAGAATGCTGCTAGTAAGGCGGAGTTATTCGAGAGCAAGTCGTATTTCATCCAGTCGTTAAAAAAATATTCCTACACATTCCTATTGCGCAGATTCCTTCTTTACTTGAAGAAATTAAGCAGCCAGCCACTTTTTATATAACATCATCCACGTCATTATTTGTCTCGTGTTTTTACAAACTTCTGCATTTCATTGCCACCGCTCAGGAACATAACATTTTCTTAATCGTTATCTGTGTGAAGATACAAAAGTAAAAGAATAGTATCTATCACTCTCCGTGGGATGTAGTCCCCAAATTCTTGCCCACAATTGGTGTGTGTGTGTAAAACCAAACGAATGGCAGGTTGGATATCTCATTCCCAACCAGAAACAAAAAGCAAATGAATAGAATGCCTTCATTCTCAATCTCCAACGAAACTGAATAAAAGCAAAAGAAATTTTTATCACCAGGAAGATTATGGCTATAGTGCTGTCCTGTGCATCGACTACATGCCTAGAGGTAAGACCATAAATGCCACTCCCACTGTCAGACGCTTCTGTGACTCCGGATTGATAACCGTCAAGTCGTCGTCCTTCACCATAATGCACTTACACATCTTCAGCAAGATAGCGACGTGTGTAGACGTAATAGAAAATTGTTCCGTAAATCGCGAGTATTTAGCGTCCGTAAATTGCATATTATGCAGTAAAATCGTACTAAGTGGTGTTAGAATATGCTTACTGATGCATGATTAGTACCATACACATTGTTTCTCGAAAGTGAATCAAGAAAGCATATCGTATGCGTGTGGAACAATGTTTAACGGCCGTACGAATGCAATTGAAATGTGCCGTTCTAACCGAGGACTAAAAGTGCTAGAAGCATTGCAGAAGGACCTGAAAGACGCAAAAGAACACGCTAAGCTGGTGGAAAATACAGTGAAATACCTATCTACACCATCAAAAACAGAACTTGGAAATTCCCAAACCTATAACGAACCAAAGGAATGTGCAAAACCCAAACTTAATTCAGACAGATTCCTGTTACCCTTAAGAAACCGTTTTCAGTGCCTACCCAAGACAGTGAACTTGAAACGAAAGAAGTTGGCAATTCAGATAAATCATTTTGATCTCTAGTGGCAGTAAAGAAACGCACAATGCGAATACAGTTTCAGAAACCAGCTGTCACGAAATGAAGGTAATCAAGCAGTGCAACAACGTTAACAAAGTGTTACCATAAAGTGTTAGTATAGTGTTGCTTTCTGACAGCCACGGTAGAGGAATAGCAGAAATTTTTCGTTACCAGCAAGATCTCAATATGACAAGTGTGGTGAAACCTGGAGCGGGATTGCAGGAAATACTGAAGGACCATAAAAACAGTAATTGTGTGTCGCAAAATTAGTGTCTCGTGATAGTAGGCGGCGAAATGAGGTATATACAAATGAACAGAAAGTAGCAACAAGAGTTAAGAGAGAAAGTTTGTACATTCGAGGATCAGAAAGTAATTGTGCTATGCATACCAGTACCATATAGGCATGACCTTATTGAATCGTCTTGTGTGAACAAAGAAATCCAGAAAGCATACAGGGCTTACAAAAATATTTGTCAATCCACTTGAAATACTGTTTTTCTCACTCTAAATGACCTGGAAAGGAAGCATTTTACAAGACATGGAATGCACCCAAATAAGTGGAGCAAATCATTAATGTGCCAGAGGGTCAAAATGTTGCTGAAAAGGGTTTTTTTATGAACTGCCAGTCTAAATTTTATATCCTCCCTACTTCGACCATCTTCAGTTATTTGGCTCCCAAAATAGCAAAACTCCTTTACTACTTTAAGTGTCTAATTTCCTAATCTAATTCCCTCAGCATCACCCGACTTAATTCGACTACATTCCATAATCCTCGTTTTGCTTTTGTTGATGTTCATCTTATATCCTCCTTTCAGGACACTGTTCATTCCGTTCAACTGCTCTTCCAAGTCCTTTGCTATCTCTGACAGACTTACAATGTCATCGGCGAACCTCAAAGTTTTTATTTCTTCTCCATGGATTTTAATACCTACTCCGAATTTTTCTTTTGTTTCCTTTACTGCTTGCTCAATATACAGATTGAATAACATCGGGGAGAGGCTACAACCCTGTCTCACTCCCTTCCCAACTACTGCTTTCCTTTCATGCCCTTCAATTCTTATAACTGTCATCTGGTTTCTGTACAAATTGTAAATAGCCTTTCGCTCCCTGTGTTTTACCTCTGCCACCTTTGGAATTTGAAAGGGAGTATTCTAGTCAACATTGTCAAAAGCTTTCTCTAAGTCTACAAATGCTAGAAACGTAGGTTTGTCTTTACTTAATCTTCCTTCTAACATAGGTCGTAAGGTCAGAATTGTCTCACGTGTTCCAACATTTCTATGGAATCCAAACTGATCTTCCCCGAGGTCGGCTTCTACCAGTTTTTCCATTCGTCTGTAAAGAATTCGCGTTAGTATTTTTTAGCTGTGACTTATTAAACGGATAGTTTGGTAATTTTCACATCTGTCAACACCTGCTGTCTTTGGGATTGGAATTATTAAATTATTCTTGAAGTCTGAGGGTATTTCGCCTGTCTCATACATCTTGCTCTCCGGATGGTAGAGTTTTCTCAGGACTGGCTCTCCCAAGGCTGTCAGTAGTTCTAATGGAATGTTGTCTACTCCCGGGGCCTTGTTTCGACTCAGGTCTTTCAGTGCTCTGTCAAACTCTTCACGCAGTATCATATCTCCCATTTCATCTTCATCTACATCCTCTTCCATTTCCATAATATTGTCCTCAAGTACATTGCCCTTGTATAGACCCTCTATATACTCCCTCCACCTTTCTGCTTTCCTTTCTTTGCTTAGAACTGGGTTTCCATTTGAGCTCTTGATATTCATACAAGTGGTTCTCTTTTCTGCAAAGGTCTCTTTAATTTTCCTGTAGGCAGTATCTATCTTACCCCTAGTGAGATAAGCCTCTACATCCTTACATTTGTCCTCTAGCCATCCCTACTTAGCCATTTTGCACTTCCTGTCGATCTCATTTTTGAGACGTTTGTATTCCTTTTTGCCTGCTATGGACTATAAAGCGTTTCAAGAGCCTAAAATAGTCATCACAAGACCAATAATGCAAGAAAAATTGTATAATTTCCTGGTCTCACTCAGTAATTATGACTGGTCACATATGTTTAAAAATAATGCCCAGGGGTCTGCCAAGTCATTGTTCATTCTTTCTTAAATATATTCAAGACCAACTGCCCTCAATACAAATGTAAAGTTAACCTTAAAAGTAACAGTAATAGACGCAGGGATAAGAATCCATGGTATACTGCTCAACTAGCCAATATGAAAATGAGGTGGTTGTTGTATAGAGATTCTTACAGACTTCAGAAAACTGATATAGCTAAACAAATGTACTCAAGAGCACAAAAGGAATATAAGTATGCTTTAAATGAGGCAAAAACAACATTACCTAGTCAGCATTGAGTCATCAAAAATAAATGCAAAAAAGCATGGACTATAATAAATTCAGTGGCCAAAAGCAAACAGATGAATTTAATAACTATTGTACAAAATCTGTTAACCAAATTAGGGAAAGCATTGGGAGTCCGCAAGAAACTGTAGCTGATCTCATTCAATATCATAATGTAGACTACACCCTGAAAGATAAATTCCTTCTAACAGAGGTCACACCAGATGTTGTTTTAACTATTGTAAATAATTTTAGGCCCTCTGATAGTGAAGATATATATGGTATTTCTTGCAATATTTTAAAAAAGATAATTGGGCACAAAGTATATCCTCTTACTAAATGTATAAACAGATGTCTAATTGAAGGAGTATTCCCAGATGTATTAAAATTATCCAGGATAGTGCCCATTTACAAGAAAGGAGGCAAAAACTGCCCATCTAGCTATTGCCCAATATCTCTGACACCTATTTTTCCATCATCAACTCCCAGTTGTGTGATTACCTGACATGTAATAACATTATTACTGCAGTACAATTTGGCTTTAGGAAGGGCAAAGCCACAGTCCATGCTATTGACTCCCTGATTAAAAAAGTGCTTAATGCTTATAAAGGAAAAAATTTTGCTCAGGCTACCTTTTGTGATCTTAGCAAAGTCTCTGACTGTGTGGAGCATATTTCACTCCTCAAAAACTAGTTTATTATGGAATCACAAACAGTGAAGTTGACAACATTTTCGAATCTTTCCTCAGCAACTGTAAACAAATTGTTTGTATTGGTAAAGAGAGATCACAGCTAGCTGAAGTTAAGTGCAGTGTGCCACAAGGCTCAGTATTAGGACCTCTGCTATTTATCCTAATGGCAAACGATCTACCATCTTACATAAATACTCACTCCATTCTCTATGCAGGTGATACCACTTTTTTCAATGTCAGCCCAGACTTGAATATGCTCCAAACTGTGGCAAAGGACGCAATATCACAAGCATCAGTCTGGTTTCGAGCTAATGGGTTCCTGCTTAATGAGAGTAAAACTCAAAAGATTGTATTTAGTTTAAGAGATCTGCCAGTAGCTGACTTCATGGATAGTGTTAAGTTCTTAGGTATTGTTATAGATAGTAAATTGACTTGGGAACCACATAGTAAATACATTAGTGCAAGGCTGTCTAGAGTAGTGTATTTGTTAAGGAATTTAAAAAAACATGTACCTGCGGCCTATATAAGATCGGCCTACTTTGCTTTTTTTTTAAAGCATCATATCTTACAGGCTTTTAATATGGGGCAATAGCTCACACCTTCAGGACATTTTGGTACTTCAGAAGAAAGTAATTCTAATTATAACAAACAGTGATAAACTGGCCCACTGCAAACCACTGTTTATCCACTTAAAAATATTAACTGTTATAAAGATGCATATTTACACTCGCCTACTGCATATAAAGAGCATCTTATCAGAATACCAGCGTAGAAGAGATGTACACTCTCATGGAACCAGAAATAGAAGCCATCTTGACACACCTTACTACAGATTATCCAAGTCACTGAACAGCTACGAAGTGGTGGGTATGAAGATGTTTAACAAACTGCCACTAGAATGGGTAGAAGCTTCATTTCATTCATTTAAAGACAATTTATTCAGTTGGGTAGCTGCAAATCCTTGCTACTCACTTAAGGAATTTTATGACTGTAAAATATCATAGTGGTACCAGTTTGGAGAGTTCAATATAATTTCTTTAACTGAGTAATTTATGATGCAATGCTTTTCATATTATTTGATTTTAAATATTGTATTATATGGAAAACCAATAGTGACATATTGATCTTCAACCCATGTATATATGTTGTATAACTTGTATTTATGTAACTTGACTTTGTCAATTGCTGTAATAGCTAAACGACAATAAAATTTCATTCAATTCAATTCAGAGGTACAGAATCGGCTATTGCACAGCATACAAAAGTCATTCTTGAGGCACTGGTCGAAGGTGACCCATGTGAATGGAATTTTATTAGACTTATCAAAGGCATTTGATACAGTGGACCACCTAATTTTATTACATAAATTAGAGTTACAAGGAATAAGAGGTGTGGTTTAAGTCCTACCTAGGAAAGTGGCTGCAGGGCATTGAGATTTCATATACTTCAGAAAGATTTCTAGTAAAACACTTATCACCTCCAAACAATATTAATATATGCATCCCACAGAGTAGTATATTAGGTCCAATCCTTTTTCTTATTTATATTAACGATTTTACATAGAGTATCAGATTGGGGGGGGGGGGGCGAAATACTTTTTGCTGTTGACAGCAACATACTGATCACAGCCAACACTTGACAGAAAAGGCTAATGCAGTCCTCAGAGATGTTAACAAGTGGCCACTGAAAAATAAAGTAACTTCAAATGTAAAGAAAACTAATTGTATGCAATTCAGGATGATGAGGATAAAGAATGTAATAGAATATGTAATGGCTACCAGATTTTTGGAGTTGAAGATAGATTGTCAGTTAAAATGGACAGAACATGTAAAAGCTTTAACAAAGAGATTATCCACAGCATGTTGTTCCCTATGAATACTTGCACCCTTGTGTGATATTTCATGCGCCAAAATGACATATTTTGGATACAAACACTCAATCCTCATTTATGGAATCATGTTTTGGGGAATAAGTGATGGGAATATTCAGTCTGTCTTCAAGGTACATAAAATAACTGTATGAATAACAACAAATAGCAGCAATTGGGCCCATTGAACTGATTTATTCAAAAAACTAGAAATTCTGACTGTCCCATGTGGATACATTATCCAGACTGTAATGCATGTAAGGAAAAATATTCATCTGTATGATACAAATAGCTGAATACATGACCATGAAACTGCATCCAGCCACTACTTGTATTTAAACAGGAAAAACAAGTCCAAAACACAGAACAGTGTGCTATATAATGGCCTAAAACTGTACAACAGATTGCCACAGGAAATAAAAGTTGTAAATGAACTTCATATCTCTAGCCAAAAGCTGAAAACAATTAAGCAAAAGTTGTTACAAGGTAAATAGTATTTAGAATAATTGTAGATAGCTATTTAGTAGACACAAATACCACATAGGCCTATATAAAGTGACAGCATTTGGCATAATTATATAAATTGTAAGAATTGATGCGTAAAAATTGTAAGAATTGAATTGTAAACATTGTAAGAATCCATGCATGTTTTAGTTCATAAGACAATTGACAACATCCATACAATTGGTATTATTATATGGATGAATAAACATATCAATCATCATGCAGCAGGAGTGACACAGGACTTGCTTCAGCGGTTTTAGTGGGAAATTGACAACACTACAGACGTGATACTTTTATTTTTGTCATCCGTCCTCTGACTGGTTTGATGTGACCAACCATGCATTCCTCTCTTGTGCAACCTCATCACCTCACACTTAAAACCTATGTCCTCAATTATTTGCTGGATGTATTCCAAGCTCTGTCTTCCTCTACAGTTTTTGCCGCCTACAGCTCCATCTAGTACTATGGAAGTCATTCCCTGCTGTCTTAACAGATGCTCTGTCATCCTGTCCCTCCCCCTTGTCAGTGTTTTTCAAATATTCCTTTCCCATTCTGTGCACAACCTCCTCATTCACCTTATCAGTCCACCTAATTTTCAACATTCCCCTGTAGCACCACACCTCAAATGCTTTGATTCTCTTCTTTTCTGGTTTTCCCACAGTCCATATTTCATTACCACACAGTGCTGTGATCCAGACGTATATTATGTACATTCTCGGAAATTTCTTCCTCAAATTAAGGGCTATGTTTGATACTAGTAGAGTTCTCTTGGACAGGAGCGCCCTTTTTGCCAGTGATAGTCTGCTTTTGATGTTCCCCTTGCTCCATCCGTCATTGGTTATTTTGCTGCCAAGGAAGCAGAATTCCTTAACTTCATCTATTTTGTGTCCATCAATCCAAATGTTAAAGTTTCTCACTGTTCTCATTTCTGCTACTTCTCATAACTTACATCTGTCTTTGATTTACTCTCAGTCCATATTCTGTATTCATTACATTGTTAAGTCCATTCAGCATATGTAATTCTTCTTCACTTTCAGTCAGTCATCAGCGAATCGTATCACTGATATCCTTTCACCTCGAATTTTAATTGCACTCCTGAACCTTTCGTTTATTTCTATCATTGCTTCTTCGATGTACGGATTGAACAGAAGGGGGGAAGACTACATCCCTGTCTTACATCCTTTTTAATCTGAGCACCTCATTCTTGGTCGTCCACTCTTATTATGCCGTCATGGCTCTCTCCCTCAGAATTTGGATCATCTTGCACCATTTTACATTGTCGAACGCTTTTACCAGGTCGACAAATCCTATGAAAGTGTCTTGATTTTTTTTTAGTCTTGTCTCCATTACCAACCGCAACGTCAGAACTGCATCTCCAGTGCCTCCTTTTTCTAAAGCCAAACTGATCGTCATGTAGCACATCCTTAATTTTCTTTTCCATTCTTCTATATATTACTCTTGTCAGCAACTTGGATGCATGAGCTGTTAAGCTGATTGTGCGATAATTCTCGCATTTGTCAGCTCTTGCAGTCTTCGGAAGTGATAACGAACGTAAAGAATTCGTTAATCAATGGTTCAACAACTTGTTGGCAAATGAGTATGCAGAAGGCATAGAAAAACTGGCAAAATCGTACAAGTGCCTAAATTTGAACGGTGACTACTTGGGTATCAAATCGTATATAAAATACAGTTTAGTTTAATTATATCAAATAACAATTTCTGAATAAAGAAACATTCTTTACTTCGTGTGTTGCCCTCATATGTTCTGCAGTTATGGACTAAGTGGGCGGCCCACCTCGGGCTCCTCAGGATCCGACAGTTTTTAATTAGATCCCTAACAATGCCAAAATATGCTCAGTAAATAAGAGACAGTTTGGAGTTTGAGACCCCCATACATATGCAAAATATGTGCAAAATAAATGTCGGGAAAGACTGCAGAGGACACATTAAAAATATTCAAGAGTAGTGAGAAAAAGATGGGCTGTATATTTTGTTGTATTGGGCTCAAAGTTACGACAGTGTTGTTCAAAAAATGGTTCAAATGGCTCTGAGCACTATGGGACTTAACATCTTAGGTAATCAGTCCCCTAGAACTTAGAACTACTTAAACCTAACTAACCTAATGACATCACACACATCCATGCCCGAGGCAGGATTCGAACCTGCGATCGTAGCAGTCGCGCGGTTCCGGACTGCAGCGCCTAGAACCGCACGGCCACCGCGGCCGGCGACAGTGTTGTGTCAGTGTCAAGTGTGCATGGAGGAGTACAACGAAAAATTCAAGAAATCAGTGTAAAAGCTCCATTCAATCCTGTGCTAATTATTCCTTAAATCTTTGTGGAGTTCATACATTTTCATGTGTTCCCTTAAGCGTCTTCTGTTTTGGAACTGCATAGAAGTTACAGTTACTCTTTGTAGTCTTCTACACATAGACAACAATTCTAGAAAAAAAGGAAATAGTCTGAAACAATGCCTGATACTCGTTGGAGTACTCATTACAATTCAATTAAAGTCATAAAAGAAAACATGAAACAGTTGTGAACAAGAAACTTCTTGGTAGATTAAAACTGTGTGCCAGACCTAGACTCGAACTTGGGACCTATGTATTTTACAGGCAAGTGCTCTACCAACTATTTTTCAAATGACTTTAACTTATATAGGAGGGGATAATAAAGTTTTTCTTACATCATTAGCAAATGACTGCAGTAGCAGTGTACATGAAAAAGAAAAACAAATAAGGTTGCAGATGCAAAGCCGTCCATGAATAAATCATATGCAAGAGAAAATGTTTAGAAGATCAAGAGAAAAAAGGAAGGAGAAAGTTAAGAAAACTAGGAAGAATTGTAGTGCCATGGTCCATGGTGTCTCATCATCAGAACAATGTCCGTTCTATCACTGGAAAGTGGGTGGGAAGGCCCCAGCTGATCTCCATAGCGCATGATTTTGTGACGTTTACAGTGCTTCCTGCCCCACACTGTAACGGGTAATCCACTGCATTGTGGCTTATGTCTCGTCCACGGAACATACGACAAGGGGCGAGTCCTTCACGTAGCAGCAGAAAACGTGGTCCCGGAGTGGAATACCTGTCAAGCATCATGATAATCCACAAATCAGTGGTTCCATTGTGATGGCGTAAAGCATAGTCAACAGTGGACAACTCTGTTGTACTGAGTGTGTGATACATATTGAGTCTTCTGTTAATAGAAGCCTGGACGTTACCCTTCGAAGATGTACATGATCGCTTGTGTAAACATAAGAGAGTTCGCCATCCAGTCTATGACTGCATTGAGTAATTCATGATTGATGCAGTCAAACAATTGATGGAGATTAAAAAGCCTGGCAGTCAGGAGTGTATTGCTGTGGTGATCACATCTCGTATTCACAGAGGCCAGGCTGGATGTTATAATCGGCGCTTAAGGAGGCATTTGTACATGGGGGACAATTAGCTGTAACATATGTTTAAGTCACACAGCTAGAAGGCACGTGAAAATCTCGAAATTGGAATTTTATAACTTGATCGGCTGATAACTGTCAATCTGTGTTCCTTCTGTGGCTTTCAGGACTGGCACAAGAAAGCCTTCCATGAACACTGGTGGCAGGAGCACCACACCAGACAAAAGATCTCAGTACACGTCTCTCCATCGCAATAACATCAGGTCTTGGAAGATTCTATAAAACTCTAGCACTAAAACCATTAGGGATGGGCGGCTAATGCAGTGATCCCTTGGCCACAGTTGTAAGGACATCATCAGTGATCACTTCTGCAGTGAGGATAGTTGCTACTATGGGATCTAGTGTATCAGGAGTCTCCTGGAAAACCTAGGCAATAACTTCTGCACCAAGTGTCAAGTGCTGTGAAGGCATCAGTGGTGGGAGCTTGCAAAGTCAACTGTTGTCAGTCAGGTAGGACTAAGGCTGACTTTAAGATCTGTTGACATCGTCAAAAATTTTGAACGGTATGATGCATAGAAAGTTCTTTGCTGCTAATCCTGTGTTGGTTGTATGCTCGTATAACAGCTCCCTCCAGATGGAACTTGGGCAAGGTTAAAATATTAGCTTTGGATGATCCGGGGATGGGGAAGGATCCAGGAGACTGTGTACAGCGCTGTAGTTAAAATCTGTTACAGTGGTTGTTCCACCTGTCTTTGGCTTTACCATATTGTGTCAAGGTGTGGTGGATGGCCAGTTTGGAGCACAGTATCCACCTCAGCAGTCTGGTCCCATACTGCATGATACGTTTAACACAAGTGCGCCATGTTTCTGTGACTTGTTGTCGACATTTGAGGTCTCATAATAGTGTGGTGCTGAGTTTCCAGGATCCTGTGCTGCGCCATATTGAGTGTCTGCGAAGGTTGATGGTACAGGTGTAGCTTTCATGATTCAAAAAGCCAACTGCCGAATTTTCCATGTCTAGAAGATAGGGTGTCAGAGCATCAGTGACTATATTCTATCGAGTTGGCTGGTGGAGTGTCTCATGATGTGTATATGCCCTGGGTGGTCACCCTGTACCACACTCCAAGTGTTGATGAGATGAAGGCAGTGGACCAGGAAATGAAGTTTCATGTATGCAAAATATATTCAGCGTAGACTGTGACCTACCACTCTGTTTATCCTTGCAACATTTGGAATTGCAATCTCTTCTTGGAGGAGGATTGCCACACTGTTCTGTTACATATCCGTTGGCGTGGCATATGTCCCATATCTATAAGACCCAGTCCAAGTCACTGTTCTCAGTTCTTGTAGCAGGATGATGTCAATGTCTGCTTCTTGTAGCGTGTCGTGGCATAACTGAAGTTTAATGTGGGGGCCGATATTATCGGTGTTGATAGTAATTGTTCGGTATGCCTGGTGGGGGATCAATGGTGCCAGTACGCTTATAGCTGCCGAAGGTTGCCGTGGAGGATTGTGGATGGCCATAGCACTTGCAGGGGTCGTTGTGGGAAGACCCTCCAATTTAGTGTTGGTCTGGTGGGGGAACAGACCTCATTTCTGCGATGGGTGGAGGTGTCAAATCCCCATCATCTGCCCATGAAAACTTTCCACCAGTTTCAACATTTGTGAGAGGTAGCAGTGCTAGCAGAGTTGTCTCAACTGCTTCGGCGATGTCGGGCGTGCTAATATCCATGGCCTCTGGACGTGATTCTTGCTCTCAATTTCTGGTGGATAACTCACAGTCTGGTGCAGAATGTCTCACTTTGGCTGCGGCAAATGATTCATTTGTGTATGCACTCATATTTGTGTGTCACAATGGCCTGTGAAGGTGGCTCATTGGCCGATTCTGGTGTCTTGTGGCATTTCTTATAGCGTTAGGGTGACTTTTGCTTTCGGCAGTGTGTTTCAGTGCCTGAGGAAGGAAGAGATTTGTGTCATTCTGATACAAAAGCCGTGGCCGGTGTAATTTCGGTCATCACTCTCTATGGAGAGACTCTCACAGGTATTCCTGTGAACTCTAAGAAGGGTGTGTCTGGTTGAAAATCAGGTATGCAGGTGGCACTACCAGTGGCAAGGTACCGTGACACGTCTGGTTGTGTCAATCCTGGGAAGGTATTATGAACTGTGTTTTGTGAGGGCTTGGTGTGCAGTGCCGCCAGGTAGGTAAGTGGAAAGGCAGTTGTGGTTTAGTCACTGTTTGTGACATCATGTCATAGTTGTGTAATGTGACATTACCCGCAAACATTAAGGATGTGGTCCTTGCCACAACCAGAGCATGTTCAATGTTGTCCTTGTATTTGACCACTGCTCGGTGTATGCCTACAAAAATGATGGAATGTGGCATTTGTGGTCTATTCAGACATGTCTAACACCACTGAGTACTGTGCACGTCGCAAATTGCGCCCATGTTTGGGCTACTAAACTGATTTTTCCATACAGGTTTAGCACCTGATGACTGTATCTTCTGCACGTACATGTACATCTACATAGAAACTCAGCAAGCCACCATATGGTGCGTGGTGGAAGGTACTAATAGTTTTTAATTTTCTGTTCCATTCGCAATTAGAGCAAGGGAAAAACGACTATCTATATGCCCCTGCATCAGCCCTAATTTCTCGTATCTTATCTTCCTGGTCCCTATGTACAATGTATGTTGGTGGCAGTAGAATCGTTTGACACTTAGCTTCAAATGCCAGTTTTCTAAATTTTCTCAATAGTGTTTCTCGAAAAGAACGTCGCCTTTCCTCCAGGGATTCCCATTTTAGTTTCCAAAGCATCTCCATAACATTTACATGTTATTAAACCTATGAGTAACATGTCTAGTAGCCTGCCTCTGAATTGTTTCGACGTCTTCATTTAATCCGAGCTGGTACGGACCCCAAACGCTCGAGCTGTACTCAAGAACAGGTTGCTCCAGCCTCTCCTTTACAGCTGAACCACTCTTTCCTAAAATTCTCCCAATAAACCAAAGTCAACCATTCGCCTTCGCTACCACAGTTCTCACATGCTAGTTCAATCTCATACCGCTTTGCAGCGTTACACCCAGATATTTAAACGACTTGACTGTGTCGAGCAGGACACTAGTATCCGAACATTATAGGTTTGATCTTCCTACTCAGCCGCATTAACTTACATTTTTCCACAGTTGGGTCTAGCTGCGTTTCATCATACCAACTGAAAATTTTGTCCAAGTCGTCTGGTATATCCTTACAATCACACAACTTCGACACCTTAGCATACACCACGGCATCATCAGCAAACAACTGCAGATTGCTGCCCACCCTGTTCGCCAAATCATTTATGTATACAGAGAACAACAGCTGTCCAATCACACCTCCCTGGGGAATTCTTGACGATACCCTTGTCTCTTATGAACACCCGCCATCGAGGACAACATACTGGGTTCTATTACACTCCTGGAAATGGAAAAAAGAACACATTGACACCGGTGTGTCAGACCCACCATACTTGCTCCGGACACTGCGAGAGGGCTGTACAAGCAATGATCACACGCACGGCACAGCGGACACACCAGGAACCGCGGTGTTGGCCGTCGAATGGCGCTAGCTGCGCAGCATTTGTGCACCGCCGCCGTCAGTGTCAGCCAGTTTGCCGTGGCATACGGAGCTCCATCGCAGTCTTTAACACTGGTAGCATGCCGCGACAGCGTGGACGTGAACCGTATGTGCAGTTGACGGACTTTGAGCGAGGGCGTATAGTGGGCATGCGGGAGGCCGGGTGGACGTACCGCCGAATTGCTCAACACGTGGGGCGTGAGGTCTCCACAGTACATCGATGTTGTCGCCAGTGGTCGGCGGAAGGTGCACGTGCCCGTCGACCTGGGACCGGACCGCAGCGACGCACGGATGCACGCCAAGACCGTAGGATCCTACGCAGTGCCGTAGGGGACCGCACCGCCACTTCCCAGCAAATTAGGGACACTGTTGCTCCTGGGGTATCGGCGAGGACCATTCGCAACCGTCTCCATGAAGCTGGGCTACGGTCCCGCACACCGTTAGGCCGTCTTCCGCTCACGCCCCAACATCGTGCAGCCCGCCTCCAGTGGTGTCGCGACAGGCGTGAATGGAGGGACGAATGGAGACGTTTCGTCTTCAGCGATGAGAGTCGCTTCTGCCTTGGTGCCAATGATGGTCGTATGCGTGTTTGGCGCCGTGCAGGTGAGCGCCACACTCAGGACTGCATACGACCGAGGCACACAGGGCCAACACCCGACATCATGGTGTGGGGAGCGATCTCCTACACTGGCCGTACACCACTGGTGATCGTCGAGGGGACACTGAATAGTGCACGGTACATCCAAACCGTCATCGAACCCATCGTTCTACCATTCCTAGACCGGCAAGGGAACTTGCTGTTCCAACAGGACAATGCACGTCCGCATGTATCCCGTGCCACCCAACGTGCTCTAGAAGGTGTAAGTCAACTACCCTGGCCAGCAAGATCTCCGGATCTGTCTCCCATTGAGCATGTTTGGGACTGGATGAAGCGTCGTCTCACGCGGTCTGCACGTCCAGCACGAACGCTGGTCCAACTGAGGCGCCAAGTGGAAATGGCATGGCAAGCCGTTCCACAGGACTACATCCAGCATCTCTACGATCGTCTCCATGGGAGAATAGCAGCGTGCATTGCTGCGAAAGGTGGATATACACTGTACTAGTGCCGACATTGTGCATGCTCTGTTGCCTGTGTCTATGTGCCTGTGGTTCTGTCAGTGTGATCATGTGATGTATCTGACCCCAGGAATGTGTCAATAAAGTTTCCCCTTCCTGGGACAATGAATTCACGGTGTTCTTATTTCAATTTCCAGGAGTGTATTTAAGAAGTCTTCGAGCCACTCACGTATCTGTGAACTTACTCCCCATGTTCGTACCTTCGTTAGCAGCCTGCAATGGGGCACTGTGTCACATGCTTTCCGGAAATCTAAAAATATGGAATCTGCTTGTTGGCCTACATCCATAGTTCTCAGTATATCACGTGAGAAAAGTGCAAGCTGAGTTTCTCACGAGCGATGCTTCGTAAAACCATGCTGATTCGTGGACATAAGCTTCTCTCAAGAAAGTTTATTATATTCGAACTGAGAATATGTTCAAGAGTTCTGCAACAAACAGAAGTTACGGATATATAGCTCAGTAATTTTGCGGGTCCATTCTTTTACCCTTCTTATATACTGGAGTCACCTGCGCTTTCTTCCAGTCGCTTGGGCTTTGTGCTGGGCAAGAGATTCACGATAAATGCAAGCTAGGTAAGGGGACAATGCCGTTGAATAATCTTTGTAAATTCGAACTGGGATTCCATCCTGACCTGGTGATTTATTTGCTTTCATATCTTTCAGTTGTTTTTCTACAGCTGGAATGCTTATTACTACGTCGTCCATAGGGAGTCTGTCCGATTGTCAAATGACAGTATGTTTGTACGATTCTTCTGTGTGAACGATTTCTTGAACGTGAAATTTAAAACTTTTGCTATCGTTTTGCTGTGTTGAACTGCCATACCAAACTGGTTAACAAGGGACAGAATGTAAGCCTTAGACCCGCTTAGCGATTTTCCGTAAGATCAGAATTTTCTCGGGATACCTGCCAGATCTTTTGTTAAGGTGTGACAGTGGTAGTTGAGACCCGCTTAGCGATTTCACGTAAGATCAGAATTTTCTCGGGAACACTGACAGATCTTTTGTTAAAGTGTGACGGTGGTAGCTGTTGTATGCTTCCCCAATACATCTTTTCACAGACACACAAATCTCTACTAACCTCCGCTTGTTATTTGGGTGTTCCCTTTTTATCCGAGGGTGCAAAAGCCTCTGCTTCCTGAGCATCCTCCGAGTTTTGTTGTTAAATCATGGTGGGTCTTTTTCATCCTTTATCCACTTACTGGGCCCTAACTCTCCAGACTACGATTTACAATCTGCTTAAATAATCATCTTCGGGCTGAAGCTCTTTTTTCCATGTTTGCTTTAACAATACACATGTTTTTGGTTAGGGTCCGCTTTTAGCAAAACACAATTTTATTTTTTAATCCATACATGTTTACTGCAGTTGCAGCATCTTCTGTGGGCTTTTATTTTATGGCTGTTAATAATAAAGAATGTTCTTTACTGTTTGTATACATGTAACTAATAGTTTTAAAATCGTAATTACAGATATTTGAAAAAACACATAAAATTATGAATTCATACCTTCTTACCACATGGTGTAGTTTTTCTGATGCTCTATAAGTTGGTCTCGTCTAATAATTCTTTGAGGGTAGAGAAAGAGTTCCATTGCAGAGAACTGTGTATTCATTTATCACTTGTTTTCCTTCCACTATGGCTTTTTGTATCTGATAATTTTCTCCAATTATTAGTTTTTGTGGGGGGCTGTTGCTGCATTTGAGAATTTTCATATCAGTATTGATGTTTGTTGGGCTATGTTTCTTGTCCATAAGGTGTGCAGCAAAGTGGAATGACAGCTATTACTTTTTAATGCTCCTCTGTGCTATGTATCTGGTATTAAAATTTTCTGCTTGTCTGCCCCATGTAAACTGATTTGTAGTCCTGACATGTTAGTTGTTAAATACCAGATGCGTTGTGTTTGTCTGTGCTTGTGTTGGTTTTCCTTAGTTTTTTCTGTGTTTCTGTCCTGTGGGCTGTTTTTACCCCTTGTTTTTTTGAGTATGTTGCCTATTCTGTTGACTGCTTCGTTGTTGTCGGTGAGAGTGAATCACTTGTTTGTCATTGTGGGTGTTTCTTGTTCATGTGTACTCATATGTGTGTTCCATGTGTTTGCAAGTTGATGATGAGGCGTTTGTTTTAGTGTGTTGGATGTCCTTTTTAATTTTGTGGTTCAGTTTATCTATAGTGTTTGTGTCATATCCATTCTCTACTGCTATTTGTCTGACTGTCTGTAATTCATTTTGTAGTTGTTTTCAGTAAGTGGGGTTTTGTTCAGTCTGTGTAGCATATATTGGAAGCTGACTAGTTTGTGTGTAATTGAACGATTAGGATCTTTGTGAATGGCTGTGATGGTGGTGGTCACTTTCCTGAATATAGAGAAGTGGGGCTGGTTGTTGTGTCTGTATATTGTGAGGTCAAGGAAGTTTTACCTTTTGCCATGTTCTGTTTCTATGGTTAATTTTATTTTTGGTTTACTTTGTTTATATCACCTATGGCCTTGCCGCAGTGGTGGTGGTTCCCATCAGATCACCAAAGTTAAGCGCTGTTGGGCTGGGCTAGCACTTGGATGGGTGACCATCCGGTCTGTCGAGAGCTATTGGCAAGCAGGGTGCACTCAGCCCTTGTGAGGCAAACTGAGGAGCTATTTGATTGAGAAGTAGTGGCTCCGGTCTCGGAAACTGACATATGGCCAAGAGACCGGTGTGCTGATTACATGCCCCTCCATATCTGCATCCAATGATGCCTATGAGTTGAGGATGACACGGTGCCCAGTTAGTACCGTTGGGCCTTCATGGCCTGTTTGGGAGGAGTTTAGTTTAGTGTACTTTGTTTATATCACTGTGAAATTGTTGGATGTGACTTGGTGTTTCATCTAGAACGCATATGATGTCATCTATATAATGGTAACAATATATTATCCGGTATTGTTTGGATCTTACTATTGTTTCAAATATTTTATTTTCAATGTGATTGAGCAAAATATTGGCTAGGAGTCCACTGGCTGGTGACCCCATTGGAAGCCATTCTTCTTGTGAGTAGAACTAATTGTCAAATGAGAAATAGTTTTGCTCTGTGATTATACTGTTCGACATGGGTTCTATTTATGATATTAAAGTATGTGTTTCTAGACCATTTTACCGTGGGAAATTCAAATATGTAAACAAAATATAGTTGTCAGGGATACTTTTTATGTAATATGTATATATATGTATATTCACAATTCATGGCAAACACAAAGACGTTATAGAGAAATACGGGTATGTTGCCGCATCCAGTTGTGATAGAACGTGATAATTTCTTGTGCAACAGCAGGTGGGAAGAATCAGACATCATTAGGTTATCCCCCGCCACACCTATGTCATAAGACCACCTGAAACATCTCATTAACTCGAACGGCGACAGCCGGTCGCTGCCTCGGCAGTAAAGCTTCACGCCTCCTAGGGGCAGGTGCATCGAGTTTACAGTGGTGTTAGCCGCAATTTGTGTCAGTCTTAACGAGTGTGTGTTTTGGCTGACAAGTAACTGTCTGTCATATTTCCGAGCACGGTTGAATTTTTTAGTTCCTGTGTGTAAACTGATTGAGGCTGGTGCTGAAGGTAAAACGACTGCTTGTTTTTACACATCAGCGTTCCTCTAGTTCCCTACTATTAATTTAATACAGGTGTATTACCAATGTGGTATTTTTAAATTTGCAGAAATGCCACGTCGTCGTGGATGTCGATATAAGCCGGACAACTTCTGCTACATCTGTGGGAAGTTCACTTTTGCCAGAAATAGGAAGAAAATTTCTTCAGTCATAAAGAAAGCATACAAACATTACTTTGGAGTAGAGGTAGGAGACCAAGATAAAGAATGGGCACCACATTTCTGTTGTGCTACATGTTACTGCAAACTAACTCAGCGGTGGAAAGGTAAAGAGAATGTGGCGTTATTTGCTGTTCCCATGGTGTGGAGGGAGCCTAAGGACCATGTTACTGATTGTTATTTCTGTCTAACAAAAATTCAACGTTTTACAAACAAAAAGTCGAAGAGGCACATTATTTACCCAGATCTGCCTTCAGCGAGAATGCCAGTGCAGCATTCCGACAACCTTCCAGTACCTTCAAGAGCTCGAGGTCAAATTCCGAGTGACAGTGAAATAAGTAGTACTGAAGAAATCACAGATGATGATTCTTTATATCACTGCACAAGTGAGTCATCGCCACATTTGTTAACACAGGCAGATTTAAATGATTTAGTACGTAATCTAGGACTAAGTAAACAAAAGGCGCAGCTGCTTGGTTCAAGATTACAAGAGTATAATCTACTGCACCAAAGTACTAAAATCAGTGTGTTCAGGCACAGAGAACATGCCTTTATTTCTTATTTTCCAACTGACGAAGCACTGGCATTTTGCAATGACGTTGCTGGCCTGATGAAAGTGCTGAACTTCACTTATATTTCACAGGAGTGGAGACATTTCATAGATGCATCGCAAACAAGTCTTAAGGGTGTTTTGCTCCATAACGGAAATAAAATACCCTCTATTCCAGTAGCTTACGCTAGTTTGACAAAAGAGAATTACGAATTCGTACAAAGGATGCTAAATTCATTAAAATACAAAGAACACAAATGGAAAATATTTGCAGATTTCAAGCTAATTGCTATGGTACTGGGAATGCAACAAGGCTACACAAAGTAAGCCTGTTTTCTTTGCGAGTGGGATAGTCGAGACCGAAATTCTCACTACGTGAAAAAGAAATGGCCTAGGCGAAGATGGAAAGTTGGCGAAAAGAATGTACATCGTGAAAGTCTGGTAGCTCCTGAATATATACTACTTCCACTGCTTCGCATCAAACTTGGCCTGATGAAACAATTTGTGAAGGCCATGGATCCAACAGGCTGTGGGTTTGCATATCTAGCTACCAAATTCCCTCGTCTTTCAGCTGCAAAAATAAAGGAAGGTGCATTTGTGGGCCCACAAATCAGGGAGCTGCAGAAAGATGCAAATTTTGAAGCATGTTTAACTGATAAAGAAAAAACCGCATGGGACTGTTTCAAGACGGTGTCGGAAAACTTCCTCGGAAGAAGAAGAGATACTAACTACAAAGCAATGGTGAAGGATATGGTCAAAGCATATCAGGATTTGGGGTGCAATATGTCTTTGAAGGTGCATATGATGGACTCTCATCTGGACTACTTCACAGAGAGTTGTAGTGACGTATCGGATGAACATGGGGAAAGATTCCATAAAGACATTTCTACCACAGAAAGGCGCTATGAAGGGAAGTGGGTATCTTCTATGTTAGCAGATTATTGCAGGAATATCATTCGAGAGAAGAAAGATTCACAATACAAGAGAAAAAAGTGATGTGCATTACAAGGCAGATGCTCATTGTTTGTCAATTTTCTGTAATTTTTCATGTCAAATTATTGCTTCAAAGTGTATACACAAAGGTTACTGTGTTATATGTTAGATGCAACCCTCCATTAATGTGATGAACTTATAACATCATAAAGATGTGCATTTGTTTGTCGAATTTCACCTCACATTTGCTGCACTATATCAGAAACTGAAAAGAGAAATAAAATTGCGATTACTCATAAACTATCCCTGACACAAAAAAAACCAAAAACAGTTTTCAATTCAGCACTCAAAATACAACTAGGATCACAATATTTTTCATCAGAAATAGAAAAAAAGGTTTTTTTTGTAGAACAGTGTTACTAGTAGAACGCTTTCTATTCCTCTTATGTGAGGTTTGGGAATTTTGGCTTGTTCTTCTAATTGTTGTTTGATGATGATGATGATGATGATGGTTTCTGTGGTGGGGATATTAGTGTACATGGATGCGATGCCAAATGATGGCAGTGTGACTGTTGTGGGTATGTTGATGTCTTTGATTTGTTGTATCAACTCTTCAATGTTGTGTATGCTTCTGTTATTTGGGTATATGTAATGTTTCTTTAAGTATGTGTGCATTTCTCTGGCTAAGTGGAATGTGGATGCACTTCTGAAATTGACAAGGGGGCATATCGGAATGCCGTCCTTGTGGAGCTTTAGTAGGCTGTTCAGTGTCGTTGCTTGCGGATTCTTTTATTCAGCCATTTTGCTTTCTGATTTATCAATATGTGTGAGGTATATTTTAGGAGTGTTAGGCTGTTTTTTTGGTATTTTTGTGTTGGGTCACTGGTTAGCTTTGTTATGTTAGTGTCTTCCAGAAATGTTAAGGTTTTTTTAGCTGTATTCATCCTGTTTTATTATTATCATTATGCTGCCCTTGTCTGATTTCATAATGAGTGCTTCATTGTTTTTAAGTTTGTCCTTAGTTTTTCTGGAGGTTTTTTCTTCTTCAGTTTTTGTTCCTGTCAATACTTTGTTTTTGTTTTCCTTTATTATGCGTGTTATTCCTTCCGCGACTAATTCTCTTGTCAGACCTGCATTGAAGTTTGGGTTATCGTTTCTTTCTAGTTGTTTTATGATGAACTCACTTTCTGTGATAAGATTTCCACTGTCTTGTGTGTGATGTTTGTGTTGATATTGTACTTTTGGCCTTTTTCTAGAAAATTTATTTCTTGGTTAGTTAGTTGTATGTCAATAAGGTTAACCAGACGTTTGTGGAATGTGTGGTTTGCTTGCTTTCTATTTTTATGTGCAAAAACTTTATTTGGTTTTAAAAGAGTCTCTAGTTTTTGTTGTTGTTTATTCCATTTTGATGTTAAACCAACCTCCACTTAGCCATTTTACGACTCCAGAGTAGCCACAGTTGGCGGTGTCATGGTGTTAGTAGTAGCCTGACCAGAGGCAAATGTGATTAAATCTTGTTGCAAGCAGATGGTTCCCAATGGTCCCCGATTACACAAAGGGTGCAGTATATGCCCAGATTTTGTTCTGGGTGAGTTCAGTTGCCATAACTACTAGTACAATGCGTCGATCTTGATGTGCGTCTGTTCTACACGGATGTCCAGAACCTAGTTTGTAGTTGTGGGAATGATCCACTGACCACTGCTGAAAGCAGCATCACAGCACCGATACATTGTTCCCAGCATGTGCAGTAATTCATCGCTATGTCAGTCCTGGAGGCCTGTAATGCGGTCAAGATGAAATGATTCAAATTAACTCGTTGGTGGACCCGGTTCTACCCTAGAATAAATGTTGCAAACGCTGTTTACTTCTAAACTCAGCATAGTTACTACCCTGTGGAGTCAAAACACAGGGTGTCCAGACAGGCCACCTGAGCTCCATCTGATCGCCGATGAGTGTGACAATGAATCACTAACACTACAACCCTCCAGTATGGACATACATATTCTTGTGCAACTGAACACATTCCTTGAGGGTCCTGAATATTTTTTCTGGCAGTGTATATTTCAATTACTACAGTGTACAAAACACACTTCTTAAATACATACTGTAGTTGATGTTTTTTGTCAGGCATTACATCTATGTTATTCATGATATACGCACTGTAAATACAATTACATCAATTTGCAAACAGACCAGAGACCTCATGTAGTTGACCTGGGCCTCCAACAGGCTTAGTCTGCCATTGATCTTCAGCATTATTAAGTTTATGTTTGCTACATTCTGACTGCAGCAGTTCTCTTATTTTGCTTCCTGTAACTCCTTGTTTTGGAGTTTTATATGTAACACACACATTTATAAATTTACTGATATACTGCTGCAGTGCAGCATTCGCCAACTTTCCGACGTAAAAATAATTAAAATAATATAGGGTACAAGGCATTTTAACCATTTTATCGCAACTGAGGACGGGAGAAAACCCGAAATGCATCATGGTAGAAATAAAGTTATATAAGAGTGGCTGGTTGCTGTATTTCTTCAAGTAATTTAGTCTACATATCTTTTACTCAACCCCCAGTGTCATGAATAAATCCACTTTTGTCAGTATATGCCCATAGATATTTAATTTTTTCTACCTGTCTTATAACTGCTCCGTCACTGACGTGTATTTCAAACGTATTGCCACGATTCACTACCAGATATTAGGGTTTTGTTAGACTCATCTCTAGTCCTTATTTGTCATATTCCTGATATACATGTACACACGACCATATTCATCTTGTGCTAGAATGAGTAGTTCATCACTAAAACTTTAAAGAAAACACCTGTACATCATTGACAATGATTCCCATTCCTATACAGCTGTTCTTCCATCTTCAGAGAGCCACTTCAATGTATGAACTGAACAAGAATGGTGACATACTGCAACCTTGTTGCAGCGTTTTAGTGACACCGATAGGTTGTAATAATGATTAAATTGGCATTTTGATCGCTCTCTTCCATGCTCGTCTATATAGTGCAGAAAGTATTGTAAATTTAAAAATATTAAATCTGTTTTTTTTTTTCAGATTTGTACTTACCTCCTGTGGCGACAGTGGACACTGGCACTCCTGTTTGATGGGACATGAAGCCCAGAACAGAAAACACAACGAATCCCGCGAAGATACTGGTGCCACAGTTCATCACCGGTACCAGGACAGAATCCCTGTACGCAAGTGACAATCAAATATTTATGTTTTAGTTCCATGTAGTCAGGGAGCGTTTCACTCTAGTAAATGAATAACAGTTAAGTATACTGATCAACTAAAATAACAACAATAACAAAGTGACTGCATAATATGTTACCATCAGATTACTTATAATTGGTGAGCTGGAAGTTATGTCTTACTTTTAGGTTCCAGCTCGGAATTTTCTTGGAGTGATTCTGGAGAACCCGAACTTATACGGCTGGCCATTGTAGCTGGCCCAGTCCTCATAAAAACAATATTTCATTTGATCAAGTTCCAGTTAAACAGCCACAGTTAAGTAATGTGCAGTTATTTACCAGAACACGTCAAACGTTTTGGAAGAAGGGGGAAGCAGAAAAAGTAAAGCATATTTCAAAGAATGCGAAAATCATTCGCAGTAACACGCCGATTCTAATCGAATGTAATACAGATGGTGTGTGACGTGGAATAGTTTTCGCTGTGGAATTGAATGTTTTATGTCGGCATGTATCACGCTTTGCCGTTGCAGTGTTGTTAGAGACAACTGGAACATGTACAAAACATTGTAAAAGAAGAATCAAGGCTCAAATAATTTTTATGTTGTAGCTGCCACTATTCAGCGTAGGAGCTGTTGAACTGTTTATAGTACGTAAGTCGTTGAATGACTACAGTAATAACCGAGAGAGCTCACATTACTGTTTGCTGTTTTCAGATTTGTGTCTGTGTTCTGGTGTAACGTCCGTTTGCAACAGCGAACACACGAGTGCCACATGTTACGACACCTGCGTTCCGTTTTGGAAGTTTTGACTTCTGAGTACCTGTGTTGTTACATACGAGTAATTCATACCTACTTATTTGTTGTTTTCATATTTGCGAAAGGTCGGTGCGGCATCTCGCCTGCTCTCACTATTCATCACATTTACGATAAAATATTCCTACTACATGACATATTCTATAACCAATGTTTTGTGTACCAATATGTCCACGTCGCCCACTCTCACACCCTCCCGACCCATACCCATCCTGAACCCCCCCCCCCCCACCGCCACCGTAGCTAAACTGGACAATATATAAACAGGGAAAATCATTACACTTGCCAACAAGCAGCAGGGGGTAGTGGTATCCCATCGACGGCGATGATTAGACTGTGGAGAATGTGGCGCATTTCCAGGTGTGTAGAATATCAGTTCGGCTTCCTTTGAAGGGTGTACCCTCAACGCATGGAGTGCTCTGAAATCTGTATTTCAGATTGGTGGAACACATCATGACTATTGCATGAAATGTTATAGAATGCTAACACGTTGTGTACACTGACGGATTTTGCGTGAATCGTGGTACAGATGATCATGGCGGTCACAGTAGAATTTAGCAGTTTAGGAAATAGTTGCAACATTTCAGCAATGATGCGTGAATGTCAGAAATATGGCACGCATCAAGTCTGCCACAATCGATTCCTAATCAGTTGTCGTTTTCTTCCTAACTCGGAGAAAACAAGCGAGCATTTTGAGGAATTATGTCTCTACATTATGATAATATATGAGTGCACATATAGTTTCCAAAACTTGAGGGACAGTATGAGGCGCGGCCACCGTTCCTTAGTCTACTAGGTTCCAGACTTGTCACCTACCTGGAACGCGCTGGAATCTACTAGTGCAGTTTCTGTTCCGTTGTCTGCCTGTGACTCAGACTCACAGCACGCATTAGGGATACGGTTGCATGAAGAATACTGGACCTCCTTTGATCACATACGAAACGCATATGGCGCCCTAGAAGTGAAGCCTGCCTTACTGTTGAACCGGTCCTTAACGTGTTGTAGAGTCGACAATAACCATTCAAATTTCTCTATTAATTGACCTGATCTCTTTGATAGCAAATGCTTTTTTGTGGATGTTACGATTACCGCCGCCAGTGTACACACACACACACACACACACACACACACACACATACACACACACCTTTCATACAGATACACATTGGTCGATTGAAACATGTTGCCAAACTTGTAGCATGAGAACGAGTGCGCCAAGGTCACATGATGAAGAATGAAAGCCCTATGACAAGTACCGGTCATAAAAAGAAAACATTCGGCGAAGGGGTACCACAAGATGAATAGTCGAATATTGACACACTATTGGCTAAAGGCTGGGAAATGTTGCTATTAAACTCCAAGACGTTGGACGTTCATTCTATCATTACTAAAGAATGTTCCGCCAGAGTTTTATCTGCTCTGTAACTTAGAAAAAGAGGCATTCTGTGGTGTATATGACTGAAGAGAAAAATCTTGAGGAAAATAGGAATTTTAGTGTATGTAGTTCTTCACAAATTGTTGCAAATGTGGCTCAACAGCTGACGGTCCACACGTTTGATCTTAATACGATAATCTGACTGCAGTGGATACAGGTAAATCGCGATTAGGTGTCACTACATCATATCGATGATCAGGGCAGGGTGAGTTGTCTTCCAGCAGATCACAAGCTCCAGACCTGCACAGCGGTTAGTACAAACCTACCCCCATTCTTTCTAGAATCGATCTCCTATGTATAAAACATAGTTTTCCACACATCTCATTGTTTATGGGAGGGGGGGGGGGGCTCCAACGTTTTCATCCAGTGGTTGTAACACGACCGTACTTCACTACGTAGAGGCTTTCTGAAAATTGTAAGAACAATTTTATCCAGTTAGGTGACTCATCTACTGCCAGGGATATCTCAGCCTATACTTCGTACGTTGGAAAAATATCTCTGACAGATAACAACGCTGTTGCCAGCTTTCAAACGCGAAGTGCAAACGGTTGCCGCAATACTGACTGAAAAACATAGCTGCCAAACACCTCAGCGATACCAAGTCGTTGCCATGGAAGCGTAAACAAAAGTACGTTACGTGATTGGTTGTGACAGACGTGGGAAGCTGCCACACCAAGCTCATTTTAACTGTCAAGGATTTTCTCTTGACGTAAAGACTATAAGTTATTACGTTAAAGATGATGAATATGTTGATGACGATAGTGTCTGCCACTACAGAACAAAGTGGCGCTTGCGATGGACCAGGAACTATTTCATCACTTGTTATGAATGAAACCTGACAGTACAGCACAAAACTTAATGACTACCGCAATGGTACACACGTTGTTGTTACTTTTTGTTGCAGAGTAATAACCTGTTTCCTCAGTACTAATATTGATCGTTAAAGGTGACTGTGAACAGAAAGAAACACAAGCGCCCCAAAGTCTTCTGACTTCCATCCATCGTCTTAGAACTAAGGAGTCCAGGGATAAAGAAAAGGCTTGCGAATAGTTACCAACTCTAAATGATTACAAACACATAAAAGATTACATTACCATTTGACATTATTTCTGAACTGGTTGTAACTGGCCATGTTGACAATTCCTCCCCATCCAGGTCCAAGGGAGAAGAATATCTGGATTGCTGCATCAGCCCAAACCTAAAACAAATTAGCAACCAGCATAGTTAGAATGCTCAAATGGTTGTCGTAGGTGTAAACAAACGGTAATGCACGGACTGTGGTTTATTTTAATGATATAAAAATTCCACGAACAGTGTATTTACTGTGTAATAACTACGGAATATACATGTTATTGCGAAAAGGTATTCTATATCGTCTCCTGTTTGATAGGTATTCTACGCTTGCCCTGTATGACGTTCATACACATATCTGTTGGCATGGTAGCACAAAGCTTACATTCGTCAACTCTGGATGGGATGGTTACGCTATCAGTTTAGTTACTAACAACTCTTCCTTGTATCACTGGCGGCATATGCAGATCGCAGTACTTTCGGCCCACTGATTTTTTTCGTAGTCATTGGCCATGCCGTCTTCTGTGCTTCACAAAATATTCTCCCACACTAAGAAGCTTCCTTTTCTTTTTAGGGTGCGGCCAGTGTCTTAACTATGACATTCGTATGCCAATAGTAAATTAAATTATTTCTTAGAGGGTCTATACCACACCTTCACCTAGATTCTAGGTGAAAATAAATAACGCAAGTTTCTTTCAACTCTTTCCAGTATGCAGAATTCTATTGTGTCGTCATCTGTCACTGAATTATTTTACATCGTCTGTCTCATTATGATTTAGGAAGTCATTTATCATGGATACGTCTGAACCATGGTTAGAGAGGTAATTTATTACAGGGTAAATATTTACATAACTGATTAGGTCCTATGCCTTCGCAGTCAGATATCATACTTACAAACACATTAATGTTTTACACGATTCTGATGCGAAAATGTACGACTTTTGAAGTGTTAGTTTTCTGTTACAGTTCCAAATTACATCTTATATTTGGGTCATTCAAAAAAATGAATTTAAAATCTAGACAAATTGTAACTTGCTTCTTGTCGTCTGATAGTACAGTAAAGTCTCAATTTTTTCCAGGAATATTTGAAAATTACCCAGTAAATAACAACATACTCTAACAGTAACAAATCGCTACAGCAATTCACTGGCTATCGTGAGCTACAGAGAAATAAGACGCTAAGTATTTTGTAATCTGATGTTCCTCTGTACTGATGGACACACTTTAAGAGAAACAAGTCCCATCCGACGACTTGTATAACTTGGTATAAAGAAGAACAACTTATTTTAAATAATGATAAGTGCATGGTCGTAAGTATGAGTATGAGAAAAATTCGACAGCTTTTGAGTACAGCATTAGTGGCATTACATTGCACTCCTGGGCTCAGTTATATCAGTTAAATATTTTGGTGCAACGCTTGTGGTAGGAGGTGGGATCAGCATATGACAACAGTCGTAGGGAGAGCAAATGGACAGCTTACATTTGTTAAAAAATCCTTTAAGAGGGTAGTGTTACTGTGTACTAGACTTCATGTAAGAGACTTTTATACGATATATTTTAGAGTACCGTCGCCTACAGCATATGAATATTCTCAGATGTGAAGAAGAGGATAGGCTTTTGTCTTACCTTGAGATTGGTGAGCTGCTCCCACTGAGGGTATATGTAGAAGATGATACCATCAATGGCTCCAGGCAGTGTCACGCCTCGCACAAAGAGTACGAATAGTATGACAAAGGGGAAGGTTGCCGTGAAGTAGACTACCTTACCCACGGAACGAACACCGTTCATGATGCACAGGTAGACCGCTACCCAGGAGATGATGTCGCACACCAGCAGTTGCCACACCACATTGCCAGGCTTGTCGATGCCCTCAGAAATGTGGAGGATGCCGTTGCTGTCAAGACACATGTCATTAGGAATGGTAAGCTTGCGTTTCGCAACAAAGAGGAATAATAGGAAAACCATTTCGTACTTCAAGATAAACACCTTACGGTCCAGAAAATTATCCCCACTAAGTTGAAACGCGATATTTTCTTGTTTCACTTCACTTTTACTCAAAGTTTTGCTTGAATGTTGACAGTTTTAGAACATTGCATTACTCAAAACCACTTAAAAAGTGATTTGTAATAGTATTTTTATGAATAGAATTTTGTTACCGGTTTTAAAAATGGGTATGCAGTGAAATAATCACCACTGGAAAATGTTTTTGACAATCTGTTTAACGTTTACCAATTTCTAAATAATTTGAAAAGAGCATCTGTTCTAATAACTTACAATTATGCCTCTAGATGGCCTACTGATATTCCCTTGTGACATTTCGTGGCTACAAAACGTTAATGAAGTGTAAAAAGGTCTTTCTCCTTTCCTTGGAGTTTCAACTTGATATTTTGTATGTACTGTAAAATCAGCGAAAAGGAAGTAACGAACACACCATTAGTGAAAGTATAGAACAATTTATTTTTCCATATCACGATTTCAGTTGCCACTGATCAAGGGTTGCATAATAATGTCTGAATGATCTGCGTTTCGAAAGACTGTGGTAGCTAACGAACCCAGCCGACCCTATTGAGCAGATCTAGACGGCGGAGCCGACAGAGAAGAGAGCTCGTATTGGGCAGCGCAAAATCGAGTTTTCTGGAAGTATGATTAATTCAATGCCAGCAAGAGTCCAGTGTTTCCAGAAAGCCCTGGAAAGTACATTACTACTGAAGTGTTAGTTTTTTGGAAATGTATTAAATATATAACAATTTTCTGTAGATGCATTTTCATATTCGGGAGCTGCCTGCTTTGGAGCTTCATACACTCACTGAACCGTTGTGGTACACACGAATCTGTTTGGCCTGTGGCTTATTTGTTTATATGTTTATTTGTTTACTGTTGTGTATGTTTCGTCCAGGTATGGCGTTTCTTATACTTGATGTCTAAAAACAATTAAATTCTAAGCCACCATAAAATTACGACAGAAACTATAGTGTGTGGATTTCATCGACAACAATGGTGAATTAAACTGGCTGCAGTCCGTTACAGGAGATTACTCCCTGAAAATACTTGTGCTGAAGGTTGTACCACATTTATTAAACATTTATTAAAAGTACATGGTTTATTAGGAGACAACAATTCACAGAAATCACAGTTCACAATAACATCCACTGGCCATGTTTTTCACTGTTGTCAATTTAATTTGGGCAGGAATTCATAACGAAGTACTGGAGGTGGGTAATCTCGTTTGCAGTGCCATTACAATATTCTTTGGTTTGGACGGTTTATCGCTAACGAACATTCATCCAAAGCAGGTGAATATTTGTACAACCACTTTGACGCTGTTCCGTCCAGTGGCTGTGGATGGGTCTCAGAAAATGAGCTGTCTGATAACGTCATTTCCGCACGATTCAGAAAGGTAAAAATATTCTACATCTGCATACTACATCCATACTCTGTAAACCACTGTGAAATGCACAGCGGAGGGTATTTGTCATTGTACCGGTTACTAGGACTTTTTCCCGTTCCATTTGGCTCAATTGCATTAAAGATTACGTAAGTCAGTAGCTCTAGAGTAGAGGGAATAAGTATTATTTTTTTCGTATGCAATTAAAATTAAATCCGACAAACGGAGAAGGTTGGTTGTTGTTAAAAACCAGAGATATTCGAGTTTCGCTCGCATGAGGTAAATGTTTGCCCGTGCGGAACGAGTTACAATTATTTCGATTACGTTGCATGTTCGTCATCAGAAATATGACGATTGGCATAACGTTCCAATTTAACTTAGATTTATTTCAATACTGGAGTCACTATCAAAAGAAAATAGACAATAATTTTTATTGAATATCTTCCTGCATTTAACTGTGACCCTGAGCTATATTAGTAATTTGTAAGAATTGCTATGGCCTAAATGCTGTAGTGAACATTCAACAGCCAATTTATAGACTAACTGGAGACACTGTTGCATATCGAATACTAAAGTAAGCTTTCTGTAGTGTCAACATAAATATATATCATACGCAACTTCAAAGAAAGTAATGGCATGGTTCTTTAAATAGCGACGAGAAATCACGAGATTTGTAATCTCTGCCGCTGAATCCATATTCAGTTAACGCTTCTTCCTTGCGTGCTAGTGTTTGGTTCACTTGGTAGGAGCAGCAAGAACCGTTGCATTTTTGTCACGATAAAACGTGATATTCCACACCGAACTACTCCAGTCACTGAGTCATTGAGTTGGAAAACACCGAGCGAGGTGGCGCAGTGGTTAGCGCACTGGACTCGCATTCGAGAGGACGACGGTTCAAACCCGCGTCTGGCCATCCTGGTTTACGTTTGTCGTGAGTTCGCTAAATCGTTTCAGGCAAATAACGGGGTGGTTCCTTTGACAGGGCACGGCTGGTTTCCTTCCCTCTACTTCCGTAATCCGATCTTGTGTTCCGTCTCTAATGGCCTCGTTGTCGACGGGACGTTAAACACTAATCTCATGCTCTTGAGTTGACAGTGACGTTCACTTCGAAGATGGCTGCCAACTTCGATTTAACTGTTCATCAGTGTGTGAAGAAATCTGCACCTTGTTCGTGCTACAGTTGGCCAAACAAAAATCTCTTTGCGTAACACAGACAGTTGCCATTTCGCGGGAAGCAGTTATTATTGGGGAATGCTCGGGGCTTGTACTAGGAGAGGATTGTCGCTAATACACTCCTGGAAACTGAAATAAGAACACCGCGAATCCATTGTCCCAGGAAGGGGAAACTTTATTGACACATTCCTGGTGTCAGATACATCACATGGTCACACTGACAGAACCACAGGCACATAGACACAGGCAACAGAGCATGCACAATGTCGGCACTACTACAGTGTATATCCACCTTTCGCAGCAATGCAGGCTGCTATTCTCCCATGGAGACGATCGTAGAGATGCTGGATGTAGTCCTGTGGAACGGCTTGCCATGCCATTTCCACCTGGCTCCTCAGTTGGACCAGCGTTCGTGCTGGACGTGCAGACCGCGTGAGACGACGCTTCATCCAGTCCCAAACATGCTCAATGGGGGACAGATCCGGAGATCTTGCTGGCCAGGGTAGTTGACTTACACCTTCTAGAGCACGTTGGGTGGCACGGGATACATGCGGACGTGCATTGTCCTGTTGGAACAGCAAGTTCCCTTGCCGGTCTAGGAATGGTAGAACGATGGGTTCGATGACGGTTTGGATGTACCGTGCACTATTCAGTGTCCCCTCGACGATCACCAGTGGTGTACGGCCAGTGTAGGAGATCGCTCCCCACACCATGATGCCGGGTGTTGGCCCTGTGTGCCTCGGTCGTATGCAGTCCTGATTGTGGCGCTCACCTGCACGGCGCCAAACACGCATACGACCATCATTGGCACCAAGGCAGAAGCGACTCTCATCGCTGAAGACGACACGTCTCCATTCGTCCCTCCATTCACGCCTGTCGCGACACCACTGGAGGCGGGCTGCACGATGTTGGGGCGTGAGCGGAAGACGGCCTAACGGTGTGCGGGACCGTAGCCCAGCTTCATGGAGACGGTTGCGAATGGTCCTCGCCGATACCCCAGGAGCAACAGTGTCCCTAATTTGCTGGGAAGTGGCGGTGCGGTCCCCTACGGCACTGCGTAGGATCCTACGGTCTTGGCGTGCATCCGTGCGTCGCTGCGGTCCGGTCCCAGGTCGACGGGCACGTGCACCTTCCGCCGACCACTGGCGGCAACATCGATGTACTGTGGAGACCTCACGCCCCACGTGTTGAGCAATTCGGCGGTACGTCCACCCGGCCTCCCGCATGCCCACTATACGCCCTCGCTCAAAGTCCGTCAACTGCACATACGGTTCACGTCCACGCTGTCGCGGCATGCTACCAGTGTTAAAGACTGCGATGGAGCTCCGTATGCCACGGCAAACTGGCTGACACTGACGGCGGCGGTGCACAAATGCTGCGCAGCTAGCGCCATTCGACGGCCAACACCGCGGTTCCTGGTGTGTCCGCTGTGCCGTGCGTGTGATCATTGCTTGTACAGCCCTCTCGCAGTGTCCGGAGCAAGTATGGTGGGTCTGACACACCGGTGTCAATGTGTTCTTTTTTTCCATTTCCAGGAGTGTATTATATTACTGTCAGTGAAATTATGCTGTAACATCAAAGTTTTACGTAATGCAAATGATAACATATTTAGCCTTTCTTTCTTGCAGTTTTTGTGAACTTGCGGTACTTTTTCTTCCTATTTTATGTGCGGTGTCCGAAAGACTACACGCCACGCACATAATAGTAATATGTACGTCTTGACGGCATTTCGTGACATCTTCAGTGTGGATGCACCCTTGGTTCGATCTCTTTGGGGAATCATATGAGGTACTGCGAGCAATGAAGAAAACGAACAGGGGGCGCTACGGTAGTAGTGTGCGAGAAGTTGAAAATTTCGTGGTGCAAATACTTACTGGAAGAATTCGTCTGCTGGCGTTTTCCTTCGCGTGCTGGAGTTGAGCACCTGCAGGTTTCTCGTAGCGTTTGCGCCCGTGGCGAGCTGCAAAGGGCAAAACAGCAGCGAATAACAAACATAACAAGACCTTTTCCAGATTTGGTATTTATTCTGTTGCTGTTATTTGACGTCACTCCAAGTTTGAACAACAAAAATTTAAATGCGTCTATTATTCAATATTGCGAGGCTGTTGTTTTCAGGTACTTTACATAGAATATTAGACTATGAGTGACAGGATAGTAGTCGTTGCCAGTTCCGTGCGAGACGTGCTATGTTTGTTGTTAGGAACACTCTGTACATGGTGATCGTAGAAACTGTGGAAACTGGAATCATGATTCTTGTTCAATTTGAGGAGTATAAAGTAAAATTATGCCTCTTCTAGGTAACATTATCGACCTCTAGGACAGCATAACCTTTTACAAAGGCAAAAAATACGAGTTTGTGGCCGAGTTGTCATTTTTCATCTTACAGCCCCTCATATGAACGTACCTGGTAATAACGAGGGTTGCTCAGAAAGTAATTCACCGTATTTTTTTCTTCGACAATTCTTTATTGAAGATAATGAGAATTACACACACGAAAGAATGGTGTTTTGTCTACACACCCTATTTTTCCACGTAATCTCCATCCCGTTCTATGGCCTTCCTCCAGCCCGAAACAAGGGCGTGTACGCCCTGTCGGTACCAATCCTTGTCCTGGTGGCGGAGCCAGTGCTTCACTGTGTGAATCACCTCCGCATCGTCCTCGAAATGTATACCACGAACGGCATCCTTTAATGGCCCAAAGAAGTGGAAGTACGAGGGGGCTTGGTCAGGTCTGTCAGGTGTGACAGCCGTGGATGGTCTCCCCGTCCGCTGCAAATCGTGGAGCTTGGTCGAACCGCCTTCTGATGACCTCACCCTGCGTGCCCAGCGACTAACTGTATTCCTGTCAACAGCTGGTGCCCCATAAACTCTGCACAAGAGTTTGTGAATATTCCCCACAGTTTCTTTCTCTGCAGTGAGAAATTCAATGACGGAACGTTGCTTGCAACGTACATCACCTACAGACGCCTTCTTGAAACTGTCCGGCTACGCTATCTGTCGGAAGTGACGGAAACTTGGCGAGTTCACCCAGGAAACTTCAAATAATACATACGTAACGTTTCGCATTCGCAGCATTGTTTTCGGTTGAGAAAAAAAATGCGGTGCATTACTTTCTGGGACAACCCTCGTAAAATATATGCTGCCGTAAGATTTATGTTGCTCATAGTAAAACTTTTATCGAATATAGAGAAATAGCGAATCCTCAGCTTTTACGGAATGAATTTTACATAAATCCATCATGATTTGCCAAAAATGTAGTCTTCTGCATTTCCTAAACTTGGTACTGTTGTAAATACCGATGCTACAGTTTCGGTATGTTAGGGGCAGTAATATGACTCGTAAATCGTCTCATGAATTACTATCTCTAGTTAGACACATACTTCCTGAAGGTGGATTTTGTAGCTCGAAATGCATACCTGAGCATAGCGTAATTTCATAAATTTGTTACTGGACTTACTAGCTCTGTTAGTGAAGCAGAACACGAACCTTACGGGTCTTAGGAATGGAGGTTGTGGGAGGGAATGTACGTCGTACCGCCGTCATACGAGCTGCGGGTAATCTGTTCCCTACTGTTGCCCGGAAATTAACGGCAATGCGACATATTTTGGTTGTCTTTGAAACTAATTTTTTGTAGTGATGTGTACACCAACGGCTAATGGAGTTATAGAACTGGTCCGAGAGATTAAAACGGGAGACACCACAGACGAAAGGAAATGTCAGATACTATGAAGAGAGGTAGGAGACCGAATAGGAAATGTGGCAGTCAGAGATGTCGAAGCAGTGGCTGCAAAGACTGGAGTAGATGTACGAGGATAAGTCAATTATTATCCGCAAAGTAGTTACAAAATTTTATTGTAATTAAATAGGAAACTTACAAGAACATCATTTTTCGACATAGTCTCTTTGCGTTTCAACGCACGTGGTCCATCGTTGTACAAGCTTCCTGAAGCCCTCATAAAAGAAGGTTTTTGGCTGAGTTGCGAGCCAGGAATGCACCGCTTCTTTCACTGCTTCGTCCGAGGCAAATCGACGGCCTCTTAACGCCTGTTTGAGTGGACCAAACAAGTGATAGTCAGAAGGGGCAAGATTGGGACTATATGGAGGATGGTCCAGTACTTCAAATTTGAGTTTCTGCAGCGTTTCAGCAGTGTGGGCAGCAGTATGCGGACGGGCATTGTCGTGCAACAACACAACACCTTTTGACAGCTATCCTCGGCGTTTGCTTCGAATTTTAGGCTTTAGCCTGGCAGTAAGCATTTCACTGTAACGTGCACTGTTTGTTGTGCCCCTTTCCCCATAATGTTCCAGTACTGGACCTTGTGCGTCCCAAAAAACCGTAAGCATCAGTTTTTCTGCGGAACTTTTTCTTGCACGGCGAATTTGGATGTTACCATTCCATACTCTGCCGTTTACTCTCCGGCTCGTAATGAATGGAGTCATGTTTCGTCACCAGTACCGATCCTGTCTAAGAAGTTGTCCCCTTCGTTTCTATAGCGATCCAAATGTTTTTTGTTTATGCAACTGTGTGAGTTGTTTTGGGACCCATCTTGCACAAACTTTATGGAACCCAAGTCTTTGTGGATGATTTCGTAGGCAGAACCGTGATTAACTTGCAGACGATGTGCCACTTCGGCAGTAGTTAATCGTCTGTCTAAGAGAACCACTTCACGTGAACGCTCAATGGTTTCTTCATTTGTGGCGGTAAACGGTCGTCTGGCTCCTTCATCGTGCGTAACACTTGTGCGACGATTTCGGAATTTTTCAATCCATTCGTAGACACTCAGTTGTGGCAAAACACTGCTCCCGTACTGTACCGAAAGTCTTCGATGAATTTCGGCCCCTGATACGCCTTCTGACCACAGAAAACGGATCACTGAAGGTTGCTCTTCTTTGGTGCAAATAGACAGCGGAGCAGCCATGATTAACAACATGGCAGCGATAACGAAACTAACCTTGCAGCTTGAAAATTGGTAAGATATAACAACAAATAAACAAAGCAAGCGTCATCAACGTAAAACGACAGTACTATCAAAATAAACAAAAATATAACCAAATTGCGGATAATACTTGTCATACCGTTGTACATTGTGGAAGAAAGCACAAACTGTAGAAGACTCACAAGATCATAATAAAGACAGTAATATTAAAAATATGAAATGAGGAGACTTATATATGATCAGTCACAAGGTATTAAAGAGGTCTATAATTAGATACGTATGACAAAGAAAAATGTGTTTTAACGTATTTAGTTGCTTACGACTCCTGCAGGAAGGAATGTGTGATTTACCGGTAGGCAGGCCTCTGTGTTCCATGAATGTCCACAGTCTTGCCAGGGAAGGCGTTCTCGCAGAGACATGGCCAGAAAGTACAGCGGGTAGGCGATGATGACGTTATAGTACGTCGTGCATAGCACGTTGACCACCACGATGGCCAAACCGGCGCCTGTTAACAGAAAGAGATAGACCGTGAGCGCTACAAAAGTGTGCTCTGAGCTGTGATGAATAGAGCTCAGAATTTTATATAATATCAACGCATGAAATACGTACATATTTGTGTAATGAAAATGGGTAAAAATTTATGTAGAGTGGATTGGGGTATGATGGCAATCAGAGGTGAGATGCATGTTTACTCAGAGTGCTTCACTCTGCCAAGAGACAGCAGCACTCGTCAGTCTGCAGGTTCCTTGCGTCATTGTCTTGAGTGGGAAGCGGTGGATGCAGTCTTAACGGGTGTTTTTCACATTTGTGAGCTTGAAATCTGTGGTAAGTGCTCCGATTTACACTGTAAAATAATTGTAAGCGGGTTTCAAAACAATAATAGTGCTCTGTATCCACCTGCCTTAGTTATAACTGTGTGTTTACCATTTAGTATGTATCTTAACATATGTTTTGCATGTAGTTACACGCACCCTGTTGCCATATTGGAAAGGATATTTCAAGTGGCATCTCACCATGAACGCTGTGGAAGACGCTATATTTTCTTTGGGGTCTTCACATTAACTTCTATATGTATTAATTTATTTAAAGATAATGCCTAGATGTTACGGATTAGCGACAAATAGAGAACAGTAAAGAGAAGAAAGATTCCAGTTAGCTATGTAACATGTGAAAACTGGTGGCATGAGCTGCTTTAGAGCTTCTGAGGCATAAGTACCTCCATATCAGACTTTAAAAAGACTATTAGGGAAGAATGATTAAAAAAAAGAAAATAGGAATGCGACATGAAAGTGAGTAACTTAGAAAACCCATTTCTTTTTCTTTTGTCATGCAACCAGCACAAAATTTAATTAATTATTAATCTATCGGAACAATAACAAATTAAAGGTTCATGTTAAAATAGCTATTGTAATAATTCATTGTAATTAACAGCATTGAATATTGATGTAAATGATAATACAAATTTTAATTAAGAATACTTCATTGTATTTTTAGGTTGTCTTGGTACAGAAAACGAGGAACAACTTGTGTTCTACATTAAGAGGCTGCAGGCTTCCAGATTTCCAGCTACTGGAGAAGGAGTGCGAAAACTGGCATTTCAGTTTGCTGAAAACGATGGTATTGCTCATCGTCTCAACAAGGATGGCGGCATGGCAGGGTGGGATTTGTTACACTCATTCTTGAGATATTTTCCTAGTCTTGTGAAGAGGAAACCTCAGGGATTTTCTATCGACAGCGCAATGGCACTCAACAGAGAAGACATTGAAAATTATTTCAGATTGCTAGAGAATGTTCTCTTACAGAATATTTTAAATGACAAATCAGGCCATAGATTTAATATGGACAACTACAGTTTTCAGATGAACCCCAGAGATGCATCAGTTATTGCAAAAAAAGGTTCCCCAATGATCAATCAAATGACCTGTGGAGAAAAGGGGGAAAATCACCATAATAGCATATTGTAATGCTGAATGGCATTTTTTGCCTCCAGCTTGTATTTTAAAGGGGGAAAACAACAAATGTGAATGAGGGGTTCTGTTCCAAATGGTTCGAGAATTTTCATGAATGAAACCTCAGCGTATATCGATTCAGTGACATTCATGTTGAAGTTAAAGGAACATTTTATCCCAAGGAAACCAGAAGGAAAGGTTTTGTTAGCCCTTGGTGGTCATATGCCTCACAGGTCTGATACTGAGATGTTGGAACTTCTACATCTACATCTACATCTACATCTACATCTACATCCATACTCCGCAAGCCACCTGACGGTGTGTGGCGGAGGGTACCCTGAGTACCTCTATCGTTTCTCCCTTCTATTCCAGTCTCGTATTGTTCATGGAAAGAAGGATCGTCGGTATGCTTCTGTGTGGGCTCTAATCTCACTGATTTTATCCTCATGGTCTCTTCGCGAGATATACGTAGGAGGAAGCAATATACTGCTTGACTCTTCGGTGAAGGTATGTTCTCAAAACTTTAACAAAAGCCCGTAGCGAGCTACTGAGCGTCTCTCCTGCAGAGTCTTATCTATCATCTCCGTAACGCTTTCGCGATTACTAAATGATCCTGTAACGAAGCGCGCTGCTCTCCGTTGGATCTTCTCTATCTCTTCTATCAACCCTATCTGGTACGGATCCCACACTGCTGAGCAGTATTCAAGCAGTGGGCGAACAAGCGTACTGTAACCTACTTCCTTTGTTTTCGGATTGCATTTCCTTAGGATTCTTCCAATGAATCTCAGTCTGGCATCTGCTTTACCGATGATCAACTTTATATGATCATTCCATTTTAAATCAATCCTAATGCGTACTCCCAGATAATTTATGAAATTAACTGCTTCCAGTTGCTGAGCTGCTATATTGTAGCTAAATGATAAGGGATCTATCTTTCTATGTATTCGCAGACATTACACTTGTCTACATTGAGATTCAATTGCCATTCCCTGCACCATGTGTCAATTCACTGCAGATCCTCCTGCATTTCAGTACAATTTTCCATTGTTACAACCTCTCGATACACCACAGCATCATCTGCAAAAAGCGTCAGTGAACTTCCGATGTCATCCACCAGGTTATTTATGTATATTGTGAATAGCAACGGTCCTATGACACTCCCCTGCGGCACACCTGAAATCACTCTTACTTCGGAAGACTTCTCTCCATTGAGAATGACATGCTGCGTTCTGTTATCTAGGAACTCCTCAATCCAATCACACAATTGGTCTGATAGTCCATATGCTCTTACTTTGTTCATTAAACGACTGTGGGGAACTGTATCGAACGCCTTGCGGAAGTCAAGAAACACGTCATCTACCTGTGAACCCGTGTCTATGGCCCTCTGAGTCTCGTGGACGAATAGCGCGAGCTGGGTTTCACACGACCGTCTTTTTCGAAACCCATGCTGATTTCTACAGAGTAGATTTCTAGTCTCCAGAAAAGTCATTATACTCGAACATAATACGTGTTCCAAAATTCTACAACTGATCGACGTTAGAGATATAGGTCTATAGTTCTGTACATCTGTTCGACGTCCCTTCTTGAAAACGGGGATGACCTGTGCCCTTTTCCAATCCTTTGGAACGCTACGCTCTTCTATAGACCTACGGTACACCGCTGCAAGAAGGGGGACAAATTCCTTGGCGTACTCTGTGTAAAATCGAACTGGTATCCTATCAGGTCCAGCGGCCTTTCCTCTTTTGAGCGATTTTAATTGTTTCTCTATCCCTCTGTCGTCTATTTCGATATCTACCATTTTGTCATCTGTGCGACAATCTAGAGAAGGAACTACAGTGCAGTCTTCCTCTGTGAAACAGCTTTGGAAAAAGACATTTAGTATTTCGGCCTTTAGTCTGTCATCCTCTGTTTCAGTACCATTTTGGTCACAGAGTGTCTGGACATTTTGTTTTGATCCACCTACCGCTTTGACATAAGACCAAAATTTCTTAGGATTTTCTGCCAAGTCAGTACATAGAACTTTACTTTCGAATTCATTGAACGCCTCTCGCATAGCCCTCCTCACACTACATTTCGCTTCGCGTAATTTTTGTTTGTCTGCAATGCTTTGGCTATGTTTATGTTTGCTGTGAAGTTCCCTTTGCTTCCGCAGCAGTTTTCTAACTCGGTTGTTGTACCACGGTGGCTCTTTTCCATCTCTTACGATCTTGCTTGGCACATACTCATCTAACGCATATTATACGATGGTTTTGAACTTTGTCCGCTGATCCTCAACACTATCTTTACTTGAGACAAAACTTTTGTGTTGAGCAGTCAGGTACCCTGAAATCTGCTTTTTGTCACTTTTGCTAAACAGAAAAATCTTCCTACCTTTTTTAATATTTCTATTTACGGCTGAAATCATAGATGCCGTAACCACTTTATGATCGCTGATTCCCTGTTTTGCGTTAACTGTTTCAAATAGTTCGGGTCTGTTTTTCTCTGTTTAACTGATCAAGGTAGTTTTCAGATAAAGCACTTAAAAAAATTTCACTGGATTATTTGTCCCTGCCACCCGTTATGAACGTTTGAGTCTCCCAGTCTATATCTGGCAAATTAAAATCTCCACCCAGAACTATAACATGGTGGGGAAACCTACTTGCAGACAGATATGATGTTATCTTGATACGCTTGCCTCCTCATTCAGCACTTTTCCTATAGCAACTATATCGATGCCTCCTCAACTTGCTGAAGCACTTCTTCTACAAGGTAATGCATACCTGGACGACGTCTTGGGCAGGAAAGTGTTACGAGCCCAGTTTGGACCAATGCTGAAGGAGGTGCGGCAAAAAAGTGCAACGCCATCAGACGCCAGTAGTACATTTGAAACCTGTAGTGTCTTTCAAGTGAATGCTCAGAAAATACCAGAGGAAGCATTTGCTATATCTGACGATGTGTTGGCGAAGATTAAGCCTAATGAAACCAACAACGTTGCTGTTAGACAAGAAACTCCAAGTGAAGAAAATGCTCCTGAAGCTGTTCTTTCTATAAATGTGGGACCCTTCAGGTGAAACAATGTAGCAAATGAACCAACTAAATTGGGAGTTAGCAACGATTGAGGACGTGTGTCTAATCTACATGTTACAACTAAAGCAGGGGCATCGTTTCAAGATACTGACCTGAACCACCTGAAAAAAAAGGAAGAAATCAGCATAGGTGTTGACAAGCAAGGAAAACCTGAACATCATGAAGTCCACGCAAGAGGCAAGCAATAGCATGAAAAGAAAGCTCCATCAGTCAGCCAAAAATGCAGGGAAGGAAAATCGACAGCTGATGATAATGACTGTGTTCAGATCAAAATAAACTACTACGATCCCAATGGACCCCAAGCGGATTGAATCTGTTGCATCCATTGTCAAAAGTGGCTTCATGAAGCATATATTAAAGAAGCAGGTATGTGTAACAACTGTGCTGAAAAAGAGAGATATCAGCCTCAGCAGATGTGGAAATCACAATAAAACTGTTTACATTGTATTATTTTACAATAGATCATATATGATTATTGGAAAATGCATATATCTTTGTCAATTTTTTTTGCCATGTTGCCCCAATCTTTGGGGTGAGATCCATAGTACACCAACATTTAAATAAATTATGCTATAGAACAGAAATATAGTGCTTTTGTATGTACATGTAGTTTCAGTTGAAAATATATTGTTAAACTTGCAGGTTTAATCTTGTTGTGAATGTTACCTTCTAAATTTCACATACAACCAAAAAGTGTGGCATCCTCCCCCAGTGGTACTCTAATATCAAAAACTTTTTTAAAGATCTGTATTACTAAACGCTATCTGAAGCCCAGAAACCAGTCCCAGTTATAGCAGCAAAACTTCGACTTTCAATATTTCGCGAAATTATTAACCAAATTTAAAAATTTAAAATGCTCTCGTAAGATACTCATTAAGAGATATAAATAATATTATATTAAAAGTTTAACACAATGAGACAAGTATTGCAGCTGTTAGAAACTGTGTGTTTGCATTAAGACAGTGTAACTGACGGTGCGCAAATACTCGGACTTCATTCATCCTGAATTTGAGAATGAGATCACTTGGCGACTTCCAAAAAACTTACATATAATTTCAAACTGTTACAAAACTTTTTCTCACTTACAGCACCCAGCATAATGATGAAAGGAAAAAAGTTTGTTCACTGTTCATGCTGTCAATTTTCAGCATCAGGTATTACGTTTTGATTTATTACTTCCTTACTACTAGCTCTATTCGCTACAGCATTTGCAGAGAGTGTACACATATATCACTGAACGCACTTGCAAACTTATATCATTGTACGCCACGTAGTTCAGGAGATACAAGATCATAAATACTGAGTTGAGTGAAAAACTTGCTTTTGCTTAAAATGGAGCGCAAATTATCCTGTTTATATACATCCAGTGTTACATAATGACAGCACTTTGCGCTTTCTAACAAACGTTAAGCATAATTTCAAATCTTTCCTAAACTTTTTCTCCTTACACGATTAAAGGCTCTGACTCATTTGTAAAGTAATCAAATGTTCAAAGCTGTTTTGTACTTCTTACTTTGAAAGTTTATATTGCATTAAAAAAATAAGTTATTTTCGGTCACGTCTGATATTATTAAGATTTCCTATCTTCCCTTACATTTTGAGGTGCAACAAACAACCAGGAACTTTTCCAAATTCTCTGCAGTCAAAGAATGTCACCGATCAGAAAAGAATTTTACAGGAGGAAACTGATCTCTCCACATAGCAGAACGTTAATGGTGCAAATTTTAGGAGATGACTGATGTCCACAGCGGATAATGCAGACATAGTGAGAACGAAAATTAGGAGAAAAGTTCGTCTTGTTGCAAGTTTTTGTGATTGGTGGAGGGGTAGTTTAATGAATAACATACTAAAAATACTGTCTGGTGAGGTGTGAGCATGGGTGGGGTTAAAGGTCACCTTTTTACGTTTTTCTTGAATGTCTCGAAAACTGGAGTTTCTAGCGGATGTATTTCACGATACAAATTTAAACTGCATTAAATTTTCTACAAAAGAAGCCCCATTCATTTAACCCTAGGGTTATCGCTTAACACCTCCGGGCTGAGATGCCTTGGTCCATACATAAAACTCTCCCCTGTCGTTTCGCCTTGGACTGCGGAAGACATCCTCTGAGGACAAGCGGCGAACTGCAACGAGAGCGCGAGTGAGCGCCGTATATATAAGCCATCCAGAGGGCGCCGCTGTCAATCACGTGACGTCGGCTGTGCTATAATCTCTGATATTGCCAACTTTGTCAATTGAAATTAATCGATTGTCACGCTGTTGCTGCAATGTTGACATCCATATCTTATGCACCTTAATGCCTTTATCTTTTCTATTAAAATTATTGCAGTGTTTGGCAATCTCAATAGCCTCTCTGTACATTCGCGCATAATAATGCGATGTCTTTGCTATGACGGTCGTCTCACTAAACTTTATTTCATGATCACCTTCCTGAAACACATGATCCGCTACAGCTGATTTATCAATATGTCCGAGTATGAGCGCCCATGGCGGTCAATATTGAATATCCGTGCACCCAGTAAACAGAAAACACGACGTGAAAGGCGTGCACAAATTTTTTATTTTGTGATGTTATCTCCTCTAATGTTAGAAACCTTTATATTTCTGGCATGCAAAGATGCAAATAAGAATAATTTTGATAAATTATCGATGCTCTAACATAGATATTACTATTTCTTTTTCTATAGCAATCGTGACTTTTCAGATGGACATCCTAATAACCATGTTCTTGATAGTAGTACACCAAGTACTACATGGGAGATTGAAAGGAATTCTGACTGGGAAAAATGGTAATACACAGTGTTTTCCAAAGAGCAAGATACAAAGTAAATACAATAATGTCGTCACCCATAGACGGGAGCATTTATAAGAATGGAACCCTTCTACACAGAATTGCGTCATGAGAGAATACGCTGAACAACAACACTACCTTTACAAAACAGAAGTGAATCTGCCCTGATGGCGCAGATATGTGGAAATGTGGCTTGATGAGAAACATTGTAATTTGATTATTGGGAATATGGGATTTGTGGGCCCCCTTGATAAAAGACTTTGTCTATTACCCTCAAACTAGTTTTGACAATAACTCGCATTAAAAAAAAATTCTGCGAATTTTATTGTTTCTAACATCTTACTACTGGTTTCCCCATACAGCACTTGATTCACTGGGAGAACGATTTGAGAACTTCGTTTTTATGTGCAAAAGCTCTGTAATTGTGTGATATCGTAAATGGCAATTACTTCTGCTGTTCGATTTCCTGTGCTGTGCATATGTTTGATAGACACTGTTTTACTGACAGACATGTAGTTGTTGACGAAAGTTCAGTAGAAAGGGAGCCGAACGGAAGATTTAAATTAACTGAGAAAATTTTTGGAATGTGGAACGCACTGTTTCTGGAATGGCGTGATTGAATTTGTAGAAATCCAGAGGAGCGCCTGGAAAGACGGTTCATGATCGGTGTACTGTAGAAGAGATGTTCAAGGAGCTTAAATTTGAACCTTTGATAGGAATGCGAACGTATTCTCGTGAAACCCTGTTGTCTGAATTAAGATAACCTATATTCGAGAGAAACCGTGCAAACATTTTATGGCCTCTGACCAATACCTCGTGTAGGTATTGTGCGAACAAGATAAAGGGATGTGACGGTAGGAATCATAGCCTTCACTAAAATATAATAATGTAGTTTAATATATGGTCAGAGATATACACTGAGGTGATGAAAGTCATGGGATACTGATACGCCATATACAGATTGTGGTGTCACCGCCAGACACCACACTTGCTAGGTGGTAGCTTAAATCGGCCGCGGTCCATTAGTACATGTCGGACCCGCGTGTCGCCACTGTCAGTACTAGCAGACCTAGCGCCACCACATGGCAGGTCTAGGAAGACGGACTAGCACTCGCCCCAGTTGTACGGACGACATTGCTAGCGACTAGACGTACGCAGCCTTCCTCTCATTTGCCGAGAGACAGTTAGAATAGCCTTCAGCTAAGTTAATGGCTACGACTTAGCAAGGCGCCATTTGTAACATTGCATGTATCTTAATGAGTCTCACTTGTATCATGAAGATTGCTGTATTCATCAGAGAATTAAAGTTAAGTATATATTATAAGCTACGTACTTTTCTTGCTACCATTCAATAGTTATCCTGTTCCAGAATTCACGCCCGTCTGCATTACATCGCGTGCCTTTCGGCTACCTCCGAGTGGCGTGGCTCTTGCTACGCCACAACACAGATGGCGATAGGATCGCGTACACAAGGTTGGAATCACGTGGAAAGGTTTCCGACGTGAATGTGACTGCAAGACGAGAATTGGCAGATTTTGAATAGTAGTTGGAGTTAGACGCGTGGGACGTTCCATTTCAGAAATCGTTAGGGGATTCAATACTCCAAGGTCCACGGTATCAAGTGTGCCGAGAATTAGAGATGGGGGATCCGCTCTTGAACTAATGCATAGAGTTGAATCTTTCAAAGGAGTGAACAATCAGTGATTAAAAAAAAAAGAACGGTAGCTCCAAACGTTTCCCACGGCAGAGAGAGAGAGAGAGAGAGAGAGAGAGAGACGGAGCATATCAGCAGCGCCTCTGCTGGTCAGAGCACTGTGCACGCCACACAACACAGCCAGCGCCGGCCTCTGCCCTGCTTCTACCTTGGCTGCCTGCATTGTGCAGTGCCCCATTGGATTTTGTGTTTCACATATGCCGTGCCGTCTCTGTGCGTCGTCTGCCGCCTGCAGTGTCTGGCGCAGCGTAACTTCGCATTGCACTCTGTCGGCGATCGTTTCAGTCGCACGTCCTGCCCTCTGGGCAGTTGATGCGAGCAACAGGACAGAGAGCCACCTAGCGGATAACATAGGAACTACTTGCAACAACCTCCTCGCAAGGGAACGGACGATTTGTCTCGGAGCGGGTGAGTTCACCGCTCCCCCCCCACCCTCGGAACTCGCCCGCTCAACGCTCGCCCCACTGTCTCGACTCTAGCCAGAGCGTTGAGAAAAGCGACTCAGGTGTCACTCTGGTCTCTGCAGTCTCAGCTCACGCAGTAATACAGCTCGCAGCTCGACCTGCTCGACTCAGCGCCTCTGCATCGGAGTTTGTCTCTACTGGATATTGTTCTTCGTAGTAATACCGCTATGTATATTACATTATTATGTTATGTATACATCAATTGTTTTTATTTTCTTTTTCTTTGTTTAAACTGATTAGATTAGGTTCCTGACGACTCCTCTTACTATAGGATTTTTATTATGGACACTCTAATTTACGCTTTAATTACGAGCGAACCGATAAACGTATCGCAAAATGTGATACACCAGTATTTTCCTTGTTTTATTCTGCGTAAGGCTATATGCAGCACTTTCGTTTTACAGTCAAATTTATATTTTTTTTTCTTATTCTGGTACGGATTTTGCGATTTTAGGCGTCTTCGGAAGGAAACGTTCACTTTAAAAATATATGGCTTGCGTTGTATTTGTATGAGGTCAATTAAATTTTAATACATTATAGCCAAATATATTGTTAATGTAAATCTCAAGTTACAACATATTCCGATCACCCAAAAAACCACGATAGTGCAAAATAAATCAATAATCCAAAACTTTGTCATATCGTGGAAATTTCAATAAACAATACAAAATTCTTACTCATTATCTGTGTTTCTTCAAAATAGGATCAAATAAGATCAAAATACAGGTATAGTACTGGAATAAACCAAGTTTAAAGGGCAATGTGCCTTCCATTTATTTTCTATTGTAAATGAGTGGTGAGTCATGAAAAAGAGCTAATTCATTTCAGGGAGTGAACAGTTCTGATCCAATCTCTGAAAAGAACAGTTTTGCCCATCTCTACCGAGAATACCACATTTCAGGCATTATGTCACACCACGGACAACGCAGTGGCCGACGGCCTTCGCTTAATGACCGAGGGTTGCGGCAATTGCGTAGCGATGTCAGGCAACAATGTCTGAAACACCCGCAGTCATCAATGTGGGACGTACGACGAACGTATCCGTTAGGACAATGCGGCGAAATGCAGCGTTAATGAGCTATGGCAGTAGCGAGTAGCTTTGCTAACAGCGTGACATCGCCTGCAGCGCCTCTCCTAGGCTCGTTACCATATCGGTTGGCCCCTAGACGACTGGAAAGCAGTGGCCTGGTCAGATGAGTACCGATTTCAGTTGGTAATAGCCGATGATATGGTTCGAGCGTGGCGTATACCCCACGAAGCTTGGACCCAAGTTGCCAACAAGACGCTTTGCAAGCTAGTGGTGACTCCGTAGTGGTGTGGGCTGTGTTTGCATGACATGTACTGGCTCTGGTCAGACTGAACCGATCATTGACTAGGAATGGTTATCAGAATGAGATTTTCACTCTGCAGCGGAGTGTGCGCTGATATGTAACTTCCTGGCAGATTAAAACTGTGTGCCGGGCCGAGACTCGAACTCGGGACCTTTGCCTTTCGCGGGCAAGTGCTCTACCAACTGAGCTACTCAAGCACGACTCACGCCCCGTCCTCACAGCTTTACTTCTGCCAGTACCTCGTCTCCTACCTTCCAAACTTAACAGGAGCTCTTCTGAGAACCTTGCAGAACTAGCACTCCTGAAAGATAGGATATTGCAGAGACGTGGCTTAGCCACAGCCTGGGGGATGTTTCCAGAATGAGATTTTCACTATGCAGCGGAGTGTGCACTGATATGAAACTTCCTGGCAGAATAAAACTGTGTGCCGGGCCGAGACTCGAACTCGGGACCTGTGCCTTTCGCGGGAAAGTGCTCTACCAACTGAGCTACCCAAGCACGACTCACGCCCCGTCCTCACATCTTTACTTCTGCCAGTACCTTGTCTCCTACCTCCCAAACTTAACAGGAGCTCTTCTGCGAACCTTGCAGAACTAGCACTCCTGAAAGAAAGGATACTTCAGAGACATGGCTTAGCCACAGCCTGGGGGATGTTTCCAGAATGAGATTTTCACTCTGCAGCGGAGTGTGCGCTGATATGAAACTTCCTCGAGTCTCGACCTGGCACACAGTTTTAATCTGCCAGGAAGTTTCATATTAGGAATGGTTATGTTTGGCTACTTGGAGACCATATAATGCCATTCAGGGACTTCATGTTCCCGAACAATGATGGAGTTTTTATGGGTGACAGTGCGCCATGTCATTGGGCCACAATTGTTGGTGATTGTTTTGAAGAACATTCTTGACAGTTGGAGCGAATGATTTGGCCACCCAGATCGCCGGACATGAATCTAACAAACATTTATGCGATGCAATCGAGAGATCAGTTCTTATAAAGACTACAGAACTAAAATTTAGTTTAGCTTATTTTACCATGACGTAAGATTACTGTGAGTAGCATATACCTGTATTACAGTAGGCATTAAGTACATTAACGTTGTGTTAAATAGTATCAAATGTACTAATATACCTTCAGCTTATGATTAGCGCGTGTACTACCAGAAGTATTATTAGAACACTGCAAAATATTCTGTGTACATGTATTAATTGTTAGGAACAAAACGAGCTACTAAAAATTTACCTTTGAAGAGAGGGCATATCCTGAACATGGTAATACAGCCAGTGCTGGCGAACTGCCCAATCGACGTTTCCATGAAGAACAATGGTATTCCACACAGCAGCAGCATAAGCAGGTACGGAACTAGGAAAGCGCCTGAAACAAGAGCAATATGAGGTGGCATTATGTTGTTGTAGTGAGTGTGCTCAGATGAATGACACTTGTTAAGGGACTTTTCCGGCGACGTAAACAAAAACTGATCTGTTCTGCATGTTTTACACGAACTAGTGGGATGAGGTCTGCTTGCAAAGAACTGGACACGATTCAGTAACAGATGTACGCAAGTGTGAAGCTTATCAGTTATATCAATCCCGCCACTTTTTCTATTTTTATTTTTTTAATAGGTGATTACTTAACGTTGTACAGTTGATTATTTTTGCCATCCTCTACTCTAGGTTCTAAAAACTGCTTTTATACAAGGTGATTCAAAATTATGTTAACACGCGAATAGTAGACATGTTTCTACTTGTGAAATGTGTATTTAATTGAAATTAAATGAAAGTAGTCGTGGTACGTAATTTACGTAATGGTCTCAACTTGTTTGGCATCATGTGTAGTTCATAGAAACCATGCTATGTTAAAGCTGAATATCGTTCGCATTTGATGCGTGGTTAATAGTTACATATTCATCCCATTTTAGTGGTAACATTCTTTTGAATCACCCCTCGCTGTGGATGATTGGTTTATCAGAATACAAGGACATGAGAAATTAACTTCTTGCACATTCAAGTTCCTTTTAGAAGGTTCTGTGAAACTGTATTAGTTCTGTTCGACTAAATTTACGCTTTTGGGACTGTTTACATTCATCCTAACGACACCAAAGACAACGCAGTTGCGAGAATCATATCCACGGATTAGCATGATTCCCCGTTTAGAGTACGACAATTCATGGGGTGTCTTTCCAGGGTATATAGTACAATGTACATAAAACAGCTACAGGTGGGCAAGTAACGTAGGCAAACACAAAGATTACAACTTACAACAGTAGTTTATTTTGCACTTCAAATCAGTTCTAAATTGTTAACCATTGAAACATAGACGTAAGTGCTAAGACACTGCGCAGCCGTTGCGCAATAATAAAGGCACTGGCAGACCGTGCAATTACGGTTATACTGTCCGCTGGAAGACCGGCGGACGGAACCTGCGATAGGTCTGGCCGGACTGTGAAGTTCGACTGATCCAACGGCCCAAGAACGAACGGAAAGTCATTCATCCATTTGGTCCAGCTGAGGAGCGTGCAGGCACACAGTAGTGTGCTGTGGGCTGAGACGACAGGCCGATCTGCATGGAACTCGCGATTCAGATGCCAATCAACAGCAGTTTGCGGAGAAATTCATCCAAAGATGTGTTGTTTGAAGCTGACTGTGTCGTTTTAGATGGAAACTAAGGATTTGTTCGTCGCTTTCCTCCTCACTACAAAACATTATACAAAATTTCTCCAGTTCTGTAACAGCTTTACAGTAACAACTGTTATCGTTCTCCGAGCTCGAGCGGTTCATAGTGTGACACCTGAGAAACTCAGTATATTCAAAAACTTCTCAAAAAATGGTTCAAATGGCTCTGAGCACTATGGGACTTAACTGCTGAGGTCATCAGTCCCCTAGAACTTAGAACTACCTAAACCTAACTAACCTAAGGGCACCACACACATCCATGCCCGAGGCAGGATTCGAACCTGCGACCGTTGCGGTGCCGCGGTTGAGGACTGTAGCGCCTAGAACCGCTCGGCCACTCCGGCCGGCCAAAAACTTCTCACCATAACCGAGAACAGGAATGCAGTATTAACGAACGATAGCAAAGAAACAGTAATGTGCTTTCCCCGATTATGCCTGCTTACAATGATTTTCCCTATTTTTTTGTAATTGTGTTAAAAAGTAATGCAATTTGACCATTTAGCTTCCAAGTGATCCCTGTGGTGTCACAGCAAGGCACCACACTTGCTAGGTCGTAGGTTTCAAATCGGCCGCGGTCCGTCAGTACACATCGGACCCGCGAGTCGCCACTGTCGACGCTAGCAGACCGAGCGCCGCCACTCGGCTGGTCATACGGGACAAGCTAGCGCACTGGCCAGTTCTACAGCCGACTTTAATAGGAATGGTTCACTCGTTATAGCTTCAGAGATCTCATTTGCAGAGACGCTAGTTAGCATAGCCTTCAGCTAAGTCAGTAGCTACGACCTAGCCAGGCGCCACATACAGTTTATGCATTGACCATTGATCTATACGTGTGAAGCAATCAGAATTGTAAAGGAGTATTCGCAGTTCATTCTAAAACTGCACTTGTAAATATTATTGTACAAAGTCAAGATCGACGTTCAGAGCTGATGCTGAATTAAAGCTAAGTATTTAATTGTATTCCTGTCTACTAACTTTCTAATCACCTAAGATGTTCCAGATACATCCCGTCAAGTATAGTTCATTGATCCTCACGTCAGCCTACATGATCAACGCGTGCAATTAATGGCCACATCGCCGACCGGGGTGGCCGAGCGGTTCTACGCACTACAGTCTGGAACCGCGCGACCGCTACGGCGCAGGTTCGAATCCTGCCTCGTGCATGGATGTGTGTGATGTCCTTAGGTTAGTTAGGTTTAAGTACTTATAAGTTCTAGGGGACTGATGACCTCAGCAGTTAAGTCCCATAGTGCTCAGAGCCATTTGAACCATTTTTGAATGGCCACGCCTCGCGATCAGACCAAATTGCGTGAATCACCAGGGTTACCCTTTTTCCATGAGGCCGATACTTCCGCCTCATACATTACAATCCCTGTGTAGGACTTTGTAGACTGCTTCACATGTTTCAGGTATAGTTGTCCCACGTGCCAATGGCGATAGATGGCAGAAGTCTTCAGGTCTTCCAAATGACTCGCCGTATCCAGGGACCACACAACTGCTGAGTTGTTCATGAGGAGTGATCGCATTTCACATCACCGTATTTTTCCTGTCATTGGTGCCAACAATGACAACAGTTGTAAGTACGTACTTTCATCCATTGTACGGTAATCGTGCCAGTCTTTTCGAGCCAGCTTCAGTTACAAGAACAAAGTGGCGTGTGAATATGTTTGTCTCATCAGTAACCACTCTTTATACCATGCCTTACGTGTTTTCTTCCGTTTTTTCTTAATCTTTAATAACATAATTAAGGCACGAAATGCGAGCACATCAGCATAGCTCGGGGACATGATGACAGTCGATCCTTCTGGCCCACGTTCAACTGAAACTACGTGGGACATTCAGCAGATGTGACCGCTGGTCTTCCGGCTGACAGTTCGGGTGTAAATGACGGGCCTGTCGGACTATGTGTGTGGCAATTAACTCTGCTTACAGGTAAAGTAAAGTCCGTGGTGCACAGCCCGAGGCCGCGCTATTGGCCTGACTGTATAGCCTCTCATTACCGTAGGAGGGAAAGGGTAGCAGCCTCATTGCCCCTGCCGTTTTTTACCGATGGGAAAGATTCCCGGTACACATTTGATAGCATGCTGAGTGGAACTGGAGCCGCCATGGAGGGTCTGAAACTGTGAAAATCCCCACTTGTGTCTGGGACCTCATCAGTTCCTGTCAGAAAGGTCTCAGTTCGTAGTAATTGACGGAAAGTCATCGAGTAAAACGAAAGTAATATCTGGCGTTTCCCAAGGAAGTGTTATAAGCCCTTTCCTTGATATACATAAATGACAGGAAACAATCTGAGCAGTCCTCTTAGATTGTTTGCAGATGATGCTGCCATTTTACATCTTGTGAAGTCATCAGATGACCAAAACCAATTGCAAATGGTTTAGACAAGATATTTCTATGGTATGAAAAGTGGCAGTTAATCTAAATAATGAAAAGTGTGAAGTAATCCACGTGAGTACTAAAAGAAATCCTCTAAATTTCGGTTGGAAGATAAATCACTCGAATATAAAGGCTGTAAATTCAACTAAGTACCTAGGATTTACAATCACGAATAACTTAAATTGAACTGTCACATGGATAATGTTGTGGGGAAAACTAATCAGCGACTACGAATTATTGGCAGAACACTCAATAAGAACAACAGGTCTTCTAAAGAGACTGCTTACACCAAGCTTGTCCGCCCTCTTCTGGAGTATTGCAGAACGGTGTGGGATCCGCATCGGATGGGACTGACGGAGGACATCGAAAAACTTCCAAGTAGGACAGCCAGTTTTGTGTTATCCAGAAACAGGGGAGAGAATGTCACGGACGTAATACATGAATTGGGGTGGCAGTAATTATAATAAAGGCATTTCTCGTTGCGGCAGGATTTTCTCGTGAAATTTCAATCAGCAATTTTCTCCTGCTGTTGCGAAAATATTTTGTTGGCGCCTGCCTATATAGTCAGAAACGATCATCATAATACAAGAAGAAGAATCAGAGCTCGCACAGAAAGATTTAAGTGCTCGCTTTTCCCGCCCACCGTCCGAGAGTGGAACGGTAGAGAAGTAAGTTGACGTTGAAACCTCTGTCGGGAAATTAAAAGTGAATTGCAGAGTAATCATGTAGACGTAGATGTAGGTATCGGCGTACGGATAACGCATATCTTGTACTTTACAAAGTCATTGGCGAGCTATGGTATAAGGCGACCGTAGATGTTAGCCCAGATATCTTGATACGCTTGATATTAGTCGACTTTGGAGATTAGGACATCGAGATGAATTCATCATGATATTTCTGACACCACTGTAGCATCAGTCTGCCTTGCGGTAGTTATGCGATGTCCAATGGAGAGAACAACGGGCACGACGGGGTGCAAGTAGTTAGTAACAATACTGTCAAACCATAGCGTTCACGGTGTCATCTACAACAGTTAAAGGTGATCAACGGCCTCCGCAACATATGTGCCTTGCACGGTGTATTTATCGAGCAACAATTTTACTGGAAGACAGAGTATCCTGGCAGGAGCGTCGAAGGTGATACAGTGAGAGGCACCTGAGAGTGGGCGAGGGCCTCTGAGAGCCAGGAATGTGGCCGGGCCGAGTTGTATGATCGGGTCTCATCTCCCTATACAGCAGTTCATGACATCCATTCTGTACTCAAAAATCCGCCATCTCATTTCCCCACATCCACCGCTGCTGGCGACTCACCTCCAACTGCGCAACGCTACGCGCTGTTAACATCCAGCTGCCCAACACTACAATGGCAGACAACAATGCAAACTTAACTGTTGTTTTAAAGGAGCTTTGAGATGATTTAAACTGTTAGTAGGCTGTTTGACTGTTGTTTTAAAGGAGCTTTGAGATGATTTAAACTGTTTGTAGGCTGTTTATGTTTTCTCATTGGCAATGTTACGTAGCGCTCTGGTTGTGCTGTGTGCAGTCTGTGGCTAGTTTGCATTGTTGTCAGCCATTGTAGTGTTGGGCAGCGGCAGCTGGATGTGAACAGCGCGTAGCGTTGCGCAGTTGGAGGTGAGCCGCCAGCAGTGGTGGATGTGGGGAGAGAGATGGCGGAGTTTTGAAATTTGTAAGACTGGATGTCATGAACTACTATATATATTATGACTATTAAGGTAAATATATTGTTTGTTCTCTATTAAAATCTTTCATTTGCTAACTATGCCTACTAGTAGTTAGTGCCTTCCGTAGTTTGAATCTGTTATTTAGCTGGCAGTAGTGGCGCTCGCTGTATTGCAGTAGTTCGAGTAACGGAGATTTTTGGTGAGGTAAGTGATTTGTGCAAGGTATAGATTAATGTTAGTCAGGGCCATTCTTTTGTAGGGATTTTTGAAAGTCAGATTGCGTTGCGCTAAAAATAAATATTCTGTGTCAGTTTAAGCACAGTCGTGTATAATTGTTCTAAGGAACATAAAGTAATTCGGGGAGTATTGGAGGCGCACAAAAAGTACTCATTGGCATGAAATGTAGGAGAAATATAATTTCTTGATAAATACTAAACATATCTTCAGAAATGCAATCAGTCCGTGCAGGATATTGCACGGTACCAATATTGTTCTAAAAAGCCCCGCTGAAACGAAAGTGCGAGTATTAGTTGAGGACCAATTGGATGAAAATCAGTGTGGGTTTAGGCCTCGTAGAGGTTGTCAGGACCAGATCTTTAGCTTACGGCAAATAATGGAGAAGTGTTATGAGTGGAACAGGGAATTGTATCTATGCTTTATAGATCTAGAAAAGGCATATGACCGGGTTCCTAGGAGGAAGTTATTGTCTGTTCTACAAGATTATGGAATAGGAGGCAAACTTTTGCAAGCAATTAAAGGTCTTTACATGGATAGTCAGGCAGCAGTTAGAGTTGACGGTAAATTGAGTTCATGGTTCGGAGTAGTTTCAGGGGTAAGAGAAGGCTGCAACCTGTCTCCACTGTTGTTCATATTATTTATGGATCATATGTTGAAAACAATAGACTGGCTGGGTGAGATTAAGATAAGTGAACACAAAATAAGCAGTCTTGCATATGCGGATGACTTAGTTGTGATGGCAGATTCGATTGAAAGTTTGCAAAGTAATATTTCAGAGCTAGATCAGAAATGTAAGGACTATGGTATGAAGATTAGCATCTCCAAAACGAAAGTAATGTCAGTGGGAAAGAAATATAAACGGATTGAGTGCCAAATAGGAGGAACAAAGTTAGAACAGGTGGACGGTTTCAAGTACTTAGGATGCATATTCTCACAGGATGGCAACATAGTGAAAGAACTGGAAGCGAGGTGTAGCAAAGCTAATGCAGTGAGCGCTCAGCTACGATCTACTCTCTTCTGCAAGAAGGAAGTCAGTACCAAGACTGAGTTATCTGTGCACCGTTCCATATTTCGACCAACTTTGTTGTATGGGAGCGAAAGCTGGGTGGCTTCAGGTTACCTTATCAACAAGGTTGAGGTTACGGATATGATAGTAGCTAGGATGATTGCAGGTACTAGTAGATGGGAACAATGGCAGGAGGGTGTCCACAATGAGGAAATCAAAGAAAAACTGGGAATGAACTCTATAGATGTAGCAGTCAGGGCGAACAGGCTTAGATGGTGGGGTCATGTTACACGCATGGGAGAAGCAAGGTTACCCAAGAGACTCATGGATTCAGCAGTAGAGGGTAGGAGGAGTCGGGGCAGACCGAGGAGAAGGTACCTGGATTCGGTTAAGAATGATTTTGAAGTAATAGGTTTAACATCAGAAGAGGCACCAATGTTAGCACAGAATAGGGGATCATGGAGGAACTGTATAAGGGGGGCTATGCTCCAGACTGAACGCTGAAAGGCATAATCAGTCTTAAATGATGATGATGATGATGATGAGAGCCCCGCTCGAGATTACGATTTTTAAGTTTGTTATATATCGGGTTCTATTGATCACAGAGATAAGGGATCAACTATTTTGGATAGTCCTTGGTCTAGCGACCAGTTCTATACCGATCGGAAGAACTGGAATACCGTACCTATTCTGCAGTGCAGGGTGAAAATTTAATCATTACACACTATCTCCAGCCCAGGAAAATTGAGCAAATAGGCTGGTTTTTCTGCGTTAGGTGTAGATTACGGTGGACCTTATAGGACCACTTCTTTAATTTATTTTCATGACAGATCGCCGAAAATTTTACCATATGGTCTTAAGACGATATTCTCGGAGAGTTTTGAAACTTTTATCGGTATTATTATCTGTTACCGATATCCAGAGGTTCAAATTTACTGTACTTACACAGAAAACCGCAAAAACCGGTTTTAAGCAGGTTTTGCACCGTGAGTCTCTAATATCTAAATAACTAACCACAACAAATGGCTCAAATTTGTACTGTACATTCTTTAGGGATTATTCTAGAGATGAAAATATCCCGTTTTCGAAAATCTGCATCTGTTATCAAGATACACCCGAAAAACCGTGATATTTGGGTACCAAAAGTACCAGTTGTGGAAATGGCTACTTCTATAATTTCTGTTGATGGCAGATAGTCAGAAGTTTTACCACATGCTCTTAAGATGATATTCTCAGAGAACTTCGAGACTTTTTTGATATCATTATCTTTTACCGAGATCCAGAGGTTCAAAGTTACAGTACTTATGCTCGTAAAATATGCACGTAATATCCGGCCTGAGGCGTAAATGTAGATTTAACTGACGTAGTGAACACATGGCGAGGGTTCTATAGTCACCCCAATGATTCTGAGGTCACCAAACTATCCTTTTAGGCAGCATTTTACATCAATAAATTTTAATGACTTACTGTCTCTGTGTAATGAGTCCTTAACGCCTATACGAATATGTCCCAAATGGTGCTGCAGTAACAAAATATTGGCTAAAAAGGGCCTTAATTTCCAACATGTGTGAAAAGAACTGAAAATGACTTCCAAAAATTGTGTAAAACTGGAAAGACTGGAAATTCATTAAAATATTTCCTCACAACATTTTTGCTCTTTTGTGATAATCCGGGAATTTTAGATGAATCGCGATGAGTGGGAAGCGAGACAAGACATAAAGGAAACTATTTTGTGTTAATCTTATATTATGAGTAATTATTTGTTGTTTATATGTGTCAAACTGTATGAATGTATCGAAACTTCACTGTTCCAAAGGGTTCGATCATTACGAGCTGCATACGCTGCTGTAGCAGAGAAAAGAAGGGCACCAGCGGAAAAATGCTCTTGTCGGAGTACATAAAGGCGAACGTGCTACCTTGAAATGAAAAATAAGATGATTGATGACCATACATAGGCTTGGAGGGGTGTGGACTCTGGCGAACATTAACATTTAGGTATAGGGGTGGGCACATTTTGGACCAGAATTTTAAGCACGTGGGTGTAGGGGAGAAAACAAGTGGGGCCCTTTCTCCCAGAATTTTTGAACTCTGAGGTATGGTGGAGACAGTGGCAGTACAAAGCAAGACAAAAGGAGACAGTGTAAGGGAGAGAGGAGACAGTAGCTGTGGGATATAATGGAAATAAATGGGAGAAAAATTGGGTAGTGGGAGAAAGACATATACAGTGACAGATAGATGCTGAGTATGAAGGCTGCCTAAAGGAGAGATTGGGTAAAAGGATTTAGAATGTTTTGTGTTAAAAGAGCGCGAATATGTTCGCACATCATAATTTTTGGTGTGTAAGGCGGAATGAGGTTTGAGGCAATTGGTTCCCCATTTTTCTGTCAGAGTCTTCTAAAGACAGGAGCATTTTTCCGCTGGTTTATACTACAGTATCATACGTTACATGAGGTACTGGCGGCGGAATTCGAGCGAATTAACGGTTGTTCATGGTGCGGTGGTATACGCACGTGTGCAGTCGAGCCAATATTAATACAGTAGTACAAACTTCAGTTGCATGTTGGATACAGCGTTATCCTATATTACAATACATGTCAACATTCGAGGAAATTATACAGACTGTTACACTGTCACTTCATTGTGTTTAGGAAGTGGATACCCCGAAAAAATAGCGCGAAGTGGTCTGACGGAGCGCAGAAGTTCATCTAGGCCTATAACTGTTCCTAATTTTCTGATGGCGTTAACAAGAATGTAAACATTACTTGTAGATAGTACTGTGTCTGCAAATGCTTCATTTTCTATCCAAAAGCCAGTGCTCATCACACCACGTTTAGATGTTTTTGCTTCAGCTCTTATCCTTACCACGGAAACAATAAACTACGGAAGTTAGTTTGTTATTAATGGCCACAGAATATCTTCTATGATATTTGTTTACTTAGTTAAGTATATTATTCTACGTAACATTGTTCTTCTACGAAAATGGAGAAAGAGGGGTTTCCTAATTACAGAACTGACACTGAAAGCTACGTTTGCTGCCTCCAGTACGTAATTTTTTTCGAAGCACGTTTTCTGCATTCACATTTCTGATCTCCACACACAAATTTTCAATCAGGATTAAAGCAGGTTTCGGTAGCTACAAATTTAGATAACATAAACATATTTCTAATTTTCATTGTATTTAATTATAATAATTTCACGGAAAGAAAACAGTTAGTAGCACACCTGCGTGATGTGACCTTCCTAAAATAATGCTCTTAATTTCACACTCGTTGTGCAATGAAGTCGTTCCGGCACTTTTACTGCAATACACAGCTTCCTTCATCCCAGAACAAGTTCGAAACGACGCGTTACTGGACATTGCTTTATGTCTCTATTATTTCAGGAAACTAGTAGTAACTATTATGATACACCTTGCATAATGTTCTATTACGATCAGAAGTATTTGGAATGCAGAAAACAAAAAATTGTCGTAAACCATGTCTTCAATTTCCGACTGCGGCTTTGAAAGAACTAATTCACCAGTCAGATGCAAAGGTTAAATATATCGAGAAGGATTACTAGCGCTACGATGCTTTATGGAGTAGGAGACTGAAGAATAGTAATAAATTGATTTGTAAAGTAGTGACGAAGACTGTTATAAGGAGCCTAAGACCATCACAGCTAGGGAACTGGATTATAGCTCAACCATGACCTACATGCAAGGGAGAAAACTGATATGAATGACAGACTTACCAGTTCGGCTTCAGATGCTATTCAGTAATGAATTATTGCAAAATGCGTCTATGTTCCATTTAATTTACTTTCACTTCACATTAGAACAAAAGGCTAAATATTATACTAAATTACACAGTGACGAAATGTCTCGTGCCAGTAACGCGCCGTTATGGGGTTCTGTCCCTACTCATTCCCTGGTGTGTCCATACACTTCAGTAAATAGACATCAGCGCGCTCGCATGTAAACCACCATGAGTGGCGCAAGGGGTAGCATGTCTATAACAATGTCGATGGCGCTTTGGGAGTCTTTCGTTCAGAAAATATTTGAAACACAACATCAAGTCTAGCTGTCTTGCCTGATTATATTCAGTTGCCAAGGCTCCCAAATCTGTGATACATCGTTGATTCACAGATGGTCTGAGACATCTGTTTAACACAAGCCAGAGTGCTGAATGACTTTTCTGCATCATCTACAGTCACTGAAAGAGTGTGAAAGATAGCTATACATACACTTGGAAACAAGCTTAAATTCATAAGCTCGTGCGTCTTATTCAAGAGTTTTAATGGTTCCAAAGTAATATACTCAAAGTTTGAGGTGTGAATTGTTTCCAAATATTTAATTTCTGCTTCTACATCTGTTGTGACATCATTAAGGGATTCAGTGATAAATAACTTGCATGCCCCAGCTACCTGATTGTCAGTCGTCTTCGTGTATTTCCGTGAAACCCATCTAAAGTGATCCCTGTTTCACGAGATTGTCAATAATGGCGTAAAATACAGGGTGGGCACAAAGTCTTGCCCTGATTATAACACTTTATTACAGAATAGTCGTTTGACATAACAATTTGCATTTAATGCCGTTACATAGGCCAGTGTTACTAGTTTTTTTTAAGACCACTTACGTTAGTAAACCTCAACGTGTGCTCCCTTGGTAGCTCGGAGAATGTCGAGGCGGTATTCCAGTTCCCGCCAGGTGTTTCGTAACATGTGTTCTGTCACAGTACCTACAGCAGCTTGTATCCTAGCCTTCAGTTCGTCGACGTCAGCAGCTGGTGTGACGAAGACTCTGTCCTTGATATAGCCCCAGAAAAAAAAGTCAAGGGGCGTAATGTCTGGAAGGCGGGGTGGCCAGGGGCCAGGGTGTTGGACCGTTCCTTCCAATCCACCGATCCGGACATTACTCCCCTCTCCAGACATTACGCCCCTTGACAAGGGCACAAGGGCACCCTCCATTCTGTAAATCTGTAAATCACGGATTTTGATGCGCTTCAAATATGTTGTAGAGGCACTTACCCTGAGTACCTGGCTATCCGGTTTTTTAGCGACGGGCCTTGGTTTTTGAGAAAATCGATTCTGATGTTCATTGCATATATTCCGAGCAAGTCAGCGTTGCGCAGTGGTATATTATCGTTCAAAATGGAAGTATTCATAGCGCAAAAAAGAGCAGTATCAATAATACACGGTCCTCATCTATCATCATGTTGCAGAAATAATTCAATAAGTTTAAGGCCTTATATGTACCGATTTAAGGTATGCACATGCCAAGTCACCTAAACTGTAAACCTCATTTACTTATGGAGCAACGGAACACAAAGGTCAATTTCCCACTGAGACTTCCGTGGCCAATTCTAAACATACTTCTTGCAGCCAAATATTTATGATTCTTCAGCCGATTACGCTCTACCTGAAAAAAAAAAAAAAAAAAAAAAACACTTAGAGGGCGAGGAGGATACGAAAAGGAACATCACGTGGTGAGAGCGTATGTGAAGTTATTTCAGAGGTTACAAAATCTAGTCAAAGCTACAAAGAACTTGGTTGCACAAGCCCACTTGCCAGTATGACGTTGCACCCTCTTTGACCGAGATGTATGCACTCATTTGGTTGTAAACGATGTCATAAAGCCGTTGTATCCTCTTCTGAGGCAAGCTGGTCCACGAATGTTGCCACTGGTCCTTGATGTTCTGGATATTGACACTGGTACGGAGATGACGTTTGAGAAGATCCCAAACATGTTCCATTTGGGACACATCTAGAGATTTTGCTGTACCATGGAATACCTCAACATCATGCAAACAGTTCATAGAGACACCTGTCATGTATCGATGGGCATTGTCTGTTGAATGAAATACGACGATACTGTCCTATGAGAGCTAACACGTGAGGTGTTGTGTCGGCTACTGTAGGAATCAGCACTGACACAAACAAGGAAGAAGAGAAGTTGCAGTGGCTGGTGCCAGGAATGCAAAATGATCTGTACATAACACGTGAAGATCGATTGATCACTTTATTTCTAAAATGAAAATAAAAATAACTTGTGGTTCTTCAGTTTCTCCCGGAGTATTTCTTGCTCGAACAGTCCACGGGTGTACTGCAGGTCCATCGTGTCTAACGAGCTCAATATTTCGGCGATCAGACATGTCGCCATCGTCAAGTTGCGCTGACGAACTGAGCTCCTGAGGGCGGGCGCCGTCTTAAATCCCCTCCCCTGCGAGGCGTTCTTTCCGCGGTCGCTGAAACGCAGGCGTCGGCGTCTGTGGTGGCGTCGGTGTAATTGCCTTATCCGCCCTGGTCGCCCGTTCGTTTTCTTTGCTGAGCGTCTTTTTAATTAGACACAGTGCTGGTTCCCATGCCTTGTTGAAGCTTTAGCCGAAATTTCTGTTGATAAGACCGTCCCTGGTACGAATTTCGATAGCCTCTCTAACGACGCTGTCCCAGTATTTGGATGTATGTGCCAAGACTCTGGTACGTTGGTGGTCCATTTCGTGATTTTTGGACAATCAGTGCTCTGCGACCGCCCAGCAAGTCGGCGGTCCCAGAATGAAATGCGTGACGGTGTTTTATAAACGGAAATATTCGTTGTAATTATAACTGAATGCTAAAGGCTTCAATTTTCATTTTGTTAAATCGCCGAACTATGATAATCTGAAAATCGCATACTCCGTGCACTGAATGTCGGGAGCCACCTCTACATTCTTTAAAGGATCTTTCGGGAGATGTTAAAAATCACAACGTAGTAACGACGTTTGTTATAGTTTGTAGTGAAATGTTTCTGTGAAATATATAGTGAATGTTTTAAATATGTTTTTCACGCAATCATAGGTTAATGGGACGGAAACTCGCTTAATCACCAGTCTTTTCCTTAATGCGTAACACTTTCCCCACTCCATTTTTTTTTGCAAAAATCTTCATAATCTTCCAATTAACTCTACTGTGACTACAAAAAATATTCGACCACCTGACTAGTTACCTAGAAGCAAAATATAAATATTTTGTTCGTGCGTACCATTATAAATCCGTAACCCACCCCACAACCGTGTGGGATTCTTACATGGTATAGTTTGCTTCATGAAGAAGGTTTCCGTTTGGAACTGCAGAGCTTGGCTTGGGATATATGGGTGTCAAAAAAGGGCCTCGCACCGGTGGGCTTCTTATGGGAAGTCAGTGAAACAGCTGGGAATCGAGTACTGAAGTCACTGAGACTGGCCATAGATACCTTCTGGAATGTTTGAGAATATTGCAAAATTTTTTAGAGGGTTCCAGAATGTTATAGATTTTTCCAGAAGGATTGAATCTGTTTCAGAATGTTCCAGAATGTCATAGAATTTTCCAGAAAGTTCGATAAGATTTTAGAATCTTTCAGAATTTTCTAGAATGTTCCAGGATGTTCGGGAATGTTCTTGACTGTTAGGCAATAGCGAGACGCATGCTTCAGTATACATTTGGAAACATGTCAGAGCGCATCAAGGGAAAGTGAAAGTTTTAGAAAAAGAAATAAATTTAAGTGAAAGTAAATTACTTTAGGTAGTGAACAGAGTATTTTAGGGAATTTTAGTCTCTTACATAATTTTAACATTTAACAGGATGTTGTTGTTGTTGTTATTGTGGTCTTCATTCCAGAGACTGGTTGGCTGCAGCTCTCCATTCTACTCTATCCTGTGCAAGCTTCTTCATCTCCGAGTAACTACTGCAACCTACATCCTTCTGAATCTGCTTAGTGCACTCATCTCTTGGTCTACTTTTACGGTTTTTACCCTCCATGCTTTCCTTCAGTACTAAATTGGTGATCCCTTGACGCCTCAGAACATGTCCTACCAACCAATCCCTTCTTCTAGTCAAGTTGTGCCACGAATTTCTCCTCTCCCCAATTCTATTTAGTACGTCCTCATTAGTCAAGTGATCTACCCATCTAATCTTCAGCTTTCTTCTGTAACACCACATTTCCAAAGCTTCTATTTTCTTCATCATCCATGTTTCAGTTCCATACATGGCCACACTCCATACAAATAGTTTCAGAAACGACTTCCTGACACTTAAATCTATACTCGATGTTAACAAATTTCTCTTCTTCAGAAACGCTTTAGTTGCTATAGCCAGTCTACATTTTACATCCTCTCTACTTTGACGGTCATCAGTTATTTTGCTCCCCAAATAGTAAAACTCATCTACTACTTTAAGTGTTTCATTTCTTAATCTAATTCCCTCAGCATCACCTGATTTTATTCCACTGCATTCCATTATTCTCGATTTACTCTTGTTGACGTTCATCTTATACCCTACTTTCAAGACCCTGTCCATTCCGTTCAACTGCTGTTCCAAGTCCTTTGCTGTCCCTGACAGAATTACAATGTCATCGACAAACCTCAAACTTTTTATTTCTTCTGCATGGAATTTGATTACTACTCCATTTTTTCTTTTGTTTCCTTTACTGCTTGCTCAATATACAGATTGAATAACATCGGGGATAGGCTACAACACTCTCTCACACCCTTCTCAACCACCGCTTTCCTTTCGTGCCCCTCGACTCTTATAAATGCCATCTGGTTTGACAAACTGTAAATAGCCTTTCGCTCCCTGTAATTTACCCCTGCCACCTTCAGAATTTGAAAGTCAGCATTGTCAAAAGCTTTCTCTAAGTCTACAAATGCTAGAAACGTAGGTTTGCCTTTCTTTAATCCATCTTCTAAGATAAGCCGTAGGGTCAGTAGTGCCTCGCGTGTTCCAGCATCTGTACGGAATCCAAACTGATCTTCACCGAGGTCGGCTTCTACCAGTTTTTCCATTCGTCTGTACAGAATTCGTGTTAGTATTTTGCAGTCGTGACTTATTAAAGTAATAGTTCGATAATTTTCACACCTGTCAACACCTGCTTTCTTTGAGATAGGAATTATTATATTAATCAGGAAGTCTCTGGGTATTTCACCTTTCTCATACATTTTGCTCAACAGATGGCAGAGTTTTGTCACGGCTGGTGTAGTGTTAGAAAAAATAGAGTGTTGAAGATATAATGAAATTTTGTGTTGTAACTTGGCAACAGAATCAGAGATTAATTGTATTGTATTATCGTAACAAGTCACTGTAATGATTATTTCACCTGATAAATATTTTTGAAATACCTGACATTCTTTGAACATAGAGCGGTAGATTAATTTATTTGAGATTGGTAGGAAGCAATAAGATGAACATCAACAAAAGCAAAACGAGGATAATGGAATGTAGTCGAATTAAGTCGGGTGATGCTGAGGGAATTAGATTAGGAAATGAGACACTTAAAGTAGTAAAGGAGTTTTGCTATTTGGGGAGCGAAATAACTGATGATGGTCGAAGTAGGATATAAAATGTAGACTGGCAATGGAAAGGAAAGTGTTTCTGAGGAAGAGAAATTTGTCAACATCGAGTATAGATTTAAGTGTTAGGAAGTCGTTTCTGAAAGTATTTGTATGGAGTGTAGCCATGTATGGAAGTGAAACATGGACGATAAATAGTTTGGACAAGAAGAGAATAGAAGCTTTCGAAATGTGGTGCTACAGAAGAATGCTGAAGATTAGATGAGTAGATCACATAACTAAAGAGGAGGTATTGAATAGAATTGGGGAGAAGAGGAGCTTGTGGCACAACTTGACTAGAAGAAGGGATCGGTTGGTAGGACATGTTGTGAGACATCGAGAGATCACCAATTTAGTATTGGAGGGCAGCGTGGAGGGTAAAAATCGAAGAGGGAGACCAAGAGATGAATACACTAAGCAGATTCAGAAGGATGTAGGCTGCCGTAAGTACTTGGAGATGAAGAAGCTTGCACAGGATAGAGTAGCATGGAGAGCTGCATCAAACCAGTCTCAGGACTGAAGACAACAACAACAACAACGACAACAACAACAACAGGAAGCAACATTATCATTTCTGCGCGTTTTCATGACCGTTGTGCAGTCATACCCGGATCGACACTAAGGGACCAAAAGATTTACTGGCTTTAAAAGAAAATCAACACCACACAATTAAAAAGATTGATTCAGAAATGATAGGAAAACGATAATGTTACTCCTGCCTCAATGTTGCATTCGGTCCATCAGCGTGATCGTATTTTCTGGAGATAAACTGACACAAAATGATTAACATTCAAGTAATGAGAAGATGGAGATACTTACGGATAATTTGTCTAAATAAGCACACTTCATATATAACACACGTTTTTTAATGCTACGTACCTTCTTATATTACAATTACAATAGCTGGTGCGTATTAACAAAAGCTTAGCACATAACAGGCAGTACTTGAGATTAATGCCCTCTTGATGGTGCCTGCTCGTAACTAATTACATCAACATATATGTTCCCTGATTGAGAAGACAATTAGCACATTTACAGAATATTTTCCACAAATTATAAAACACAGATTACGCAACGCAGAAACACCGCGTCCGCCTTTCTTGGAATAGAAACAGTAAAAGTTGAAGCGCTCAAGGCCTCATTTGTCTTGAAACAACAGAATCCTTTTTATGTCATTAATCGATACGTGTACATAGAGATTTACAGCCGCCGCGCAGGAGTGGCAAAGAAAAAAAATAATAGATTCTGTCGCAGCTATGCGGCGGTTCATTTCTCTTACATTACAATTGTTTGATAACTTCAGGGCATCAGGCGTTTACTATTGAGCGTATACTAAAGTTTGTGAGGCGAAAACTACCCATATTACACTGGCTCTCCCGAGGCCATCAGTAGTTCTAAAGGAATGTTGTCTACTCCCGAGGCTTTGTTTCGACTTAGTTCTTTCAGTGCTCTGTCAGATTCTTCTCGCAGTAACATATCTCCCATTTCATCTTCATCTTTCAATTTTCATAATTTGTGCTCAAGTACATCGCCCTTGTATAGACCGTCCATATACTCCTTCCACCTTTCTGCTTTTCTTCTTTGCTTAGGACTGGTTTTCCCTCTGAGCTCTTGATATTCATGTAGATGGTTCTCTTTTCTCCAAAGCTCTCTTTAATTTTCCTGTAGGTAGCTACATCCTCGCATTTGTCCTCTAGCCATGCCTGCTTAGCCATTTTGCACTTCCTGTTGATCTCATTTTTGAGACATTTGTATTCCTTTTCACCTGCTTCATTTACTGCATTACTCCTTTCATCTATTAAATTCAGTATTTCTTCTGTTACCCAAGGATTTCTTCTAGCCCTCGCATTTTTACCTACTTGATCCTCTGCTGCCTGCACTATTACATCTCTCAAAGCTACCCACTCTTCTTCTACTGTATTTCGTTCCCCTGTTCTTGTCAATCGTTCCCTAATGCTCTCTCTGAAACTCTTTACAACCTCTGGTTCTTTCTGTTTATACATGTCCCATCTCCTTAAATTCCTACCTTTTTGCAGTTTATTCAGTTTTAATCTACAGTTCATAATCAATGCCGGCCGATGTGGCCGTGCGGTTCTAGGCGCGTCAGTCTGGAACCGCGTGACCGCTACGGTCGCAGGTTCGAATCCTGCCTCGGGCATGGATGTGTATGATGTCCTTAGGTTAGTTAGGTTTAAGTAGTTCTAAGTTCTAGGGGACTGATGACCACAGATGTTAAGTCCCATAGTGCTCAGAGCCATTTGAACCATAATCAATAAATTGTGGTCAGAGTCCACATCTGCCCCTGGAAATGTCTTACAATTTAAAATCTGGTTCCTAAACCTCTGTCTTACCATTATATAATCTATCTGAAACCTTCCAGTGTCTCCTGGCCTCTTCCACATATACAGCCTTCTTTCACGGTTCTTAAACCAAGTGTTAGCTATGATTAGGTTATGCTCTGCGCAAAATTTTACCAGGCAGCTTCCTCTTTCATTTCTTACCCCCAGTACATATTCACCTACTACTTTACTTTCTCTTCGTACTGTCGAATTCCAGTCCCCCATGACTATTAAATTTTCGTCTCCCTTAACTATCTGAAACATTTCTTTTAACGCATCACAAATTTCTTCAGTCTCTTCATCATCTGCGGAGCTAGTTGGCATATAAACTCGTACTACTGTGGTAGCCGTGGACTTCGTGTCTATCTTTGGTAGAATAATACGTTCACTGGGCTGTTCATAGTAGCTTATCCGCGTTCCTATTTTTTATTCATTATTAAACCAACTCTTGCATTACCCCTATTTGATTTTGTATCTACAACCCTGCAGTCTCCTGACCAGAAGCCTTGTTCCTCTTGCCACCGAACTTCACTAATTCCCACTATATCTAATTTTTTACCTATCCATTTCCCGTTTTAAATTTTCTAAGCTATCTGCCCGATTAAGGGATCTGACATTTCGCGCTCCGATCCGTGGAACACCAGTTTTCTTTCTCCTGATAACGACGTCCTCCTGTCTCCGCCCGGAGATCCAAATGGGGGACTATTTTACCTCCGGAATATTTTACCCAAGAGGGCACCATCATCATTTAACTATACAGTAAAGCGGCACGCCATCGGGAAAAATTACGGCTGTAGTTTCCCCTTGCTTTCAGCCGTTCGCAGTACCAGCACAGCAACGCTGTTTTGGTTGATGTTACAAGGCTAAATCAGTCAATCATCCAGACTGTTGCCCCTGCAACTACTAAAAAGGCTGCTGCCCGTCTTCAGGAACCCCACGTTTGTCTGGCCTGTTAACAGATACCCCATCGTTATGGTTGCACCTACGGTAGGACTATCTGTATCGCTCACGCACGCAAGCGTCCCCACCAACGGCAAGGTTCATGGTTCATGGTTCGTGTTTAACGGGACGACGAAACGTAAAAGAGGAGGGGACTTGCCATCCGTCAATTGAAAAGAGGGAACTATAAAGAACAGCTAAGATATAAAACAGATGAGGGGCGAGATCACGTTTACCTTCATAACGGAAGAGAATGAATTACTTGAGAGGAAACGTATGAACAATGAAATGGAATTAGAGAAGAATATCAAGAGAGACACTCAGCAAGCAGACATAGAGAAAGTTGTGGAGAAACAAGATTACAACATCAACTAAGTAGAATTTCGTTGAACGAAGTCCGTGGGAGACAACTATCGCGAACGCGTGAGCAGTACATTAGTGTACGAGAACTCTGAATCAGAAGGAAAAGAGCTGTAGCTTTCCATTATGATTCCACTGAAGAGTACAACAAATACGTTGTCACAGGCAGAGTGGATCAAGTGCACCTGTTCTGCGGTGCCAAGAAATTCAAAAGAGAAACACCAGGAATTTGTTTCATGGATGGAAAAATTTGATTATCAGCTTTGGAAATATCTCCTCGAGATTCGTTTCATTACATAACCGAAAAAAAAATATTCTACGCATTATGGGAGAGCATATTGTTGGCTTTCAAATGGCATCATTTGGTGATACTGCCATGTGCAATGGAGATCATCAATTCAGTCCTATGTTTCCAATTAATGGGTAAGTCTGTCATAGAGTAGGAACATTGTTACCACAGCCAAACGAATCTTATAAATTTTTGCAGTTGTATTTCACTGCTGGCGAACGAATGGAAATTGATCAACGCAAATATAAATGAAATGAGACGGGAAATCATTGAAGAACTGCAGAGGATTATATATAACAACTATCTATTGGTTCACGTGTCCAAAACAGCACTAGATCAAACGGTATCCAATGAGCATAAAGTTTTGATTTTATCCGACAAAAAACCAGTTGGAGAACACGAACGTCTATTCCGTGCACAAGTCAATGAAATTGGCGCTGTAATTGTGGACAGCGATTACAAAAGTCGTAATCACTAAACGTAGAGGAGTAGGGTGACAACGTATCGCTGAAACACGACACGAGGCATATACAGCCAGAAAGATACAAACATCAGTGGTGCTATATTGTGGTGTGTTTCACATCAAGAAACGAGTACTTAGGCAAAGTAGTATGGCTTTAGATCAGAATCAATATTGCCAAACGAAGGAATAACAAGAAAAGGTGGAAGCAGACAGCGCATGCTGATATGAGTTGGCGTAAAATGCCACCACTCATGATGTTTGATTTCAATGAAACGCAACACATTTTGTGACAAAATCATGACTAGTGTTGTATTTGTAAAGACGAAAGTAAAATAACTTCAATGAGCACATTGTTATTACTTTCTTGAATGTTCATTTTTACGAAGTTCTAGAATTTTATCTAGTGATCTGGAATGCTTCGGAAAATAAAGACCAAGAGAAGCGTGTGTTTTTCAGATAGTATTTGATAAACATCAAAATTAACTTTGAAGTAGCCTCAAAATACTTCTTCTTGATAAGCCATTCTATTTTATAGATGAAGTTGTAATCCAAGAGAATGACACACTAACTGTTGTTATTAAAAAAGTACGTTTTCAAACTGGTCGATATTTTGTTGTGAAGGGGCAGTTGATACAAACGTGTCAGAATCAGTTGTAAATTGTATGTAAATTTTCTCGTTTTAAGTCACTAGGTCATGCACTGTACATAATATATGGGACTTGTGATCAACAAGTGTTCGTAAAAGATAGATCTGTCGGGCATTGCTTACCTCCGCCGCTGCGGTAGCACAGGTAGGGGAATCGCCAGACGTTGCCGATGCCAATGGCGTATCCCAAGCAGGAGAGGAGGAACTCTGTCTTGCTAGCCCAGTTACCACGGTCCTCTTCGCCATTAGCCTGAAACAGGGAATAAATGCTGTATCAACGTCACTAAAGAGGGTTTTTCAGTCCGCCTGCAATTACACACTAATGTTAATCATACACATGATGTGAAATGTACAATGCATTCGTCGCCAGAATATGAGAAATACGCCACTAGTCAAAGGTCACTTACGTGCACAAATTTTTAGTATTGATAGCTGCTAACGTTGAGATTTCTCTTTGATTTCCATTGATCATCAGAGATGTTTTTGTGGGGAAAACATCCGCAATAGGATCCACTCATCCTTGTACGGCAAAATGACACGTGAGCCACCGAAGTGTAGTCAAATCGGAAGGGATGAAGCAAGATAGAAGCTACACGACATTTGTACACCTCCTCCTTTACCGAGGCAGAAAAAATGTCAAGGTCCTGGGTTTAACTTCAAACCTGCATTCAGTTTATCGTGGAGTGAGGACATGTGACACTGTTGATAGTTAAACATATACACTACTGGCCATTAAAATAATAAATGTCGTGTGACGACGGCCTCCCGTCGGGTAGACCGTTCGCCTGGTGCAAGTCTTTCGATTTGACGCTACTTCGGCGACTTGCGCGTCGATGGGGATGAAATGATGATGATAAGGACAACACAACACCCACTCTCTGAGCGGAGAAAATCTCCGACCCAGCTGGGAATCGAACCTGGGCCCTTAGGATTGACAGTTGACAGTCTGTCGTGCTGACCTGTTGACAGTCTGTCGTGCTGACCTTTTTTTTTTTTTTTTGTTTGGTCGTTCCGGACGTCACATGACATCCGGCCAAGTTCGTTTCTTGTTCCTTCCACTCAGTTTTTTCAGTTTTTTATTACAGAGACCAACCAGCTCTCTGACCGAACACGCTGAGCTACCGTGCCGGCGCCACTCAGCTACCGGGGACTACTGGCCATTAAAACTGCTACACCAACAAGAAATGCAGATGATAAACGGGCATTCATTGGGCAAATATATTATACTAGAACTGACATGTGATTACATTTTCACGCATTTCGGGTGCATAGATGCTGAGAAATCAGTACCCAGAGAAACCACCTCTGGCCGTAATAACGGCCTTCATACGACTGGGGATTGAGACATACAGAGCTTGGATGGCGCGTACAGATACAGCTGCCCATACAGATTCAATACGATACCACAGTTCATCAAGAATAGTGACTGGCGTATTGTGACGAGCCAGTTGCTCGGCCTCCATTGACGAGACGTTTTCAATTGGTGAGAGATCTGGAGAATCTACTGGCCAGGGCAGCAGTCGAACATTTTCTGTATCCAGATAGGCCCGTACAGGACCTGCAACATGCGGTCGTGCATTATCCTGATGAAATGTAGGGTTTCGCACGGATCGAATGAAGGGTAGAGCCACGGGTCGTAACACGTCTGAAATGTAGCGTCCACTGCTCAAAGTGCCGTCAAGAGGTGACCGAGACGTGTAACCAACGGCACCCCATACCATCACGCCGGGTGATACGCCAGTATGGCGATGACGAATACACGCTTCCAATGTGCGTTCACCGCGATGTCGCCAAACACAGATGCGACCATCATGATGCTGTAAACAGAACCTGGATTCATCCGAAAAAATGACGTTTTGCCATTCGTGTACCCAGGTTCGTCGTGAGTACACTATCGCAGGCGCTCCTGTCTGTGATGCAGCGTCAAGGGTAACCGTACCCATGGTCTCCGAGCTGATAGTCCGTGCTGCTGCAAACGTCGTGGAACTGTTCGTGCAGATGGTTGTTGTCTTGCAAACGTCCCCATCTGTTGACTCAGGGATCGAGACGTGGGTGCACGATCCGTTACAGCCATACGGATAAGATGCCTGTCATCCCGACTGCTAGTGACACGAGGCCTTTGGGATCCAGCACGGCGTTCCGTATTACCCTCCTGAACCCACCGATTCCATATTCTGCTAACAGTCATTGGATCTAGACCAACGCAAGCAGCAATGTCGCGATACGATAAACCGCAATCGCGATAGGCTACAATTGGACCTTTATCAAAGTCGGAAACGTGATGGTACGCATTTCTCCTACATAGCCGGCTGTGGTGGCCGAGCGGTTCTAGGCGCTTCAGTCTGGAACCGCGCTGCTGCAACGGTCGCAGGTTCGAATCCTGCCTCGGGCATGGATGTGTGTGATGTCCTTAGGTTAGTTAGGTTTAAGTAGTTCTACGTTCTAGGGGACTGATGACGTCAGATGTTAAGTCCCATAGTACTCAGAGCCATTTTTCTCCTCCTTACACGAGGCATCACAACAACGTTTCACCAGGCAACGCCGGTCAACTGTTGTTTGCGTATGAGAAATCGGTTGGAAACTTTCGTCATGTCAGCACGTTGTAGGTGTCGCCTGCGGCGCCAACCTTGTGTGAATGATCTGAAAAGCTGATCATTTGCATATCACAGCATGTTCTTCCTGTCGGTTAAATTTTGCGTCTGTAGCACGTCATCTTCGTGGTGTAGCAATTTTAATGGCCAGTAGTGTACGTGTAAGATGCCCAAGTGGTGTCAATGAGAAAGATGCCCACCAGATAATGAACCACGACAGTTTATTGATCTCATTAATCTTCGTAACATACAAGGCAATTAGAATGATTCAAAACAGGTGCGTAATCTAATATCCTGCTATTCGCGAGATATGGGGTCCGACTTGGAGGAAGGAGGCGATTTGTACTGCCCGACTAAAAAGTCAAACGACCAAAAGGGGATAAGGATACGAAATGAAACTAAAAGGGTCAAGAAGTTATGTGATGTCGTTTAAGCGATTACAAAAGCGAGTCAGATTTACAGAGAACTTTGCAGTATGAGTCATCTTATTAGTATGACATTGCATCCTCTCTGGCCTGGATGCACGCACCGATTCGGTTTGGAAGGACGTCATAAAGACGTTGAATCTTCTCCGTGGTATGCTGACCCACTACTGTTGTAACTCGTCCTTGATATACTGGACACTGGTACTGGGACGGAGCTGACATTCGAACTGGTCCCACACATGTTCTATTGGGCCAGATCTAGGGGGCTTGCTGGCCACAGGAGTACTTCAACAACAGGCAGACAGCTTATAGACAAACGTGCCATGTGTGGACGAGCAATGTTCTGCTGAAAAATGGCACCGCCATATTGTCGTACCAGAGGTAACACATGAGTACGTAGGACGTACGTGACGTACTGTTGTGCCGTCAAGCTCTGCCAGACGTGACCTGAGGTCATACCCGACAGCTGCCGACACCACTATGCAATGAGTAACGCTGGTGTGCTTCTCCGGAACATTGGAAGAATGGGGCGTCTCTCCAGGTCGCCGTCATTCTAACCGACGATGGTGATCCGAGGTAGTGCAACACAGAAATTCATAGCTGAACTTAAAGCGTCGCCATTGGTCAACAGTCCACGCTTCCCAATCGCGGCAACACTCCAAGCGCAGCCGCTGGTGTTGTGTTACTGGCGACTACGCATGGGACAGCAATTCACTTGACTGACTGCTGCTAGTCTGCGATCAATAGTGCGGAATGTCCACCCCTGGTAGCTGAGTGGTCAGCGCGACGGAATATCGTACCTAACGGCCCGGGTTCGATTCCTCGATTCCCTGCTGGGTCGGAGATTTTCTCCGCTCAGAGACTGGGTGTTCCTAATCATCATTCCATCCCCATCGACAAGCAAGTCGCCGAAGTGGCGTCAACTCGAAAGACTTGCACCAGACGAACGGTCTACCCGCCGGGACGCCCTAGTCACACAGCGTTTCCATTTCCGATAGTGCGGAATGACACAGAGTGTTGCAGGGTCTGTTACCTGTTCTCGGATGGCAAGCGCAGGTATGAATGGGTTCCGATGTCATTGGTGCTCAACCCGGAGATCCTCCCTTGTGCTGGTGAGATGTGTTCGATCGGAACCTTGACTACGAGTATGTCTGCCCTTACTTTCCCATGCTGTCGAAAATCGGACCACTGACACATCCGAATGTCTCACAGATATGGTTATTGCACGCTTCGATAACAGGCTAAATGGAGTCAACACTGAAGCGCCTTTAAATCTCTGTTGCTGCTTCAACGGAATATGTGTCATCCCTGTGTCCTAGCAGTGATCACTCAACACCTGACTCTGTTCACGCACCCTACCAGGCATGGTAGAAACACTGAACACGAACAACAGTAATGTGCTTTGGTGGTCATTCTGCCTGCCATTTACATACCCGCCGATGGCATATGTGTGAACAAAATTACACAGACATCCAAATATACACTCCTGGAAATGGAAAAAAGAACACATTGACACCGGTGTGTCAGACCCACCATACTTGCTCCGGACACTGCGAGAGGGCTGTACAAGCAATGATCACACGCACGGCACAGCGGACACACCAGGAACCGCGGTGTTGGCCGTCGATTGGCGCTAGCTGCGCTGCATTTGTGCACCGCCGCCGTCAGTGTCAGCCAGTTTGCCGTGGCATACGGAGCTCCATCGCAGTCTTTAACACTGGTAGCATGCCGCGACAGCGTGGACGTGAACCGTATGTGCAGTTGACGGACTTTGAGCGAGGGCGTATAGTGGGCATGCGGGAGGCCGGGTGGACGTACCGCCGAATTGCTCAACACGTGGGGCGTGAGGTCTCCACAGTACATCGATGTTGTCGCCAGTGGTCGGCGGAAGGTGCACGTGCCCGTCGACCTGGGACCGGACCGCAGCGACGCACGGATGCACGCCAAGACCGTAGGATCCTACGCAGTGCCGTAGGGGACCGCACCGCCACTTCCCAGCAAATTAGGGACACTGTTGCTCCTGGGGTATCGGCGAGGACCATTCGCAACCGTCTCCATGAAGCTGGGCTACGGTCCCGCACACCGTTAGGCCGTCTTCCGCTCACGCCCCAACATCGTGCAGCCCGCGTCCAGTGGTGTCGCGACAGGCGTGAATGGAGGGACGAATGGAGACGTGTCGTCTTCAGCGATGAGAGTCGCTTCTGCCTTGGTGCCAATGATGGTCGTATGCGTGTTTGGCGCCGTGCAGGTGAGCGCCACAATCAGGACTGCATACGACCGAGGCACACAGGGCCAACACCCGGCATCATGGTGTGGGGAGCGATCTCCTACACTGGCCGTACACCACTGGTGATCGTCGAGGGGACACTGAATAGTGCACGGTACCTCCAAACCGTCATCGAACCCATCGTTCTACCATTCCTAGACCGGCAAGGGAACTTGCTGTTCCAACAGGACAATGCACGTCCGCATGTATCCCGTGCCACCCAACGTGCTCTAGAAGGTGTAAGTCAACTACCCTGGCCAGCAAGATCTCCGGATCTGTCCCCCATTGAGCATGTTTGGGCCTGGATGAAGCGTCGTCTCACGCGGTCTGCACGTCCAGCACGAACGCTGGTCCAACTGAGGCGCCAGGTGGAAATGGCATGGCAAGCCGTTCCACAGGACTACATCCAGCATCTCTACGATCGTCTCCATGGGAGAATAGCAGCCTGCATTGCTGCGAAAGGTGGATATACACTGTACTAGTGCCGACATTGTGCGTGCTCTGTTGCCTGTGTCTATGTGCCTGTGGTTCTGTCAGTGTGATCATGTGATGTATCTGACCCCAGGAATGTGTCAATAAAGATTCCCCTTCCTGGGACAATGAATTCACGGTGTTCTTATTTCAATTTCCAGGAGTGTATCTTTTGGGCGCTTCACTGTTTTTGACAAGGAGTCTATTTATGTGGCGCCCATGCTACCATGATTGATGGTCTGGGTGTCGTTGCATTTCGTAGCAGGAATCGTTTGCTTCTCACCCGCTTACAGTACAGCTATACGTCGATTATATTGTACTGCTTATCATCGTGCCCGCCGAACCTTATTACCTTGGCCAGCAAGGTCGCAGCATCTCTCCATAATTGAGAAGGTTATGGGCAGGGCCTCCAACCAGTTCGGGATTTTGACGATCTAAAGCGACAATTGGACAGAATTTGACACGATATCCCTCGGGAGGGCATCCAACATCTCTCAATCAGTGCTAAACCGAATGACTGCTTGCGTAATGACCGGAGGTGGACCGATACGCTGCTGACTTGCTCAATTTGTAAAGCTCTATCTGTCGAGTAAATCATCAAGTTTTTTCTGAAATTGTAATCATTTGTTTGTCTCTACATGTACATCACATCTACCGATTTCCGTCCCGTTCAGATAATTCCTCCGTGGTGTGTCGATTTTTTTTAACACTTAGAGTGTATTTCTTTAGATATGTAATATTTTAACCTTCTATGATTGAAGAAGATTTATTTTCCTTGAGCAACAAAACATCGTGTTTAATTTGCAGGCACCAAAGGGCGAAAAATTCTTATGTAACCTTTTGAATTTAACGTACTTAATCGAGGACACGAACACAGCAGGCGGGTGTGAGGCGCCCAGGGTAATACTACTACTGCTAGTGCTAATAATACGAGGTATGTCCACAGAGTAAGTTCCGTTTGGTTAAATAAAACAAACGTGTACAGATACACCAAAAATATTTATTGTACAAAAATCTACATCTGTTAAACTACTTTTCTACATAGCTTCCGAAATTTTGTAGGCACTTGTCATGGCGTGGCACAAGTTTTTGTACGCCTTCTTCATAGAAGGTTACCACCTGTGTATTCAACCACGTGGTAACATGTTCATTTAGCTCGTCATCATCGTTGAAGTGTTGACCACCAAGGACAGATTTTAGGAGTAAGAAGAGATGAAAGTCGCAAGGAGCGAGGTCCGGACTGTACGGAGGATGACCAAGCGCGTCCCGTCAGTAACCACAGACGGGCGTCCACTTCGTTCTTCATCATGCACTTGATCAAGTCCTTCATTGAAAAGTCTGACCCATCTTCTAACCATTGAATCACTCATAACATTTTGTTCGTAAACCTCGCAGATTTGCCGATGAATTTCCTTTGGTTTAACTTTCTTTGCATTTAGGAAACGAATCACAGATCTGATTTTACACGCTGCGGCACGATTACGGCTGACGTTATAACGAAGCGCTACAAAGCACACGTCAGCAGCAGCGATCTGCAAATGGCGTACATGTCTTCTGCTTGAGTCAGAGTAATTGCCGCGCATGCTCGGAACTGCGATCGTAGCGCTGCCGCGGATAGAAATAGAAACTGAACTTACTTTGTGGACGACCCTCGTAATAATATGATAGTAAAGGTGATACTCAAATTGCTGGTAGTGATGCTGTAGCTCTTGCTTACAAAAGAAAAAAAAATGCTAATTACTCTGATTAAAAAACCTGACACAATGTGCCGAAAACAAAAGACATCTTTGTGTGCTACTTGATATAAATACGTCTGTATTATGTTGAAATATTATAGTTTTACCACTAATAAATTGTATTTGAAAAAAATTCATGTGACGTAATTAGAATGGAGGCGGATGTATTTGAAAGAGAGCGTGATTCACAGTGAAGAAGAACTTAAGATTGTGTCAGGATGCGTGGTAACCAGATGTAGCACTGCCTTTAATGCCTGCTTCTACGTAACAGAGAGATGGGAATGATAGGACAGTATGGCCCATATCTCAAGAGTTGGGGGTGAGCTATTGAACATATCATTATACAGGGTGTTTCAAAAATGACCGGTATATTTGAAACGGCAATAAAAACTAAACGAGCAGCGATAGAAATACACCGTTTGTTGCAATATGCTTGGGACAACAGTACATTTTCAGGCAGACAAACTTTCGAAATTACAGTAGTTACAATTTTCAACAACAGATGGCGCTGCGGTCTGGGAAACTCTATAGTACGATATTTTCCACATATCCACCATGCGTAGCAATAATATGGCGTAGTCTCTGAATGAAATTACCCGAAACCTTTGACAACGTGTCTGGCGGAATGGCTTCACATGCAGATGAGATGTACTGCTTCAGCTGTTCAATTGTTTCTGGATTCTGGCGGTACACCTGGTCTTTCAAGTGTCCCCACAGAAAGAAGTCACAGGGGTTCATGTCTGGCGAATAGGGAGGCCAATCCACGCCGCCTCCTGTATGTTTCGGATAGCCCAAAGCAATCACACGATCATCAAAATATTCATTCAGGAAATTAAAGACGTCGGCCGTGCGATGTGGCCGGGCACCATTTTGCATAAACCACGAGGTGTTCGCAGTGTCGCCTAAGGCAGTTTGTACCGCCACAAATTCACGAAGAATGTCCAGATAGCGTGATGCAGTAATCGTTTCGGATCTGAAAAATGGGCCAATGATTCCTTTGGAAGAAATGGCGGCCCAGACCAGTACTTTTTGAGGATGCAGGGACGATGGGACTGCAACGTGGGGCTTTTCGGTTCCCCATATGCGCCAGTTCTGTTTATTGACGAAGCCGTCTAGGTAAAAATAAGCTTCGTCAGTAAACCAAATGCTGCCCACATACATATCGCCGTCATCAATCCTGTGCACTATATCGTTAGCGAATGTCTCTCGTGCAGCGCTGAGGGGTTGCCGCATTTGAATTTTGTATGGATAGAGGTGTAAACTCTGGCGCATGAGACGATACGTGGACGTTGGCGTCATTTGGACTGCAGCTGCAACACGGCGAACGGAAACCCGAGGCCGCTGTTGGATCACCTGCTGCACTAGCTGCGCGTTGCCCTCTGTGGTTGCCGTACGCGGTCGCCCTACCTTTCCAGCACGTTCATCCGTCACGTTCCCAGTCCGTTGAAATTTTTCAAACAGATCCTTTATTGTATCGCTTTTCGGTCCTTTGGTTACATTAAACCTCCGTTGAAAACTTCGTCTTGTTGCAACAACACTGTGTTCTAGGCGGTGGAATTCCAACACCAGAAAAATCCTCTGTTCTAAGGAATAAACCATGTTGTCTACAGCACACTTGCACGTTGTGAACAGCACACGCTTACAGCAGAAAGACGACGTACAGAATGGCGCACCCACAGACTGCGTTGTCTTCTATATCTTTCACATCACTTGCAGCGCCATCTGTTGTTGAAAAATGTAACTACTGTAATTTCGAAAGTTTGTCCGCCTGAAAATGTACTGTTGTCCCAAGCATGTTGCAACAAATGGTGTATTTCTATCGCTGCTCGTTTAGTTTTTATTGCCGTTTCAAATATACCGATCATTTTTGAAACACCCTGTACGAACTCTTCTTCCAATTTTGGCCAGCGTTATCTCTTGTAGGAATATGTGACACTTCTTTAAAAACCGTGTATTTTTCACATTCGTCCCACCATATAGCTCCCAACTAGCTTACCAGTCTGTTTACGAACGTTCCATAACACATCCTTTTATACACTGAGGTGGCGAAAAATCAGGGAACAGCGATACGCACATACGCAAGATATAAAAGAGCGGTGCTTCGGCGGAGCTGTCGTTTGCACTCAGGCGGTTCGTGCCAAACGGTTTCAGATGTGATTACGGCGGCACGACAGGAATTAAGAGACTTTGAACGGGGATTGGTAGTTGGAGCTAGACGCATGGGACGTTCCACTTCGGAAATCGTTAGGAGACTCTATATTCCGAGATTCACAGTGTCGAGAGCGTGTCGACAATACCAAATTTCAGGCATTACTTCTCACCCCGGACAAAGCAGCGGCCGATAGCCTTCGCTTAACGACCGAGAGCAGCGCGGCGTTTGCGTCGAGTTGCCAGTGCTAACGGACAAGGAACACCGCGTGAAATAACTGCAAAAACAAATGTGGGACGTACGAGGAACGTGTATGTTAGACAGTGCGGCGATATTTGGCGTTAATGGACTATGGCAGCAGAAATCGACTCGAGTCCCTTTGCTAACAGCCTGACAAGCCCCGCAACGCCTCTCCTATTGACACAGACACTGAGACAGGCAAAAATATTGGCACATGGCTCCAGGCTAGAGGACACGAGCCGCGGAAGCCAGTCTAACGTTGGAAGTGAGATTTCATGGACGGTGACGGGATGCTGGAGTGGATCGAGGGCAAGCTGCGAACGTACGAGCTTTGGGGATCGGTGTTGTGTACACGCCCGCAGCTAGGACAGCGCGGGGCGACACGGGTGGCCGCTGTCAACGGAAGCCCTTGTGGCACGTCGAGGAGCTCTGTTAGCGCAGGGCTTGTGGCTGTGGCTCCGGGTTTGGTGCCGAGGTTGTGAAAAAGGCTGTGATGTGGCTCTGGGCACGCCTTGCCTGTGCAGCTACGGTGAGCATTCCCGAACTTTATAAAAGGTTCCTTGACTTTCGCTCAGCTCAGCGTAACCTTGCTCTCTTGCTCTGGGTATAAGACTTAATTCTACTGTGGACTGCGAAGGGGAGGGAAGCGCGAAGGCGAATGTGTGGCAGACCGGCAATGTGAATTATGCTGAATCTAACTGCATCGTTTTTCTGTCTGTTATAGTGTTTTCTGTGATTTGCTCAGCTTCTGAAGTTATCTTGTACAGTGTGGGGCAATTGAAAAATATGACGTAGAGCTGCCCGTTTCACTGTGTGTAAGCTGTTTGAAAGTATGGCGTGCCGTGTATGAATACCTCTTGGTTAATGCTATGTTATATTTCTTGGGAATGTTGGATTTAATTGTTTCTTGCACTGGCCAGCTACGATAGTCTGTGTTCAAGAAATATTTGCTTATTAATGGACATACTACTAGCTGTTCTTGGGCGTTCTCTCAGGAGACTTCGCCTTGTATTGAAAATAAGTTAGCTACTGAGCAGTACGGGTCATTTGTGTAATGTTTTGTTATTTTGCTATTAAATACGTGATCTGATTGTTTCTTTTACTGATCGGTTACAGCCACCGTTGGTTAAAGAATTTTTGCTTATTAGCTGGTAATTAGTAACGGCCGCTTGCTTAAGGCTGTGTTATTTGCTTTAAATTTTTAATTTGACTGTTTAATTGGAGAGTCACGGCTGCTTACTTAATATCATGAGGTTTTCTATCAATGATTAATTACTCTTCAACTGGCCGTAAATGACCTTTTGGGATACAGAATTATAACAAAATAATTTGCAAGGTTACATGGCGTTAAAGTTGAGTCAGATCTTCGGAATTAGAGGACTTCAGTTCTTTGAAAAAGAGTAATTGGCTCGAACTTGTTGGAGTTGGGAAATTTAATACAAACCATTTAAATTAAATGTTTTTCCTAACGGACGAGTTTTAATTGTACTGTTCTGGAATTAACTATCCTGAGGTATTGTTTTACCGAAAGAAATATTCCAATACTGTATGTCTTTTCCTGTATTGCTCGAGTACTGATGTAAGTGGCTTTCGACTCTGGGAGCATTGTGTCCAAGCAAATCAGCTCCAAGGTTAAGTATCACCCAGCTCTCCTCCCCCCCCCCCCCTCCTCTCCCTGTTTACTCTCACTGGGAGAATTTCAATTTTCAAAAATTAAATGTGAGTTAATGTTTAACTTTGCCCGGAGAAACGTTTATCTGCAGTCTAGTACTGCTATCGAGATTGTGAACATGTATGAATCGTGAGTGTTAATTCTCATTTAAGAAAGTAATTTGAAATTTTATGCTGACTAGTGCAACAATTACCGCTGACGACACCTAGAAACAGATATTGTATATTAATTTGTGAATATCATTGTGGTCGAAAAGTTATAATCAGATCCCCAGATCGTTACTGAAGTGAATGCTTTCAAACTGGCTCTCAGTTAGGGTTCATTGTGAATATGTATTTTCCTCGTTTTAGTTTGAATTAAAAAATGACGTGAAAACCATATGTGGGGACTGTATTGTAGAATCTACTAGTATTCCCAAACACTGTTCGGAAATTCACAACCTACTGATTGCACCTTAGGAGTCACGACCAATGGAGAAGAAATCAAATGGGGAAAACGAGACAGCGATAGAAGAGACGAGGTAAGCAATACTTCTCCTGACGTTCTAGGGAGGAACCAGGTGAAAACTGCTTTGACTCTCCTTTGGGGTTAGGCCCACATACCCCCTGTACACGCAACCTTTCGCAAACTACAACTTGTACGGCTAGTATTTCCGATGCAGCAATGCATCAAGACAGAAACATTTCTTCTCCTTTCAATTTTACAATTGATCAGTTAAAAAGTATATCAGTAAATGATGTTTATGTAGCCTGCGCAACATATTTTGAACATTAGATAACATTTTGTATCGTTACTTTCTTTTTTCTAATTGTATCAAATTTTTCCAGTTTTCAGTGCTACTCTGTGCTTACCTTATGGCGTTCCTTTAACTTCGTTCCTCCGCAAAGCAAGAATATTCATGAAGCCGATGACGAAATCGAACTGTGTTTTGATTCCATTTCTGTTTCACAGACACTGTCGTGGAGATGTTGCGAGTGGATCATTCCCATTTGGATATCTTGATACACATGCTCTTAACTTACGCAGCCTGTACTTGGTTTTCATCGTCAGCCATTTACATACTCTGTTGGATAAAGGCTTCTTCAACATTTTCACATCATCATCTGCATGAAGATCTGCTATAAACGTTCGTGTTACACCTGTGTGTTTACCAGTGGCAAGTACACACTTTCCATTAGACCGTTGTTCTTTCTTTTCTTATCACTTAGAATCCAGTGGAGATGTTCCTCTGTCCATTCGTATGGCTACATGTCAGACCCATCATTGCACTACCATTACAGGCATCATAACGTACTTCACTCCAGTTTGTCCCCTGATCCTTTTGTTTGACTGCCCACCTATCGTTGTAGTTCCCAATATAAACATCTCCATTTCTCTACAGAAAAATTCTTCTGTTTATATCTTTTGCAATTCATCCAGTCATTTTCTTCCGCTACCCTAAATTAAAAAAAAATACTGTACTAGTTCAACGACTGCATTGTTAATGTGTACAGTTTTCGTTTTGAGGTGTTGCTTATATTTCAATAAAACCCTTCTGGCTATGTGACCACTTCATACGTGATAAAACAACCAGAGTTTCAGCTGTTACTGCAGGCTCTCTTCTTCAGGGTGACTGTTGCCTACAGGATCAGCAATAACTTTGGTAGTTTATTATGTTTGCAGTCAGGAGGATTTTATTGAAATGAATTCCTGACGCGCAAGTCTGCTCTCTTACGTTACTTATACGTTGTTTTACTGTTACTGTAATTAATTTTGAGACCTGTTATAAACTCGCTCGTTTAGGTTCTTCCCTTAGTCGTAAAAGGTTATATAGAATAGAGGAAAAAAATACATGGTCATCAGCAAAACAAGCGTGGTTCAGGCGTGTTCCATTCCCCTCTTAGTTTTCTATGGATCTGAAAAAGTCGTATACAACTGTTGAGAAACTGATTGATACTATGCCAAATGTGAAAGAAAGAGTTAATCAAGCAAAAACATGCGTGTTTAGTGTTGTTACCCGGCGTATTAATGTATGTAAGGATCGTGAATAGCATCAGAGGTTGAGTGATCTCTGTGAAGGACACGGAGATGCTGCGAACTCTTGTGAGCCAGCGTGATCAGCAAATGACAGATTTTGAAAGCGGCCAGATTGTGGATTCCATTGGACGGGCTTGTCGAATCTTCCAATATTAAGATTTGTGGGGTTTTCGAAGGTTCTACTGACGCAATGTTGGACTGCATGCGAACGTGAGAGGAGGCATACTCATCTTCAAAGTTCTGGTCGACCACGTCTGACCACCATAATGGAGAATCGCCACATTTTGCACAAAGTACGTTGTAACCCCTTCATATCTGTGCCACCCGAGAACAAGTAGTGGACTCGCTGGGACATTTTGCCATGTCACTACTCACCATTGGTCGAAGGCGAGCACCAGCGGGACTAGGGGATTACCGGCCCATGGGTAAGCTGCCGTTAACAGCACATGAGGATTGGTGCCGTGATCGAGCAGCGTGGACTGCTGATGAATAGCGCTGGACTGCGTTCCGCGAGGTATCGCAGTTCTGCACTACCTCGAATAACCGCTGTTGGGAGCATGTCAATGACCTGAGGAGTGGTCCCATTCTTCCAATGTTTGTAGAGGCACAGAGCCGTTACTCTTGGCATCATGGTGCCGAGAGCCATTGAGAATGACTTCAGGACACGGCAGGTAAGGATTGAGGAAACTCTAATGGTACAGCGGCGCCTCACAAACATCCTGCGCACTCATGTGTCATGTCTTATGTGGTAATACCGTGGTGCCATTCAACAGGACAGTGCTTGTCCATACATGGCACTTGTCTCTAAGAACTTGAAACTTCTTTATTTAAATGAGTGTGTCGGTACCTAAGTTGCAGAATGACTGAGAAGATGAAACTTCTACGTTATTTGACTCTGAAACAGCTGAGTAAAACTTAACTCTTTCTCTTTACTTTTTCGTACCATGTCAACACTGACCCACAATATTCTAGCGCAACACAATCTGACTGCTAAAAAAAAAAAACTTCAAATAATTAATTCAAAAGAATGGTCCTTACTAAAAAGAAATCTTAACAATAACCTATACATTTCATTAAGCGCTTACCTCACAAAAATCTTCATCACGCGAACTACTGCAATACAGCGAGCGTAAATACCGCCAGCCAAATAAAAGATGCTAACTACTAAAGCCACTAACTACTAATAGGCACGTGGTTAGCAAAGGAAAGATTTTGTTGCAACTCAAATAATGTATTTTTTACGTTAATAATGTGACATACAATTCAAACACGAATATAAATCGTCATTGACATCTAGTACAAAGGTATATAATCGCGGATAATATTCAATCTCCAAGTCGAACATGTACAAATCGTTAGCCTACGCTAACACTTCAGACCTCTACCCTCCATCAATGCTAACTTCTCACATTTAACATCCATCACTGCTGGCTGTTCACCTCCAGCTGAGGTCAGATTGTGCTGCGCTAGAATATTGTGGGTCAGTGATGACATGGTAAAAAAGAGTAAAGAGAAAGTAGGCTTAGTACATTCAGTTTTACTCAGCTGTTTCAGAATCAAATAACGTAGAAGTTTCATCTTAGCAGTCATTCTGCAATTTAAGTACAGACACACTCATTTGAATAAAGAAATTGCATCTAACACAACAACACGTTACAGTACAATACTTTCTTGGTCATGATAATGCTTGTGAACGACGATAACTACGACACTTGGCACATTTTTACTGTTAGCCAATGACAGTAATTATCTTACAGCAAGATGCATAGTTTAGCGCTACATGACAAGTATTTGAGTGATTATCTTCCGTACTTGGAATATTTTTAGAAATATTTTAGAACTACTATGATACAGAGAATATTTTTGGCGATACATTTCATTCTGTTGTCGTTATCTGTAACATCAGAGGGTATAATGACATTAACCCTCAGGGGGGTACATGCTTATGTTGTGTACCGTGCGTGTGGCAGACGCAAGGAGCCTTAGCTAATATGATATTTGCTTATACAACTTCATAAATCGGCACCATATTTCTCTAACACACAATTACACAGCTATCTGATCATTTAACTGAGAGAGATAAACTTTTTTTTACTACATCAGTGACTCATATTTATGTAATTACACAGTTAGATTACTTCACATTTCGAAAATTGTACTTTGTCTGCATTTTGGGAACTTTTTGCATTTACTTTAGGAGCGACTGTGATACTACAAGAGATTTGAGTGACGCATTTTGTGTGGGATGATGATTTTTGAAGTACGTTTGAGGTAGATGACTCTATTGAAGCGAGCAGAGATCTGTTTTTAGAGGTTTTGAGATCATTTAAGGAAGCTACGACGATTTAGAGATGTGACTGATCTGTTATGAGATGTTATTATAGAATCGTACGTGAAAAGTTATGAGATGTGAATATACACTCCTGGAAATGGAAAAAAGAACACATTGACACCGGTGTGTCAGACCCACCATACTTGCTCCGGACACTGCGAGAGGGCTGTACAAGCAATGATCACACGCACGGCACAGCGGACACACCAGGAACCGCGGTGTTGGCCGTCGAATGGCGCTAGCTGCGCAGCATTTGTGCACCGCCGCCGTCAGTGTCAGCCAGTTTGCCGTGGCATACGGAGCTCCATCGCAGTCTTTAACACTGGTAGCATGCCACGACAGCGTGGACGTGAACCGTATGTGCAGTTGACGGACTTTGAGCGAGGGCGTATAGTGGGCATGCGGGAGGCCGAGTGGACGTACCGCCGAATTGCTCAACACGTGGGGCGTGAGGTCTCCACAGTACATCGATGCTGTCGCCAGTGGTCGGCGGAAGGTGCACGTGTCCGTCGACCTGGGACCGGACCGCAGCGACGCACGGATGCACGCCAAGACCGTAGGATCCTACGCAGTGCCGTAGGGGACCGCACCGCCACTTCCCAGCAAATTAGGGACACTGTTGCTCCTGGGGTATCGGCGAGGACCATTCGCAACCGTCTCCATGAAGCTGGGCTACGGTCCCGCACACCGTTAGGCCGTCTTCCGCTCACGCCCCAACATCGTGCAGCCCGCCTCCAGTGGTGTCGCGACAGGCGTGAATGGAGGGACGAATGGAGACGTGTCGTCTTCAGCGATGAGAGTCGCTTCTGCCTTGGTGCCAATGATGGTCGTATGCGTGTTTGGCGCCGTGCAGGTGAGCGCCACAATCAGGACTGCATACGACCGAGGCACACAGGGCCAACACCCGGCATCATGGTGTGGGGAGCGATCTCCTACACTGGCCGTACACCACTGGTGATCGTCGAGGGGACACTGAATAGTGCACGGTACATCCAAACCGTCATCGAACCCATCGTTCTACCATTCCTAGACCGGCAAGGGAACTTGCTGTTCCAACAGGACAATGGACGTCCGCATGTATCCCGTGCCACCCAACGTGCTCTAGAAGGTGTAAGTCAACTACCCTGGCCAGCAAGATCTCCGGATCTGTCCCCCATTGAGCATGTTTGGGACTGGATGAAACGTCGTCTCACGCGGTCTGCACGTCCAGCACGAACGCTGGTCCAACTGAGGCGCCAGGTGGAAATGGCATGGCAAGCCGTTCCACAGGACAACATCCAGCATCTCTACGATCGTCTCCATGGGAGAATAGCAGCCTGCATTGCTGCGAAAGGTGGATATACACTGTACTAGTGCCGACATTGTGCATGCTCTGTTGCCTGTGTCTATGTGCCTGTGGTTCTGTCAGTGTGATCATGTGATGTATCTGACCCCAGGAATGTGTCAATAAAGTTTCCCCTTCCTGGAACAATGAATTCACGGTGTTCTTATTTCAATTTCCAGGAGTGTATGTGAATGCGAGTATCACAATGCCGACGGACATTTTTGGAGACTATTAGTCATGAGATTTCGTTTCTATACACTTCTAATGTAAATTTTCAACCTGTGAAATTTTTTACTGGTATCAAGCTGTCATTGCAGTAGAGACTGCTGTCGTAAATATTTCGCTAAAGTGTGTGTGTGACCTCGACGTAACACTGCGCTAGGCTGTGCGCTGCGTGCTTTGAAATATATTTATTGTTGTGTGGACTTTTAACTTTCCTTGTGCTGCTTTAGCCGCTTTGAAGCTACCCACACTTCTGCAAGCGCTCGCATCGTTGTAGAAAAGAGTGGCTGTTGATCTCGTTATTGACATTTCTTTGCAGAATGCATCACAAGCATGACACGCTATTGCTTGGAAACATATGATTACACTGTGCAGCTCGCACTTTGCGCTATTTACTGAAATGCTTATGCAGTGATGAGGAATATTTTGACTTCTACATACCTGATTATGACAAGTGTCTTTCTACGAGAGTTGAGAGAACTTTTACTGGCTTATGAAATGCTATATGGCTATTGAATGGTGTTTTTATGCTTTGCCTTCTACATATTTGTTTATTTTACTTTATTTCTAGTTTCTAGTTGCGCTGTAGCATTGGTTTGTAAAATAAAATTTAATACATATACTAATGTACACACTTTCTATCTACAGATCTATTAAATAATAATTTTATGATCTACATTCTTAAAAAAGGGAGCACTACGAAACGAAAGAAGCATAAGAAGGAGAAGTGATTGATAACAGGAATTGTATACATAATTTCCTTTTCAAGGAATTGGTAATTTTTTGGTAGCATAGCTTGTTGTGGTGCATCACTTTAGTGTTAAGATGTGACGTAGGCATTAAGATGTAAATAGACATTCCCTTATCTGCATTGCTATCTTTGCTGTAATATTTTTCCTGCTTGTGGTTTGTGATCTTTAGGTATTTGCAGCATTTGCTGCTGCCATTTGCCTGACATTGTCCTACTCTTATAAGCCAGTTTTGCCACTGATTTATTTTTCTTGCTTGCTGCATATTGCCTTACATTAGTTGTAATGTTGCATTTGCTTTGCTGATTTAGATTACTGCTGCTTGCTTAGCCAATTTGCAATTTTTGTCATTGCTGTCTGTGTTACTTGTTTTGTGCTGCTGCATTGCCTCGTTCTCTAGTTTATGTATGTGAGCTCAGTAGATTTAAGTTAGCTTAAGAGCGGTAGGCTATATAAGAGAATGAGTTTGATGAGTTGGGAAGAAATGTACTGAGAGCCTAAAAAAAAGGTTTGGCCAAACAGTATTGTATTTTGAGGAATAGTTATTTTGAAGGAGGAAATGAAATGATAAGTAGGGTTTGGGGACAACAGGTTTAGGTAGGATCTTCTTGGAAACAAATGATGAGGTAAGATAATGAAAATAAATGATGAGGTAAGAAATATGAAAGTAAATACAGAAAACATGCTTAGATAGGATTTTTCTCTGTAGGAACAATTGTTGAAATAAGAAGAAAAGATCTGTGGGAAAACGAAGTTTTGATTGGAAATGAAGTATCACAAGCACTGCAGTACCAAATGTTACACTGAAAACAAACCCTCTCCTTTCCTTTTGTGTTGTTCCGCTATGTGTTTATGTGTACCCCTGTGTATCTGTGTTTTTCCTGTCTCTGTGTATTTACCTGATAAGATTAACTAAATTTTTCTCTTCTAGTACTAAGCTGCATTTACTATGATGGGGAATACAGTTATCCTCAAATATAAAATATTCTTTACTTTAGAAAAATGTTTAGACATTATTTATTCTGTTCTGTCTTCTTTTAATGCTAATGAGTCAAGTAAATATTTCAATGGACTTTCTCATTTATCATTTATTTACTTATCTCACAATTCCTGGAATACTCATGTATATGCTTATTTCTGTTCCTTTGTAAAGCCTGTATTACTATAAATGTTATCTATATTATCATGTTTTTAATGATGTTTTTTGTACCTTTGTAATTGTATTCTTATGCTGTAAAATTGTAAATTGTATAGGCACCAGTTCTTAAAATTAAGTAAATAGTAGGGATTCATTTTACTGCACATATTTCTGTCGGTCGTATTGTATGTGTAAAATCTTAGGCTAAATGACTGTGTTAGTGTTTGGACGTGTGTTGACCATTCCGTAAGGGACTGGTTAACAACATTTCTGGTTCTAAGGACAATGCAAAAAAAAAATTGGTGAGTGCACAAGTGGTGGTTTATGGACTTGTTTTCTTATCCGCAAGATTCTTCAACTGTGATTGTGCACACGCACAGTCGCAATGGACGGCTGCTGGCCATCTCTACAAGGACTACAGTGGGTCTGCACCCTTGGTGGCCCACTTCTACCATAAGCTCTACAAGAAATACTGTGGGTCTGCTCTGTAGTGACCTACTAATTCTACCAATATTCTTCAAGACTTCGACTGACTCTGCTGTGGGTTTGCTCTGTTGTGGCCCATTACCAATATTCATGTCAAGAGTCAGCACTGTGTTTCACTTGGGAGGACAACACTTCTTCAAGACTGCATGGAGGTCCACTACTTGCGTGTGCATTTACTTTTACTTCTCAGACTTCGTGCATGAAACTGTCATAGACTACTTCTCTGGTATATGATTAGGACTGTCTTTAGGGACTGTGAGGACAACATTTGCTCTTGACCAACAATGCATTAATAATTGTGTGCATTTGATCTATTTGATATTGTTAATATAAAATTTTTTAACAAATTTATCCTGGCCACTGCCCAAAATAAATAGTAAAATTTTTTTGTGGGGAGCAGGGGGGCTATGTGAGGGGCCTGCTTCTGTGTTGGCAGCGCTGTGTAACGCTTTACATTGGATCTCTGACTACTCTTTCTTTGTAAGTGACTCTGTGGCTGGTTGGGCTCGTTGCCAGTAGTGTTGGGCAGCTGGAAGTTAGCCGCCAGCAGTGATGGATGTTAGATGTGAGAAGTTAGCATTGCTGGGGGTAGAGGTCTGAAGTGTTAGCGTAGGCAACGATCTGTACATGTTCGACTTGGAGACTGAATACTACTCATGGTTACATAGCTTTGTACTAGATGTCAATGACGATTTATAATCGTGTTTGAACTGGATGTCACATTATTAACGTAAAAAATACATTATTTGGGTTGCAACAAAATCTTTCCTTTGCTAACCACGTTCCTATTAGTAGTTAGTGGCTTTAGTAGTTAGCATCTTTTATTTGGCTGGCGGTATTTACGCTCGCTGTATTGCAGTAGTTCGCGTGATGATGATTTTTGTAAGGTAAGTGCTTAATGAAATGTATAGGTTATTGTTAAGATTTCTTTATAGTCAGGGCCATTCTTTTGAATTAATTATTTGAAGTCAGGTTGTAATTATTTGAGCAGTCAGACTATGTTGCGCTACAATATTGTGGGTCAGTGTTGACATGATATGAAAAAGAAAAGAGAAAGTAGGCTCAGTGCGTTCAGTTTTACTCAGCTGTTTTCGAATCAAATAATGTAAGAGTTTCATCTTCTTAGTCATTCTGCAATTTAAGTACAGACACACTCATTTAAATAAAGAAGTTTCCAACTGTTTGATGGTGAGGTATTCCTGTGTCCAGCAAGAATCCCAGGTCTGCTCCCGACAGAACATGTGCGGGACCAGCTCGGACATCAACTCCGTCCCTCTGCCAATATCCAGGATATCAAGGACCAATTACTACAGTTGTGGGTTAGCATGCCTCAGGAGAAAAAACAAAGGGTTTATGAGGCGCTTCCCAACCGAAGCAGTGCTTGCGTCTAGACCAGGGGAGGTGCAATGTCGTACTGAATGGGGTAATACTGCTAGTCCTTTGTAAATTCAACTCGATTCTGTAATTTCTGTAATACCACGTGTCCTCCCAATTCGAAGTTTCATTTCATTTCCCTCTACCCTTCTGTGTGCTTCGCATTTTTGTCAGGAAATGTGTTATTGGTTTGTTTCTTGTTCTATTTTTCATGGACACGGTTGATACTTTTTGTATTATTCATTTATGCCGTTAGTCATTACTCGTGGATAATAAACTGTGGACATGATACAAGATGTGTGAAGAGATATGCAAACTCAGAGAGTCAGCTAAAGTGCTGAGCACTGCAAAAGAACGCATGTCTTTCAAGCTACATGTATTTACGGAAGACACAAAAAAGACTAACGCAATATTCGATACTAAGAGGAAATTTGTAATCCAGTATTGCAGAAAGTTGGCGTTGTGGCGATTTAATGAGCGAGCCATAATAAGGGAAGAATGCCGAGGTGCTATTTTTTCTATTGAGGATGGTTAACAATTTGTTTTTTTCGTTCACCCTCTTGGTTCTGTTTTTGTTTTCATTGTCAATCGCTTGATCTCAAAGTAGCACCCATCGCTTAACTGATTTTTATTTCGATATATTCCAATCTGTTCTCTTTCTTTTGACACAAGTAGAATTCTTTTCGTTGCCTGTGTTATATCTGCTTCTTATGTCCTATTTGGTTCGTCCGTCACGCATTATTTTGCTTCTAAGGTAGCAGAATTCCTTCAGTTTGTCTAACAACTGGGCCCTAATTTTAATGCTAAGTTTGTCGCTAATCTCATTTTCGTTGTTCCTTAACACTTTTTGTGTTTCTTTTAGTTACTCTCAATCTATGTACTGTGTTCAGTAGGCTGTTCATTCCATTCATCAAGTCGCGTAATTCTTCCTCACGTTCACAGAGGATTGCCTTGTAATGATCGAAGTTTGTCGTTGACATTTTTCCACCATGGATTTTAATCTCACTTCTGAAACGTTCTTTTATTTCTTCCGTTGGATTTTCAATGCACATCTTGAATAGCAGAGTAGAAAGGTTGCGTCCGTGCTTTGCGCTCTTTTCAATCGTAGCACATCTCTCTTGATCTTGCATTCTTATTCCCCCTTTGGGTCCTTGTGCGTTTTGTACATTAAGTATCTTCCATATACTGTATATATTGTTGAACGCTTTTCATAGGTCGACAGAGCATATGAAATTGGCTCTCTGGTGCCTTTACCGCATCTAAAGCCAAACTAATCGTAGTCTAACAGATCCTCAATTTTCTTTTCCATTCTTTTGTTTATTATTACTTTTGTCTGCAACTTGGATGCATGAGTTTTTAAGTTTATTACACGGCAATTCACACTATTCTTATTTTCGGAATTGTGTTGATGATATTTTTCAGAAAGTCTGATGATATTCCCCGTCTCTGCAAGTTAACTTCAATAATCGTTTTTGTTGGTACTTTCTCCAATGGTTTTAGAAATTCCACAGGAGTGTTATCTGCTCCCCCCTGTTTTGTTTGACTGCTAGTCGTCCGAAAGTCTTTCAAAATCTGACTCTCTCCTTTGTCTTCCCGATCGAGACATTTTATATTTAATTTACCCGAAAGTAGTTTTTTCTGTATGCTGAATCTGTTCCTCCGATCGCAATTCCCTTTTCGATTTCTTCCGAATCCAGCAGTCATTTCGCTTTAGCTTCTGTGTGCTTTCTATTGATTTTATATGTTGCCAAAAATTTCGTCGCATTTCCTTTCTTATACCTACATTGGTCTATCTCACTGCTGTGGTTGCTCCTGGGCGGTTTATTTGTACTCAGATAGTATTTACCGTTGTAGTATCTACAACCTAAGAGAACTTTAAGTACACATCTTTATGCCTCAATAGTTTAATATTCCACTTCGTTTCACAATGATTCTTTCTCATGGTTCTCTTAAACTTCGACCTACGCTTCACCATTACTTAATTTCCACAGGAGTGTAATCTGCTCCCCCTGTTTTATTTGACTGCCATATTTCTCGACTTTCGAAAGGCGTTCGACTTAGTTCCGCACTGTCGCTTGCTCCAAAAAGTGCGCGCTTACGGTCTATCCGATGACATATGCGGTTGGATAGAAAGTTTTCTAACAGACAGAGAGCAGTATAGCGTGCTGAATGGAATTACTTCAACAGAAACAAGCGTTACTTCAGGTGTACCCCAGGGCAGCGTAATAGGTCCGCTGCTTTTTACGATTTACATAAACGATCTGGTTGATGGTATTGACAGCGGCATTAGATTATTTGCTGATGATGCTGTAGTCTACAGGAAAGTAGTATCACACGAAAGATGTGAACAAATCAATGAGGATTCGCAGAAAATAAATGCGTGGTGTAATGACTGGCAGTTATCTCTCAATATTAGTAAGTGTAACCTACTGCGTATAACAAGGCGAAAATCCCCATTAATGTACGAGTACAAAATAAATGCCCAGTCTTTGGAAGTGGTAACATCCGTCAACTATCTGGGTGTGACTATTCGAAATGATCTCAGATGGAATGATCAGATTACACAAGTAGCGTGCAAGGCGAACTCTAGATTGCGGTTTATTGGTAGAATCCTGAAGCGATGCAGTCCTTCAACAAAGGAAATGGCTTACAATACGTTAGTTCGTCCAGTCTTAAGAGTATTGTTCGTCTGTATGGGACCCTTACCAGTTGGGTCTGATTCAAGAAATTGAGAAGGTCCAAAGAAGAGCGGAAAGATTAGTGACTGGTACATTTAGCCATCGCGAGAGCGTTACAAATCTCATAGAAATATTGAAGTGGGACACACTTGCAGACAGGCGACGCGCTAAACGGAAGGGGCTGCTCACTAAATTCCGAAATCCGATCTTCACCGAGGATGTAGAGCATGTATTATTACCACCAACTTTCAAATCGCCGAATGATCACCATTCAAAGATAAGGGAAATTAGAGCTCGTACTGAGGCGTTCAGACAGTCGTTTTTCCCCCGCGCGGACCGCGAGTCGAACAGGGCGGGGGGGGGGGGGGGGCTGCGGAATTTGACTTAGGTGCGAATTGTGCCCTCCGCCACACACCGCTTGGTGGCTAGCGGAGTATAAATGTAGATGGAGCTGTAGATTGCATGTGATCTGTCTGTTCTTAGGTGCGAGTAGGTAGATGTGGCGGAGAAAGCTCCGGTTAGAATGGATAAGTATTGGACTGACGAGGAGGACAGCGCTGTCCCACTGTCTATTACCTCGAAGGCAGACATGCGAAGTTGTTAAAATACTCTGGGAAAATAAAATAATGGAACAGTAATAATCTCCTTTCACAGTCCACATGATTCTCTTCCCTGTAGAAGGAATACACCCTGGGCATGTTGTTGTTGTTGTTGTGGTCTTCAGTCCTGAGACTGGTTTGATGCAGCTCTCCATGCTACTCTATCCTGTGCAAGCTTCTTCATCTCCCAGTACCTACTGCAACCTACATCCTTCTGAATCTGCTTAGTGTATTCATCTCTTGGTCTCCCCCTACGATTTTTACCCTCCACGCTGCCCTCCAATACTAAATTGGTGATCCCTTGATGCCTCAGAACATGTCCTACCAACCGATCCCTTCTTCTGGTCAAGTTGTGCCACCAACTTCTCTTCTCCCCAATCCGATTCAATACTTCCTCATTAGTTATGTGATCTACCCATCTAATCTTCAGCATTCTTCTGTAGCACCACATTTCGAAAGCTTCTATTCTCTTCTTGTCCAAACTATTTACCGTCCATGTTTTACTTCCATACATGGCTACACTCCATACAAATACTTTCAGAAATGACTTCCTGACGCTTAAATCTATACTCGATGTTAACAAATTTCTCTTCTTCAGAAACGATTTCCTTGCCATTGCCAGTCTACATTTGATATCCTCTCTACTTCGACCATCATCAGTTATTTTGCTCCCCAGATAGCAAAACTCCTTTACTACTTTAAGTGTCTCATTTCCTAATCTAATACCCTCAACATCACCCGACTTAATTCGAGTACATTCCATTATCCTCGTTTTGCTTTTGTTGATGTTCATCTTATATCCTCCCTTCAAGACACCATCCATTCCGTTCAACTGCTCTTCCAAGTCCTTTGCTGTCTCTGACAGAATTACAATGTCATCGGCGAACCTCAACGTTTTTATTTCTTCTCCATGGATTTTAATACCTACTCCGAATTTTTCTTTTGTTTCCTTTACTGCTTGCTCAATATACAGATTGAATAACATCGGGGAGAGGCTACAACCCTGTCTTACTCCCTTCCCAACCACTGCTTCCCTTTCATGTCCCTCGACTCTTATAACTGCCATCTGGTTTCTGTACAAATTGTAAATAGCCTTTCGCTCCCTGTATTTTACCCCTGCCACCTTCAGAATTTGAAAGAGAGTATTCCAGTCAACATTGTCAAAAGCTGGGCATAATACACTTCAAATCGCCCCGAAATACACCAAGGTCCACTACATGAACATACAACGCTTAGCCGTACTGTACACGGCCTTCGTCAAGAATATGCCTGATAAAGTTTACATTTTGTTAATACTATGGCCTTACAAGTAATCGTGGCGCATCGAGCTTCCTTGAGTACTGTAACCAGGCTGTTCGCGATTTGTAGCCGTCATTTCTGTTTAAATTATTGTGGCGTTTCATCAACTTTGCAGTGAGCTATATCATTTATCAGAAAGAACAATGTAATGAAGGATTCTTTAACGCCACCACGTATGCTGTGAGATACAATCCTTCACTGCTGTACATGGCCACTTTTAATAATACGTCTTTTGCTTTGTGACATTGTTTGCGATCTCTGAGCAATAGATATTGACGTATCGATCTAGTTGTCCAACTACCATTTAACAGTCCTCTAAACGGCTATATTTAATTGTGAAACGGTATACCAAACATTGCACAACAGTAGTTGCCTTAGAGTGTGATCTTTTTGCACGAAATTCTGGTCACATCTGAAGTAGACGTTCCACCTTGTGAGTATCTTATGAGATGCTACAACCTACCAATAAGTGTATATCATCTCGTTGATTGTCTCCGGTTTTGTTCAACCTTCCTAACACGGGAACATAATGACCTCACTAAATTCGTTACGACATCTAAATTCACCTTATCGACTGCATGAAAGGTTAAGACGTCAGAGTGGCAAGTCGTGAAGTGTCACCGTATTATTCATCAGTTTGCTACAATAACTGGTAATTGGATCGAAATCACTATTGAACAACTTGCGTACTTTTTTACGTCGAATAGCCATTTAAATGTTTTTAGTTTTAAAGAAATCTGTTGCCGAATTAGGGATATAAACTCAATGAACTGCAAGGAGTTTTGGGGAAGCAATACTGACTGATATCCTTATTATTATTATTTGTGTATGTATAGTATATAACATATTGTATGAAGTATCCGAACACTTCCTATACATAATATTTTTTTGTCATGCTCGTTACTTTATTCTCTCTTTACTTCCATGTTTGATTCTCTGATTGTCTTTCATTTTGTCTTGACTGCTTTTTCGCTCTTACTTTTCCAAGGTTATATTTTATAAATACGTGATTCGCAAAATTCATTTGTTATTAATAATCTTAACTCTAGTTGGGACATAGCCCCTGAAGTTTATATTGTTAGCGAAATAAACTAACCGGACGACGATAATGAGAATACGAGAGTAGACAGGATAGCGAAACAGTTGGATTCCATTGCGAGGACCGGACATAGTTCAGACAGAAGAAAAGAAGGAAGAGTAAAATTTAACGTTCCGTCAACGACGAGATCATTAGAAACGGAGCACAGGCTCGGGTAGTGTGGGGGCGGGGAAGGCAGTTGGCAGGCAGTGTCCCTTTCGAAGGGAGCCTCCTGGAATTTGCACTAGTCGATTAAGGCGGGCAGCTAGAAATTTAAACCAGGCTGGTCGGACGGTGTTTTGAACCTCGTTCCTCCCGAATGCGAGGCCAGTGTGCTAACTACTGCACCACTTAGTACGTACTAATCAATGGAGTCCATTAGAGCAGCTTTCATGTTCGTGTAATATCGTCACTCCACCCGCGCAAAATACACTAGGTTAAGAGTTATTCACTGCAGATTTACCGATTTTTTTGCTGACGATTAAGCAGTAACTGACGCACCCAACAACGTTTCCTAAGTATTTGTAAAAAGGTTTGTTCATAGATGTTCGTAACATGAGTTTCTGTTCCGAGTACTTACCTTCGTCTTGTCTGCATCAACTGCGGTAATTTTACCACTGAGGGGAAGCTCCTGCAACAAAACGAAACAAATTAACTGGTGTTGTATGACGTATGAAATTACAGAGATATACAGGCTTTATCACGACTAATAGCAAAAACTTGCGTGAATGAAAAAGTGTAGTAATAAAAGGAAACATGTTCCACTACACATGGATCCGAAAATTAGCCGATTGTCAGTTGATTTCGAATGCGTGCTTACGAACCGCCGCTGACTTCAGTATGAAATTGTTTCTTGGCTAGGTGAAAAGTATTTGAAATGTGTGCGCGTTTGCGATTTCCTAAGGGACCCAACTGCTGAGGTCGTCGGTCCCTAGACCTACACACTACTTAAACTAACTTAATCTAACTTATACTAAGAACAACACACACAGCCAAGCCCGAGGGAGGACTCGAACCTCCAGCGGCAGGAGCCATTTGATATGTCTTGGTTAGATTAACTGTAGCTGAAATGTGAACTTTTCGATTGCGTACCTCTCTGTCTTGGTTCAAATTTCAGCTGGCTGAAGTCAGAGCCCAATGCAGCCCTGAAAATATGCTAACGGAAAAAGAGTACAGTGTCATAATAACGTTGACAGGTGAGTATATCGTGTTCAACGATTTGAAGGTCAGTACGCCCATGCAGCATTATGCCTCCCCACGCTATAACACGTGGGCCAGCAAAACGATCGTATTCGAGAACGCTGGACGTTCCCCCGTATAGCAAGAGGTGGGAACGCGAACGCACACATAAGGCGGCCGAGCCGTGCTGACCCCGGCTTATGTGTTGCTTTAAAACTTGCCTGTTACTCTGCGTTTGGTTTCCCGTGGATACTGCGGTTCCTCCTCTTTCTACGTGTGGCAGCAGCGGTGTGTATAGATATTTGCACCATATGCCATCTTTGGTCTGGTGCTTATAGTTACGGCTTGTCGGTGTGCAGCCAGTCGGTCGGTTGGAGCGGAGTAGCGAGCAAGTCTCCGCACGGCGCAGCCGGCCAGGCCCGCTGGCGGTCTCTATGCAGTGTTGGATCGTGTGGGGGCTGTTCTGAGGGCTACGAGGTTCGTGGCTCACCGACCCAGGACATGAAAGTTGAGTGGTGATTTTTTTTTTTTTACCGAAGCCACGTCTGTTGGTTCGCTGTTCGCTCGTTTGAAGCGAGAAATCTGGGTTCCCGGGCCGGTCTGCGGATCCGGCACTAATTTCCATGGGTCACTAACAAATTGTAGAGCTGATGTGTAATTGTATTTGCCAGTTGCAAATACATCGCTCCTGTTTCATTGGATGTAGATCGTCAGCAGCGTCTGCATCTTCAAGCACGGGTGCATGTCTGAAGGACATTGCACGGTACTATGTAGGCACTCTAAAAATGCAGACATTGCAAAATTGAGCTGAACAGTAGTTGATATGCCCGATTACTTACGCACGACACGTTATACACTCCTGGAAATTGAAATAAGAACACCGTGAATTCATTGTCCCAGGAAGGGGAAACTTTATTGACACATTCCTGGGGTCAGATACATCACATGATCACACTGACAGAACCACAGGCACATAGACACAGGCAACAGAGCATGCACAATGTCGGCACTAGTACAGTGTATATCCACCTTTCGCAGCAATGCAGGCTGCTATTCTCCCATGGAGACGATCGTAGAGATGCTGGATGTAGTCCTGTGGAACGGCTTGCCATGCCATTTCCACCTGGCGCCTCAGTTGGACCAGCGTTCGTGCTGGACGTGCAGACCGCGTGAGACGACGCTTCATCCAGTCCCAAACATGCTCAATGGGGGACAGATCCGGAGATCTTGCTGGCCAGAGTAGTTGACTTACACCTTCTAGAGCACGTTGGGTGGCACGGGATACATGCGGACGTGCATTGTCCTGTTGGAACAGCAAGTTCCCTTGCCGGTCTAGGAATGGTAGAACGATGGGTTCGATGACGGTTTGGATGTACCGTGCACTATTCAGTGTCCCCTCGACGATCACCAGTGGTGTACGGCCAGTGTAGGAGATCGCTACCCACACCATGATGCCGGGTGTTGGCCCTGTGTGCCTCGGTCGTATGCAGTCCTGATTGTGGCGCTCACCTGCACGGCGCCAAACACGCATACGACCATCATTGGCACCAAGGCAGAACGACTCTCATCGCTGAAGACGACACGTCTCCATTCGTCCCTCCATTCACGCCTGTCGCGACACCACTGGAGGCGGGCTGCACGATGTTGGGGCGTGAGCGGAAGACGGCCTAACGGTGTGCGGGACCGTAGCCCAGCTTCATGGAGACGGTTGCGAATGGTCCTCGCCGATACCCCAGGAGCAACAGTGTCCCTAATTTGCTGGGAAGTGGCGGTGCGGTCCCCTACGGCACTGCGTAGGATCCTACGGTCTTGGCGTGCATCCGTGCGTCGCTGCGGTCCGGTCCCAGGTCGACGGGCACGTGCACCTTCCGCCGACCACTGGCGACAACATCGATGTACTGTGGAGACCTCACGCCCCACGTGTTGAGCAATTCGGCGGTACGTCCACCCGGCCTCCCGCATGCCCACTATACGCCCTCGCTCAAAGTCCGTCAACTGCACATACGGTTCACGTCCACGCTGTCGCGGCATGCTACCAGTGTTAAAGACTGCGATGGAGCTCCGTATGCCACGGCAAACTGGCTGACACTGACGGCGGCGGTGCACAAATGCTGCGCAGCTAGCGCCATTCGACGGCCAACACCGCGGTTCCTGGTGTGTCCGCTGTGCCGTGCGTGTGATCATTGCTTGTACAGCCCTCTCGCAGTGTCCGGAGCAAGTGTGGTGGGTCTGACACACCGGTGTCAATGTGTTCTTTTTTCCATTTCCAGGAGTGTATTTACGCTGATGATCCAGAACGTTATGACCACCGACCTTTTATCGATCGCCCCATCCAGGCGAGAGCAGCGTCACTAGGCAAGGAATGACTGCTAGTCAGATACACGTTCAGTGCACGTGGTATCAGAGTATCAGTGAGCTTGCTGTTCGTGTGTATAATGGGGAAGGCGCGCAATCTATCTGAGTTCGACTGAGTGCAGACTGTGTTGGCCCGAAGCCTCAGCACGAGCATTTCGGAAACTGCACGACTTGTCGGGTGTTCGAAGATTGCTGTGGTGACTGTCTTCAACACGTGACGAAACCAAGGTGAAACGACGTCCAGGCGTCTTGGCGTTGGGTGGCCACCCCTCAATTACAGATGACGGACGTCGTAGGCCGGGCAGACTGGTAAAACAGGACAGACGGTGAACTGTGGCGGAACTAACTGTGGTGTCACCGCAAGGCACCACACTGGCTAGGTTGTAGGCTTCAAATCGGCCGCGGTCCGTCGGTACGCATCGGACCCGGGTGTCGCCACTGTCGACGCTAGCAGACCGAGCGCCGCCACTCGGCTGGTCATACGAGACAAGCTAGCGCACTGGCCAGTTCTACAGCCGACTTTAATAGGAATGGTTCACTTGTTATAGATCCAGAGATCTCATTTGCACAGACGCTAGTTAGCATAGCTTTCAGCTAAGTCAGTAGCTACTACCTAGCCAGGCGCCACATACAGTTTATGCATCGCCAATTGATCTATACGTGTGAAGCAATCAGAATTGTAAAGAAGTATTCACAGTTCAGTCTATAACTGCACTTGTAAATATTATTGTACAAAGTCAAGATCGACGTTCAGAGCTGATGCTGAATTAAAGCTAAGTACTGTATTTAATTGTATTCCTGTCTACTAACTTTCTAATCACCTAAGATATTCCGGATACATCCCGTCAAGTATAGTTCATTGATCCTCACGTCAGCCTACGTCATCAACGGGTGCAATTAATAGCCACACCTCGTGATCAGACTAAGAGTCAAATTGCGTGACGCAGCCGGGTCACCCTTTTTCCATGAGGCCCATAGTTCCGCCTCATACATAACACTAACATCAGACTTAAATACTGGGCAGAGTACAATTGTGACGCAGCTGACGACACATGCATGTGCCCATGTGAACATTACATCACTGACGACTACGACTGAAATGGGCATGTGACCATCGGCACTGGACGTTAACACAGTGGCAGAGCGTTACATAGTCTGATGAAGCTCGATACTTTCTTCATCGTGCCGATGGGAGGGCGCGAATCCGTCGTCTTTCGGGGGAACACATCCTTGACACTTGTACGGCGGGACGGAGACAAGCTGGCGGTCGCACGGGGTAGCCGCGCTGTCTAAGGCGCCTTGTCAGGCCCGTGCGGCTCCCCCGGCGGAGGTTCGAGTTCTTCCCCCGGGAATGGGTGTCTGTGTTGTCCATAGCGTAAGTTAGTTTAAGTTAGATTAAGTAGCGTGTAGGCTTTAGGGACCGATGACCTAAATTCTTTGGTCCCATAAGACCTTACCACAGATGTCTAATTTTTACAAGCTGGCAGCGGCGGCTCCATTATGGTCTGGGAAACATTCTCGTGAGCATCCATGTGTCCAGTGGAGATCGTGCAAGGCACCATGATGGCCAATGAATATCGCATACTGGTTGCAGACCACGTACATCGCTTTATGACGATTATGTTTCCCGACGCCAGATAAGATAAAGCGTCATGTCGAAGCCCAGGAGTGTGATGGAGTGGTTCGGGGAATACAGTGACGCGTTTCAGTTGATGTACTGGCCCCCCAACTCGCAAGATCTGAACCCCATCGAGCACATCTTGGATGTGATTGTACATGGCGTCAAAGCTCATCGCCCCACTCCTCGGCATTTACAGGAATTGAAGTGTGTGTGTGTGTGTGCAGATGTGGTGCCAATTCGCTCCAGCGACATACGAAGGCCTCATTGCTTCCATGCCACGATGCGTCGCCGCCGTTATCCGTGCCAAACGTGAACATACCGGCTATTAGGCGGGTGGTCATAAGGCTCTGGATAATCAGTGAACATGTGTTCAGGATCAGCTGCCGTTCCTGTAACAGACAACGACCGTGCGCAGGTCTTCCTGCACTTTCCTGCATTGCGTTGCAATGGTCGTGTAAACAATGGCATCGTGTGTCAAAAGCCTCACGGAGCTTCTGATATTATCCACTATATCATTTACACACATTGTAAAACAAAGAGGCTCTATAACACTCTTTTGTGGCACTCCAGAAATTACCTTTACATCTGTAGATTTCGTTAGGTTTGGCATCCTCAAGAGGGAAGGAGGGGCAGGGGCAAGAGAGACACTTGCGCCCTTCTGGAATCTGTGCTAGGTTCAAAATTCTCTAGAAATGATAGTGTCTAATTCTACACAGGCAAGGGGCAATGCAGTGGTTTTAATAAATACTATGTTGTTTGGTTGTCAGACTGTTCACTGGAAATTTCACCATTTTCTTATCACGGTGGGAGCTTCCGCGTTATTTTGCAAACTTGAGTTTGTTCAGTCCTTAATGAATTACTGAACGGTGTAGTTCAGACACCTAGCACAGCGTCAACTTGGCTGGATTGTGCTTAGCGGATACAGTGTCCAATTTCCACAAGAACAGCCCATTCCGCGCACAACTTAATCTAAACAGTGAGTCTGTATTTGACCAGTCAACGCTTCCTGAGACTTCATGTAGCTTTACACGGTAGAGTATGAAGAGCACGGTCGTCCTATACTTCATTTACGGACCCAAATGCAGAAAAAATAAACCTATGAAAGGAAAAATATAATGAAATATGATGGTCCAAAAGGTGTACGGACCTTCTTAAACTATATGATTTTTATTTATGTATTTTTTTAACCCGATCTGATTAGGGTCACCAGGCCCTCTGTAAGTAGACTGTTTATGTTTTCTTATTGGTAACGCCACGTAGCGCTCTGTATGAAAGTCACTGGCTGCGCTGTGTGCAGTCTGTGGCTAGTTTTCATTGTTGTCTGCCATTGTAGTGTTGGGCAGCTGGATGTTAACAGCGCGTAGCGTTGCGCAGTTGGAGGTGAGCCGCCAGCAGTGGTGGATGTGGGGAGAGAAATGGCGGAGTTTTGAAATTTGTAAGACTGAATGTCATGAACTGCTATATATATTATGACTTTTGATGACTATTAAGGTAAATACATTGTTTGTTCTCTATTAAAATCTTTCATTTGCTAACTATGCCTATCAGTAGTTAGTGCCTTCCGTAGTTTGAATCTTTTATTTAGCTGGCAGTAGTGGCGCTCGCTGTATTGCAGTAGTTCGAGTAACCAAGATTTTTGTGAGGTAAGTGATTTGTGAAACGTATAGGTTAATGTTAGTCAGGGCCATTCTTCTGTAGGGATTATTGAAAGTCAGATTGCGATGCGCTAAAAATATTGTGTGTCAGTTTAAGCACAGTCATGTATAATTGTTCTAAGGGGACGTTTCACCTCTTTTACATCAGACCAGTGTTTCACAAATACAGTGTCTTTTTTAATCTCATAGTTCCCTAAGATATAACAATTTTAATATGACAGATAGTATTAAAATAATTGACCGATGTGTCAGTGTGAGTAAATTATATTGACAATGAACTAATGAAGTTAGTACTGGCGGTACATTTACTGCTGCAGCTGCTGCCAATAGCGATAATAGTAATAACAATAATAATGATAGATGATGATGATGGTAATAACAATAGTTTTAGTGGCAGGTGTAAGAAGACTTTATAGGCGTAGGAAATAGATGTTTTCTGATATAGCGAGTTCAGGGGAAACGAAATTTAATGAGGCTGCATCGGCTACGAATACTGGGAAATGAGGAAGAGTAGGTTGGAAGGAGGGATGTACAGGATAACGAGTGCATACAGGAACAATGGTAATTGTTGCTTTAGTAGATATTTCATTAACTGCATTCTGAAGCTGGAGATGTTATTCTGTTCTCTAATACGACGTGAGAGGCTATTCCAGAGTCGGATTGCTGCTGATGAGAACTTCAAGAAAGCGGCTTAACCATGGAATGAGACACACAGGATTTAGCTCTGATGGGAGTGGGTGTTTCTGCCATGTTGTTCAGACAAGACCGTTAAAGTCGAGGAGAGATATGAGGGGCAGTGTTCGTTGATAAGATGGTATAGAAGGCAGAGGGCATGGAAGTCTCTGCACTTGTCTGCGCGCATCCAGGGTAGCAGTGCATACACTCCTGGAAATGGAAAAAAGAACACATTGACACCGGTGTGTCAGACCCACCATACTTGCTCCGGACACTGCGAGAGGGCTGTACAAGCAATGATCACACGCACGGCACAGCGGACACACCAGGAACCGCGGTGTTGGCCGTCGAATGGCGCTAGCTGCGCAGCATTTGTGCACCGCCGCCGTCAGTGTCAGCCAGTTTGCCGTGGCATACGGAGCTCCATCGCAGTCTTTAACACTGGTAGCATGCCGCGACAGCGTGGACGTGAACCGTATGTGCAGTTGACGGACTTTGAGCGAGGGCGTATAGTGGGCATGCGGGAGGCCGGGTGGACGTACCGCCGAATTGCTCAACACGTGGGGCGTGAGGTCTCCACAGTACATCGATGTTGTCGCCAGTGGTCGGCGGAAGGTGCACGTGCCCGTCGACCTGGGACCGGACCGCAGCGACGCACGGATGCACGCCAAGACCGTAGGATCCTACGCAGTGCCGTAGGGGACCGCACCGCCACTTCCCAGCAAATTAGGGACACTGTTGCTCCTGGGGTATCGGCGAGGACCATTCGCAACCGTCTCCATGAAGCTGGGCTACGGTCCCGCACACCGTTAGGCCGTCTTCCGCTCACGCCCCAACATCGTGCAGCCCGCCTCCAGTGGTGTCGCGACAGGCGTGAATGGAGGGACGTGTCGTCTTCAGCGATGAGAGTCGCTTTTGCCTTGGTGCCAATGATGGTCGTATGCGTGTTTGGCGCCGTGCAGGTGAGCGCCACAATCAGGACTGCATACGACCGAGGCACACAGGGCCAACACCCGGCATCATGGTGTGGGGAGCGATCTCCTACACTGGCCGTACACACACTGGTGATCGTCGAGGGGACACTGAATAGTGCACGGTACATCCAAACCGTCATCGAACCCATCGTTCTACCATTCCTAGACCGGCAAGGGAACTTGCTGTTCCAACAGGACAATGCACGTCCGCATGTATCCCGTGCCACCCAACGTACTCTAGAAGGTGTAAGTCAACTACCCTGGCCAGCAAGATCTCCGGATCTGTCCCCCATTGAGCATGTTTGGGACTGGATGAAGCGTCGTCTCACGCGGTCTGCACGTCCAGCACGAACGCTGGTCCAACTGAGGCGCCAGGTGGAAATGGCATGGCAAGCCGTTCCACAGGACTACATCCAGCATCTCTACGATCGTCTCCATGGGAGAATAGCAGCCTGCATTGCTGCGAAAGGTGGATATACACTGTACTAGTGCCGACATTGTGCATGCTCTGTTGCCTGTGTCTATGTGCCTGTGGTTCTGTCAGTGTGATCATGTGATGTATCTGATCCCAGGAATGTGTCAATAAAGTTTCCCCTTCCTGGGACAATGAATTTACGGTGTTCTTATTTCAATTTCCAGGGGTGTATGATGGTGAAATATGATCAAAGAGTCGAACATTACAGGTACAACGAACACAGGCATTCATAACCAGTTCCAGGTGCCGTCAGCTTTCATGAGAAAGGCCTTGCAAAATTACATCGCCATAATCAATAATTGTGAGTGTAAGTGTTTGTATATGTTTCTTTTTCAGGTCAAGAGGGAAGAGGTTTTCATATTTTTGTAGGGTGTGGAGAGATGCTAATGCCTTCTTGCACATTGGAGTTATGTGATCAGCCCAGTTCAGAGTTTCATCTTACTCCCATACTCTTTGCTGAAGGAGAGAAGTTGATATTTGTTCCATTTAGGGTTAAAGATGGTATGGATTCCCGATATTTCGGGCCAGTGACCCTAGAATGACTAAGCAGTATCGCTTGGGTTTTGGATGGGTTGACCTTTAACCGTATATCCTGCGCCCATTTTGATGGTGCACACAGCTCGGTACCTAGGTTCTCGATAGCTGTCTTCAGGTTTATTGGTTTTGCACTTAGATACCACTAGAGATCATCAGCGCACATGCAATGGTTCTAATGATGAGTAACAACAGTAATATGATAAGAGATAGATAAAAATGGAAGTAAGACGGTAAATTAACTGTCTGAATCAGAGCTCTGTGAGACTAGGAAAATAATAGTGAAATAACGCACCGTAGTGGTACTGGAAGTACGAGAATTGAACAGAAAAGTTTTAGTTAGTACTAAAAGTAAACATAAACAAACAAACAACAATTTAAGGAAAGTATTATAAAAATAAATAGTTTCTTTACAAAATAATGATACAAAAATAAACACACAAGCTATATGGGGTACAACTCTGCGCGAAATCCAGCCGTAGTTGCGAGTTACGTAGACCAGTTGCCATTTTTAGGGGTACACAAGAACGTGCCGGACCAGGGAGATGAAGTCCATTACTATTGTTGAATCTGAGGATGTTAAGAGTTGGCCCTACTGATGAATTTGATTGTTGTTTGTGAAAGGTTCTTACATCCGTATTCATATTGATAATGTGAAAAGATGTACTTTGGATATACTAATGAAATACGCTTACTTTTAAAGTATAGCAAGAATCTACCTTCAAACAGTGTTCACTGCATAGCTCAAAACTTTAAGATGCAATAACCTTTGTGTTTCCTGTCAGATTTATTTCATAGGGCACGACACATTCTCAAACTCAAGTAATCAACTGTATAAAAACCAGAACTTTTGGAATTTTTCCCTTTTTCGATAAATTTTTGCGGATGTCCATCATTGAGTTCTATCCCGAATCCGGTCACAAATCTGCCTGGAAACAACTTCCTCCTTTAATTTTTAAACAACACAGCACATAGCTGGGAAGACATTTATTCTCATTTTTTGTGAGACCACTTACGAACATAAGTTCAGAAACACTCCAGACCGCTATAAAAATCGCCAATTGATAATCCTCTTATTATTATTACATTTTAAAAACGCTCTGCATCGCATCTTAATGAAAAAAGAAAATCATAATTTCTTTGAAAAAGAAGGCATTTGTTTTGTTTCTCTTTAGACTCTAAAAAATTTACATACGATTTCGAAACGTAGCTTTCCTTTCCACAGTTTGCGAAACAAATTTCTCGATGGCATCCCTAAGATTAATTTTCGCATTGGTGAACATGGAGGAGAAGTTACTGGGTGGGTCTCGTCTGTGTAATTGTTGATCTGAGTCAAATTTTAAGTCGACGAAAGGCCCTGAATGATCGCTACGAGGATACTGACTATACTGAAACTGTCTAAATCGGAATTATCAGCCAATTAACTTCCTGAAAAACTCCTTTAACCATTCCCCAGATATGTAACTGGGATAGGTTAGGGACACGCAAGTCGCCGAAGTAGCGTCCCCAATGGACAGACTTTCACCAGACTGTTGAGCCACCGAAATTATTATTACCATACTATGTTCAAAATTTTTCTTACAAAGAAGGATACATTGTACGTTTGAACAGCAATCTTAATGGTCGCATAACCGTAATGGTCGAGCTGTGGATGAGCATGTACAAGTTGAAGTGTGCTGTGTGTGTACTCGAAGCAACTCTTTCAAACGTCATGCAGATGGAAGATTTGTTTGGGAGGACGTAACAAATCTTTCATCAGGATGTGATAATCGCTTTGGATGCCCTTGATTGTACCTTCGATCAGTCTTATCCAGAAAGAAATAAAGAGTTTCAAAGCTGTCATAATTCCGCAAAATCGAGATTCTTTATTTGTTGCACAATGAAGCATTAAAGGAATATGGAAAGGTCCTCTTTCTGCACCGGCGTTGAAATACATGTTTCTGAAGTTCGAATTAACTGGATATTTGGGAAATACTCCTGGGAGAAGCTGACAGCCAATTGTACCATGAATTGTGGAAGTAGTTATTATTGCCATGGCTGAGACTGTCGGACGCAACGTGCCACCTTCAAGCGGTGAACGAGCTGTGTCACGACTACTCAACATTCCGTAGTGCACCGCTCGAAAATAACTGCGAACAAATTGTGAAATGGTGTATCCGGTGCGGTTCCAGGCTGACGTGGATGCAGATGGTCGTCACAATGAGCAGCGTTTGTAATCTGGAAAGTAAACACAGCGCGCGGTTAACACATGTTACCCTCTTATATGGAAATTAAAATGTTTCTTTCAATGGTTTACTTATTATTTCTCTTCCGAATGTCCTTACAAATGATTCCACAAAGTTTCGTTGTCCCACGGTCACTCGTTTTTCATGGGGGCTCTCTCAACTAGCGACAGTTTAATTACAGCGACCTTAGAGAAGTCATTTACTACTTGACAATGACTAGACTCGTTCGTTCAAACCACAGATAGGCTCTCCACAGAATTTTACACAATACAATCTGAGGAGATGATGTTGAATCGTGCGGGAAAAGAGCCATCAATTAGCATACACCAAGTTGCCTGTAAAATGCACAGTTCGAATTCATTGTAGGAGGAGAAGTTGTAGCCGTGCCATACAAACCGTATAGAAGCAATGGGGTTAAATGTTTTTGACCTCAGAGTTCAGTTCTGTCAATGGATCGTGTAGTAAAGCAAACACTGCGACTGGTCCTCATCTGTTTGAACTGTTGACATGAATTTAAGCTATTGCTATGTAGTGTTAGATGCTTATGTCAATGTAAGACTAAATATTCATTTCCGAACTTTAGTGCCTTATTTCAAAATACTCACTTTACGATCTTCTGTACAATGTTGACAGTACAGGTTTGGAACGTACTGCGTGAATCACAGCGATACGGTTTGGAGTTTTATGTCGGTAAAGGACACTGGAAGCAAAGTGTCTGTTGAAGTGTGTGAACATTCACAGTGATAACTTAAGCATAAAATTAAAAAACCCAGGAATCGTGGATAACTCTAAAACAAAAACATCTGTACTGTATGTTTTTAGCTCCTTCGCAACTTTAAGCTTCTGGATACTTGTTCCCAGTTCATTAATTTAATACAGTAGCTCATGTCTAGGACCACAGAGAAATGAGTGTATAAAATATCTGTACACCACAAAATTCACATACGAAACACTGGCAACATTGTAGGGTGAATTAGTGAGCATGTTTTCTCTATTTCAAGAAATATTGATAACGATCAGCATGCCTTCTACGGAAGGGTTTTCGGTTTTGTTGCATATGTTTCTTTCGTTGCCGTACGAACTGAAATCATATTGTGACGCAAGACCTGCTTTCATTTTCTTAACCATCAAGGCCTGTCAATTTATTCTGCATTTTTTACATTATGCGAACTGTGTATATTTTTTTCTCTTTTGCGGCTAGTTTTTTGTTCGTTCCCTATAACAGAATTTTTAAGGTTGACAACGATTTGTGCCCTACTTTCGTCTAAATCCTTTTTTCTCTAAGTCATTCTGTAGTATGTAATATAATAATGACTATCATATGTTGACCTATGTGTTTTTTCATTTCATTGTAACAAGTATCTAAAATATAATCGGACTCTTCACATACAAAGCTGTAAACTGACACACAGTGTTCTGTCACCAAATGCTCAAATGCAGACGGTCACACAACGAACATACATTGATACAAGCAGCGAAAACATACAGTTAACCATAAATCTGTTGCTTTTGTACAGATGAGGTATTGCAATAAATCAGTGCTTGATTTTTGACGGTACCTAAGACGAAAAAAAATTAGAACTGCAGACTTTAAGAAGTGATACTTATGATGCCGTTGAAGTAACTTAAAAGAAATTCGTATTGACACCTTTAAAATGCCCACAAAAATTTTAAAATAACGTTTTAAAACGTCTGAATTTCGAAAACAGCACCTGGAAGGTGCTGTTTTACAAATCAAGTACTGCAGTAAACGCAAAAAATAACTGAATTCCGGCTCTGATTTCACATAAGATAATCTGTTACAACTACTGCAAAAATTTATTTTGATCAGTAGCACAGTAGCCTTCTGTTTAAGTGGTGTCCTGCTTCTGAAAGTGTTATCTGCTGACTACTTGAAGGGCATTTGTTTACCGTGAACGCCGTCTGCAGAGCACGATCGTAGCTACGTGAAACGTAAACACTGTAACGAAAGGAACTTCGTGGTGTTACCTTAACAGCTACAAATAACTTACTAGTACTGTGTGAAATGGATTTTTAAAGCTTTTAAACATAGATTCTTGTATTAATGGAAAACGTAAATGCTGAACGCTATCGCTATACTTGTACTGCGAGGTTTTGCGCAGCCGGGAAAAGTCTCTCAGAACACGAAACGCAAGTATCCACATAACAAATAGAACTTTCCCGCCGGCGGTTTGAATCCTCCTTCGGGTAAGGGTGTGTGTGTTGTTCTTAGCATAAGTTAGTTTAAGTTGGTTTAAGCAGTGTGTAAGTCTAGAGACGATGACCTCAGCAGTTTGGTCTCTTAGGAATTCACACACATTTGAGCATTTTAACAAATAAAATAATATCAAAACCGCAATGCTGTCAAGGCTTGTTTACACTTTACTTATCGTTTTCCTGCGGCTTCTCTAAACAAGAAAGAGAGAAGTCGTGACATTTTCTTAAACACTGGTGCCGACTGTTTCCTCCCACAACCTTGTCCATCGGGAGCGTATGTTCTTTTCCAAATGAATTCTAGATTGTAACCCTTACTCCTCTTAGTGAAGACTGATTTCCGTCCATTTTGCTCATCTTCCGTGGACGCACCATCGATTTGGACACTGTCGTTGTAGGGACACTTACCTTGGTGGTTTTATTATGCTGATAGCAGACAGTGAAAAATATACTCGCTTCAATATATTTTATGCTGAGCGCAGTCGACAGTAAAAGGTAGAACCTGATTTCGTCAGCATCCGATCGTTGCTCAACTATGTCGGTACATTTTACTGTTGGCTGTATAATATGCGCTGTTTGGGAAAAAGTATCCGGATATCTCGCGCCACCGCTACGGTCGCAGGTTCGAATCCTGCCTCGGGCATGCTGTGTGATGTCCTTAGGTTAGTTAGGTTTAAGTAGTTCTAAGTTCTAGGGGACTGATGACCTCAGAAGTTAAGTCCCGTAGTGCTCAGAGCCATTTGAACCATTTTTTGAACCGGATACCTATCAGTGGACATTAATACGGGGTGTGTCCACCCTGCACCCTTATGACGACCTGATCTCTGCTGGGGAGACTTTCAGTGAAGTGTCTTAACGTCCGTGGGGGAATGGCAGTCAATTCTTCTTCAAGAGCCAAAACCAGAGAAAGTTGGACGCTGAGGTCTGGAGCGAAGTTGACGTTCCAGCTCATCCCAAAGGCGTTTCATAGGGTTCAGGTCAGGCCTCTGGGCAGTCTACTCAATTTCAGGAATGTTGTTTTCCACAAACCACTGCCTCGCAGATGCTGCTTTATGAGAGGCTGCACTGTCACGCTGATGTCTCCGAACTGTTCCTCTATTGTACACAATACACAATGCTATAAAATGTGTTCATATCCTTCTGTATTCAGCGTTTTCTTAAACGCAATAAGAGGACTACTCCCCCATACCGTAACACCACCTCCTCCGCACTTCACTGATGGCACTAGACATGATGTCAGGTAAAGTTCTCCAGGCACTCGCCAGATTCAAGCTCTTCCGTCGGATTGCCACGAGGTATAGCGTGATTCACCACTCCAAAATTCAGTCATCCACCGTATAGAGGTGTCGCTCCTTACAGTACCTCAAACATCACTTAGCACTGACTACAAAGTTTGTGGCTTACGAGGAGACGATCGATCGTTGTACCACACTCTTTTTAATTCACTACGCGCAGTCATTGTTCTACACTCATGCTCGTAAATTAAGGATAATGCTGATAAATGGTGAAACAACGCTCTGGTGGGCGGTTTGCGGGTTTAAATCACCTCAGGGTATGACGATGCGGTGCATTTGATCTGCGGCCGTCGCACGGTGGCGCTTGCAGCAGTCCACATACGCAGAGGTGTGTTGGTGCATGTCAGAGTACGGTGCAGCGAGTAAGTGTGCAGACGTTTTCAGACGTGATAATGGTGACTGTGTGTTCAAAATGGCTCAAAGAACACATACTGATGACGTTACGAGGGGTAGAATACTAGAGCAACTGGAGGCTGGTCAAACACAGCAGGTAGTAGCACGGGCCCTCCGTGTGCCACAAAGTGTGATCTCAAGATTATGGCAACGATTCCAGCAGACAGGAAACGCCTCCAGGCGCTACAGTACGGGACGTCCACAGTGTACAACACCACAAGGAGACCAATATCTCACCATCAGTGCCCGCAGACGGCCGTGGAGTACTGCGTTTAGCCTTGCTCGGGACCTTACCGCCGCCACTGGAACAGTTGTCTCCAGACATACAGTCTACAGACGGCTGAACAGACATGGTTTATTAACTAGGAGACCTGCAAGGTGCATTCCACTGACACTTGGTCACAGGAGAGCCCGTAAAGCCCGGTGTCAAGAACACAGTACATAGTCATTGGAACAGTGGTCCCAGGTTATGTTCACGGATGAGTCCAGGTATAGTGCGAACAGTGATTCTCGCCGGGTTTTCATGTGGCGTGAACCAGGAACCAGATACCAACCCCTTAATGTCCTTGAAAGGGACCTGTATGGAGGTCGTGGTTTGATGGTGTGGGGTGGTATTATGATTGGTACACGTCTTTGACAGAGGACCTGTAACAGGTCAGGTGTATCGGGACTTCATTTTGCACCAGTATACCCGCCTTTTCAGGAGTGCAGTGGGTCCCACCACCCTCCTGATGGATGATAAGGCAAGGCCCCACCGAGCTGCCATCGTGGAGGAGTACCTTGAAACAAAAGATATCAGGCGAATGGAGTGGCCTGCCTGTTCTCCAGACCTATGCCCCATCGAGCACATCTGAGATACTCTCCGTCGACGTATCGCTGCACTCCTTCAAACCCCTAGGACACTTCAGGAGCTCCGACAGGCACTGGTGCAAGAATGGGAGGCTATACCCCAGCAGCTGCTCGACCACCTGATCCAGAGTATGCCAACCCGTTGTGCGGCCTGTGTGCGTGTGCATGGTGATCATATCCCATACTGATGTGGCACATGCGCAGGAAACAGTGGCATTTTGTAGCACATATGTTTCGGGACCGTTTTCTCACCTTATCACCAATACTGTGGGTTTGTGTGTGTTCCCTATGTGCCTATGCTATTAGCTTCAGTTTTGTGCAGAGCCACGTTGTGTGGCACCACATTTTGCAATTATCCTTAATTTACGAGCATGAGTGTAGTTGGATTGCTGCTAGGATTCCTTCCGCTGATTTGATGTGATTTTTTACAGCCACCCTTTGCAATACTCGACAGTCCCTGTCCGTTAGTACATAATGTCTACACGGTCTTCGTTTAGATGCGGTTGTTCCTTCACGTTTCCTTTTCACAATCACATTACCACCAGTCGACGTGGACAGACTTAGAAGGGTTGACATGTTCCTGATGGATTTGTTATTCAGATGATGTACAAAGATTAGCGTATGTTCGAAATAAAGAGTTCTCCACACCGACTGTTACGACTCCTTTACTGATGACACACTACTCGCCGCCTCCTTTTATAGTCGAGACAAGTCGAGACGTAGGGACACACTACAGGCTGGTCTGCGGGGAGCAGGAGGGGAAAGAAACATTAATTGAACAGCGCGCGGCAGACATATTCGTACGCAAAGATAACGGCCGGCTGCGGTGGCCGGGAATCGAACCTGGATCAACTGCTTGGAAGGCAACTATACTCACCATTACACCCGCCTCTCGTGTCGTCTAATAGTCATTTACGCAATAAGGGGTGTCCGGATTATTTTGGTCAGATAGCGTATTATGCTATTGCCAGCAGCGACGCAGGATGGCTTTAATTAAGTTTCACGCCGCAGTAACAGTGTTGCCATATAGGTTACTGTAAATGGTTTTATGATATCTGAAGATGATTCGATGATCGGAGCCGGTTGTAAATAAAGAATTATTTTATCAGCATCTTTTGGCAGTGTGGAAATATGACTACTCACGAACACACGCAACTATCTGGGCTCCAGTAAATTTACCGTCACTGGAGGCCAGACAAGTGTCCCGATTTCGCTAAGCTGCCACCCACCGCAACGTGAACACACCGCCAAAAGTACTGGTGCTGAAGACATTATTCTTTAATTTCTATCAGAAACCACAGGCACAGCGAAGGAGTAGTCGTTGTTACCACTTCGCAACAGTGCTGTATGGCCAGGTAGTAGGTGTTTTTATTCCTATGATAACAATCTGCTGTTGTGCGTCACGGTTACTGACTGTTGCGTGGAGGCCCCGGCTTCAGTTGAGGTCCTCTCGAAACTGTTGCCCAGTATCTGATTTCTGTCACGTCGCGAGCAGGAGCTTAACGCACAGGCGAAAGTAAAACAAAAAACTCTACTTTCTCCAAGCAAAAGCTTCGAAGTCTTTAACTAAATGCGTATCTGAACGTAACGTAAACTCCTTTAATCTTTCATTTTCTACAATACCACCCTCTTTTCATAGTCTGTTAACTTCCCTTGCTATGTTGCAACGGAGTAATGCTGATTTGCCAAATTCACATCCAGGATGATCCGGCTGCCCCTACCGATTAGTTTTACGCAACCCGCACTACGTCTGTATCAGGAACGGTATCCAGACGGGCGACAGCCACGTGATCGATATAAATTCCCTCTCAGAACTTTGGGGCATTGTTAGCAAACGGAATCATTCTGTAAAAAATACAAGTATGGATTGGCCATAAGTTACATGGTTTTTTGGATCAAGTTACACCGTACTTCATCCATTCTTATCCAAGTGTCTCAAGTCTTTCTTTCTGTAATTAGGGGTGTAGTCACACACGTTTTGGATGTCTTTGTAAGTTTATTACGTTTATTGTACTTAATCTTTCGTAAATGGTTCGGAAACGATGCCTTATACACTGCGTTACACTACTGGAAACAACGAAATTAACAGGAGATATCAGAACAGGAAACGTGGATGTAACAACTTCCCGCTATACAGGGTGAGTCACTAACTATTGTCACCATAGAATAAAGTATGATAGTAGCTGAAAAGTTTGTGGGACAAATGTTGCATGGTACAACGGGGGCCATAATATGATGTTGGTTTTTTGTTGCTAGGTGGGGTCACGTCGGAGATATGAAGGTCAAATCTGTTTTCTTAAATGGGATGCTACAGTTTGGTACTTATTTTCTGACAGCGGCTATCGAGACGAATCCAGTGATGTGTAACAGTAAGGTCTTTGAAGGTCAACGAAGATCACAAAGGCGGCATGAACGTCCATTTACAAATTGGTATCAATGCAGTGCTGCAATCTTCTTATCAAGGGCTGAGTAGTATTCCTTATCACATGGCACTTATCGAAGCACATGCTCTGACAATTCTCTCTCGCATATCTTCAGGTGTAGTTGGAACGTCTTAATAAACAAAGTTTTTTTACGAATCCCCACAAGAAAAAATTCAGAGGCGTCAAGGCTGGCGAACGAGTCGGCCACGACACATCTCCTCCGCGTCCAATCCATTATGATTTCGTTAACTAACGTTCGCCCAAAGCTCTGAGAGGGAACATATATCGATTACGTAGCTGTTGCCTGTCTGCATTCCGTTCCTGATACATAGTTTGGGTTGCATGAAATGAGTCGGTAGGGGCAGCTGAATCACCTTGTAAAAGACTGTTTCTCAGTGATATAAGCAATAAGCTGGCCTGTGCTGTGTTTGTGCTGAGTTCTTTATTCTTGATTTTACTCCAAATCTGCTTACAGGAAGCGAGGTGCATCTTACTTACATAACTGTGATGATTTAACAGCTACACGCGTGTAATTAGCATTAAAATTCATCACTCAGTACACAGTGTGTCTAGGAGAAATGGTTAGTATTAAGTGATATGACAGGAACGGTCATTTGAAGCAAAAACATCTAGTAAACACGATTTCTAAAATACATACCTTAAGAGCTATGAGCACTTGTTCAGTAGAAGAAATGAATTTTTCAGTAGCACAGATGAACAACTGCTCATAGAATTTTAGAGCCCATATTTACTAGATTTTTTTGCTTCGAACGATCGCTTCTATGTCATCTTTGAGGACTGACCATTCCTCCTGTGACACTCTGTATAGCTGTGTTGCGACAGTTATTCTCATGTGCCAAATGTATATGAACTTTAGTCTGATGCATGCGTACACGCTAAGCGAATCAAAAATAAATCTCTAATTTATTCATAAAGTCCTTGCTACTAGCAGTGCTACTCTGATAGGAGGATGAACAATAAAGTTATATCATTGTCACAAATTCATATGCTTTGAAATACCTTGTCTTCTCGACGCACTTGCAAATAAAAAGGCATACTCAATACAAACAGTATTTTATTCTGGTAAATTAGGAATTGCAGATGCAATGTGATAAACTCCGAAGCAATAACAGATTTACAGTTTGAAACTTGCAGCTAACTGTTGCTATTGTTGAAAATGTAAAGAATACTTGAAAAATGGAATATAGATCAGCACATTTAGGACATCGACATAGCGTACAATTTATTTTGCATGTTTTCGTATGACATTTTACTATAAATAACTTGTAATGGACAAAGTTTTCAGTTAATCGAAACTTGATATACTTGTTAGAGGGTGTTATCCGCGATGTTTATTTATACAAAATAGACTTATTTTTTGTCTGTCAATCGTTGTATTTTTTCTTATTTCATGAGCCGTTTTGGACAATTCCACCGATCTTCAGATCATTTCTCACAGATAAAGAGCCTTAATAAAACTGTCAGGTTTGCTGTCGTAAGACGCGACTAAAACCAATGGACATATGACGTTAGGTAGCTCTTGTCGACATTACTTACGGAAAGTGCCTGTATAAAAAGGATAAAGGAACATGAGCAGTCAGTTTATGAACTGTGATATTACTGCAGTTCTCCGTTGCACGGATTTTGCTCTAGCTTGGACAAGTGTACTTTTACCGTCCTGTACTTGCAGCTGACCACTTGAAAACGCAGTAGTGGGGTTTAGATATATTCAATAGTAAAAGTGTTGTCGTTAAAAAAGTCTCATTTTTCAGTTTGCTTTTAGTAAAGAACGCTGGCATTCAGAGGTCTAAAGACGAAACAGGAGGTATTTTGTTACATCCACAATGAACCTTCCATTCTGCAACGGAGTATGCACTGTTACGAAACCTCCTGGTAGATTAAAACTGCCCGCATCTCGTGGTCGTGCGGTAGCGTTCTCGCTTCCCACGCCCGGGTTCCCGGGTTCGATTCCCGGCGGGGTCAGGGATTTTCTCTGCCTCGTGATGGCTGGGTGTTGTGTGCTGTCCTTAGGTTAGTTAGGTTTAAGTAGTTCTAAGTTCTAGGGGACTTATGACCACAGCAGTTGAGTCCCATAGTGCTCAGAGCCATTTGAACCATTTTTAGATTAAAACTGTATCTCGGAAGCTTGCCTTTTGCGAGCAAGGTGAGATATCCATGCACGAGGCACGGTGTGCCGTCACAGCCCTATTTCTGCCAGTAGCCAGGACATTGCCCGCCAAGGGCAAGGTGCTGGGTTCGAGTCCCGATCAGGAACACATTTTCAATTTGCCAGACAGATTCATTGTTGTTATTGTTGAGAACAACTACTTCCAATCAGAAACAAATAATTCTAGATTTCAGTGGATGTAAAATGAACCTTGAAACCGGTGCTCGCAAGTTACAGTGTGAGGAGTTGCTTATTCCGGCTTGACACGTACTGTGTAAAGTTATGTAAGTACGTTTGGCAGTGCGCCGCCAACAGGTGCGCGAGTGAGTGCTGGAAAAGTGACGGTGCGAAGGCGTGAGACCGTCGTCATTGCATGCAAGTGGACGTACCTCGGGCAGGCGCTCGGTGCGGTCCATCTGGTGCGGGCTCGTGGGCGTCGCAGTATGCACTGATGGGAGTGCGGGCCACTAGCCGTCCCCAGCCCCCCACACGCGGCCCCCTGCTGGCCGACTGTTGGCTGCTTGTCCGAGGTCAGCCGGCGCCCACATGTCGTCGCTGTCAGGATGGGCAGAAATCGCAGGACTCCAGTAGCTGTTTCTGTGGCCATTACCAGCTAACGTCCCTGATGCCTGGTGAATCGTTAAGAAATCGCTACCATTGTAATGGCGATAGTCTGCTGCTCTCGTACGGTGACTTGCAGGTCGGGGTAGCGCTTAATTTTCTGAAACTCGGATGAAGATAGGTGGACTCGGCAGGCAATGAAGGCACTTTTCGAGAGGCAGCATTACCATACTCGTCTGTAGTAACAGGGAGAAACTGCGTACAAGCTTCAGTGTTAGATACAACAAAATTTTCGCACGTATCTTGCGGTGTAACCACCTTGCTGGGGATAAATGATGTCGACAGAAAATAATTCAAAGTAAACCTCTTTACGAAACATTTTATCAACAGTAGTTGAAAGGAATGTTCGTAAACTTGGGTGGTTGTAACTCAGTTTGTTCAAAGTAATAAACGTTGTCCAGAACTCATCTTCGTTTCAGTCCTTCACTGCAGATGACTCCCCTGTAGGTTTCTTAAGTGAAAACGGGCCAGAGAACACCACGGTTCTCCAAAGACGTAAAAAGTTAGTGTTTCAGGTGTACAGTTAATTACGTCACACAGTGCTGCACAAGATCTTCGTCGTACTGGCCTTTCCACACTGCTAATTACAATTACAGAAGTTCGATGAGGATAGAAGTTGATACTTACAACAAATGTTAGTGCTTACAATCGAAATGTTCGGCGTAAGATACAAAGACAGTTACAGTTATCTTGCTTTCATAGAAAAAAACAGAAATGATACAGATAATTAGACTGAAACTACATTATCCTAAATATTCCTACCATGTTTCCTGTTTCAAATACATCTATATCTACATCTACGTGATTGCTATTCACAATAAAGTGGCTGGCAGAGGGTTCAATGAACCACCTTCAAGCTGTCGCTCTACCGTTCCACTCTCGAACGGCACGCGGGAAAAACGAGCACTTAAATTTTTCTGTGCGAGCCCTGATTTGTCTTATTTTATGATGATGATCATTTCTCCCTATGTAGGTGGGTGGCAACAGATTGTTTTCACAATCGGAGGAGAAAACTGGTGATTGAAATTTCATGAGAAGATCCCGTCCCAACGGAAAACGCCTTTGTTTTAATGATTGCCACTCCAATTCACGTATCATGTCTGTGACACTATCTCCCCTATTTCGCGATAATACAAAACGACCTGCCCTTCTTTGTACTTTTTCGATGTCATCCGTCAGTCCCACCTGATGCGGATCCCACACCGCACATCAATACTCCAGAATAGGGCGGACAAGCGTGGTGTAAGCAGTCTCTTTAGCAGACCTGTTGCACCTTCTAAGCGTTCTGCCAATGAATCGCAGTCTTTGGTTTGCTCTACCCACAATATTATCTATATGATCGTTCCAATTTAGGTTACTTGTAATTGTAAGCCCTAAGTAATTAGATGAATTTATAGCCTTCAGCTTTGTGTGACTTAGCGCGTAATCGAAATTTAGCTGATTTCTTTTAGTACTCATGTGAATAACTTCACACTTTTCTTTATTCAGGGTCAATTGCCACTTTTAGCACCATACAGATATCTTATCTAAATCATTTGGCAATTAGTTTAGGTCGTCCGATGACTTTACAAGACAGTAAATGACAGCATTATCTGCAAACAATCTATGACGGCTATTCAGATTGTCTCCTATGTCGTTAATATGTATCAGGAACAACAGAGGGCCTATAACACTTCCTTGGTGAACGCCGGATATTACTTCTGTTTTACTCGATGACTTTCCGTCTATTACTACGAACTGTGACCTTTCTGACAGGAAATCACGAATACAGTCGCACAACTGAGGCGATACTCCGTAGGCACGCAGTTTGGTTAGAAGACGCTTGTGAGGAACGTTGTCGAAAGCCTTCTGGAAATCTAAAAATATGGAATCAATTTGACATCCCCTGTCGATAGCACTTATTACTTCATGAGCATAAAGACCTTGTTGTGTTTCACAAGAACGATATTTTCTGAATCCGTGCTGACTACGTGTCAATAAATCGTTTTCTTCGAGGTACTTCATAATGTTCGAATACAGTTTGTGTTCCAAAACCCTACTGCAAATCGACGTTAGTGATATAGGCCTGTAATTAAGCGGATTACTCCTACTTCCCTTTTTGGATATTGGTGTGACTTGAGCAATTTTCCAGTCTTTAGGTAGGGATCTTTCTGTAAGCGAGTGGTTGTATATAATTGCTAAATATGGAGCTATTTTATCAGCATACTCTGAGAGGAACGTAACTGATATACAACCTGGACTTAGGCTTTGCCTTTATTAACTGATTTAAGCTGCTCTGTTCCACCGAGGATATCTACTTCTATGCTTCTCATCTTGGCAGTTGTTCTGGATTGGAATTCAGGAATATTTACTTCGTCTTCTTTGGTGAAGGAGTTTCGGAAAACCAATAACTCTGCTTTAGTGGCACTGTCATCAGTGACTTCACCGTTGTTATCGCGCAGTGAAGATATTGATTGCGTCTTGCCACTGGTGTGCTTTATGTATGACCAGAATCTCTTTGGGCTTTCTGCCAGATTTCAAGACAGAATTTCATTGTGGAAATTATTAAAAGCATCTCGCATTGAAGTACGCGCTATATTTCGAACTACAGAAAAACTTTGCCAATCTTGGGGATTTTGCGTTCTTTTAAATTTGGCATGCTTTTTTCGTTGCTTCTGCAACAACGATCTGATCCGCTTTGTGTACCATGGGGGATCAGTATCATCACTTATTAATTTATGTGGTATATATCTCTCAATTGCTGTCGATACTATCGCTTTGTAAACATTCCACAACTTTTCTGCAGTTACATGATCAGATCGGATATGAGTACATAAATTTTTAGTGTGAGCAGAATTTCCGTACATAATACAGGATCCCATGTAAACACTTCGTTTACATTGTTAATCTGATTTCGTGTTATGAATTACAATATATACGAGATAATTAGGTGTTGTTATGTTAGTAAATAGCATTTCAAGCTGACAGAAGGCAGTTGTTATAGGTTTCAAACATTATAATTACAGTGTATTTGATCTCTATTTTTGTTACTCGGTTGTTCGTATATGAAACGCCATAATTACAACCAAACGAATTGACAATACATGTTCCTACCAACGGATGAACGTAATTTCATTGAGTACTTTGACTTGAAATAGTTGAAAATTACGTTACAGAGCTCAAAAGGCGAAATTACTTATACGGATTCTATGTAATGCACTCCAAATTAGCTTCGACATCGTATAAAAATTGAGCTGTTACATTTCAATCTCCATGTAAGTCACTTGGGGCGGACGCTGACAGCGTGTCCGTGTCAGCGCTACAAGCCCAGTAATAGGGCAAAATATTCTGCCGTCGGTCTGCAGGCCACGATCAGTGTCTGGTTTCATAAACTGGCGGAAACAGCCGTTGGCTGTACTGCATATCGGTGCGCTAAGTGAATGATCCCATCGAAGTGTGCGGGGCGCTCGCTGTGGTACGTAGTACGGTCACGTCACGGGATGTTGGCCAGTTTGGCAGTTGAGGCTGTACCGCAAAGGTCCACTCTTTCTGAGACCATTACTGGTGAATGCAATCAGATATTAGCGCTCCTCACTCCCTCACCATCTTCATCATTAGCTCCTAACTAAACTGCAGAATAAGAAAGAATTTTCGTTGATAACTTTTATTTTTAAAACGACGAAAGATAAGCAATATTTGGTTTTAGCAGGCGTTTTATTACACCACGAACTAAAGCGTTGATAAAGCAATCGGTACTTCTTATTTATAACAACTCTGCTTTAGAATTATGTACTTCTCAGTGAATGGTGAGCACTACGTAGAACTACTCCTTCTCCATAAAGAAAGCGAACTATCCACACTGAAGGCAGCCACTTGTTACGGAACATGCTTCTTCTGCGTCAGTCTTCTAAGTGACACTTCCCTTACTCACACCCTTCACACCCATTTAAAATCGACTACGTACAGTTGTGTGACTATACTTAGTGTTTGTAATTGCTGGACTCCTTATTTCAGTACTGGCCAAAATTTGGAGACTTCAGCCTATCAGTGCTTTGTGTTTTAACATCACCACTAATAATAATAATAATAATAATAATACTGTGTAGGCCCTACAACACCGTAGTAGTCGTTACATAGTTAGTGTTGTATTGTGTTCGTTCATTGTTGCGAAGTGAATAATGAAGCAGTTTCTGTTCTACGGCTTGAATTATCTACAACTTGGAGAAAGCATTTTCATGACATATTTAAGCATACAGGGTGTTCGGGAAGTCCCGTTACAAACTTCTAGGACTTGTATTCTAAACAGGGTCCCATGTCCGGAAACTTGTCGCTTTCGTTCTACGACGGTTTCAATTCAGATGTTTACCACATCCACTTCTGCTTGAGGAACTGAATTAGGTATGACACAGTGGAGTTACTTGGTAACAATCCGAAAGGAAACATAAAAAACGTTCATTTATCAATACTTAAACATTACATGTTTACATTATCCTGAAACAAAACAGAACTCTGCATTCTGCACAACAGAGCAGTACTGATGCGTGGCTCGATGTGGTGACACCGACGTTATTACGGACATTGTACACATTATCCTGTTTACCCTTCTGCATACCAGGACAAGCAAATCTGACACTTCCCTCTTTCGTCCAGCAGACATGGACGCGTTACACATCTGAATCGAAACCGTAGTAGAACGAAAACAGTACGTTTCTGGACATGGTTTCAGATTCAAAATATTATGTACTCATTCCTCTACAAAAGTCCCAGGAGTTTGTAATGGGAGTTTCCAAACACCCTGTAGTGGCGTATATGCTTCAGTTTTATTCTCTGAGATGAGTGGTACAAAGTACAGTGTGTGTGTGTGTGTGTGTGTGTGTGTGTGTGTGTGTGTGTGTGTGTGCAGTGGGTGGACTACATGAGGAAGATGTGCATACATTCGTTTCACCTCCACAAAGAGAGTATCACACGCTAATGCTATTGTTTGGAAAAAAATGTAATTACTGTTAACGTATGTTATCAGTATTGCAACTTCGGTAGCAGTAACGATCTTTTAAAAAAATTTAGTTTCGTGAATGAATCACAATTGAAGCCTTTTGTTTTACGCCCAGAAATCTTAGTTTTACCCCACAGGGGATACTTACTCCAGGTTGGTAACAACATCTGCATCAGCCTACAAGTTACTGTGACTACTTCTGAATCGGGTCTAGCACCACTAGCAAGTGGCCAGCACCGGTAAACACGCCTTGTAGTTCATCCTTTGGAAGATTTGAAATTTCTGTGATAAAGTTGGGTGATTCCTGATAATTACTGTACGTCCCAGATCCCTCGATTTTTCCCTTTATTGTCACATCCATTCCCCATCAAGGGCGGGCTGGCAGCAGCATAAGCGCTGCTCCAGCCGAGAGACAGCCGGCTGCGATGGCCGAGCGGTTCTAGGCGCTTCAGTCCGGAACCGCGCGACTGCTACGGTCGCAGGTTCGAATCCTGCCTCGGGCATGGGTGTGTGTTATGTCCTTAGTTAGGTTTAAGTAGTTCTAAGTTCTAGGGGACTGATGACCTCAGATGTTAAGTCCCATAGTGCTCAGAGCCATTTTGAACCAGCCGAGAGACATAAACAGACAGGAAGACATTTAAAACAATATAAAGAAGATAACATGGCGGAATATAGAAACAAAAAAGGCGGAACAGAAGAAAAGCAAGTATACAAAGCGGTGACTGTAAATCGGATAGAAAAATATAAAAAAAAGTATGTTACTCAATAAAAAAACACACACACTAGATTAAAAGGCACCAGGCAAAGTATGGCCGGAGCATAAAAGTCGTAGAACGATGAAAACACAGCCACCTGATGGACGGCGTAGCATGGAATAGTCATGTACAGTGGTGGACAAAACGAGCGAGACCCCTCGCCTTTTCGTTATGCTGATCCGCACGGCTTTAAAGTCTGCTACACAGCATAACCGGCAAGGCGACGAAGTGCTACCAACATACTATGCACAGGCGTGAAATTGACAAACTATCTGACCTTTTTTAGGCTGTTTTCAATAATTTGTAATACTATATTAATGCTGATTAGTGTGTTAAATACAACACGTAAATATAAGACAGAATGAAGGAAGAAACGCTAATTGGTATGAACTGAACCAATAAAAATGAATTTCAACTTATCGAGATAACATAATTGTTTTAGTAATACAAAGAACGCCGGATCGTTACGAATTAGCAAAATATTATCCGCTTTCGGCCGCGAAACGGTCTGTGTCAACGTTCAGACCAGTCATACTGGATTACCGTTGCTGACCTACCATGAAAGTGTGCAAGATTCATAACGAAATTCAGTTAAAAATCATTCAGTGCCACACTTAAGTCAATTCCATTATTGACAGAACCGGAAAAAATAGGCAGTAACATGTATGAAATTCTACAAGAGTGTCATATTGACATGCACAGGGCGCCAGTACAGAATAAAGGTAGCGATAAAAAGTATTGAGGGCGCGAGAATTTCTTAAAATTGCTTTACTGATATTCTACCTGCCTCCATCGAGATTAGAACCGAAAACAAACCAGACTTTCCTTTCACTACGCTAGCAGACAACCCAGGCAAACAGCCCTCTATTATTACCCCAGACATGAATAAGCCACCAATTTCGCAATGAAAATGGTAAAATGATCTACAGATTCTGTTGCATAGAGCTTTCTGGGCTCAAAAACATGAATTTTCTTCCTTTATGTCACCGCTTATGTGACAATCATTCGGGATGTTTATCGAAATAACAAAATACTCTTATTAGAGGGTAAATTTAGTAGGATAATTCTGCACCACCTCAGGAAATGAACGGCTACATAGCTGCCAAACATATTCTACACTGTTTCGAATTCTCCACTAGACTCGCCACAGCCAGAAAACGTTCATTAGCCTAAGTGTTTCTTAAGCTACCTAGCAATGGGAATGTTCGCACTTCTAAAACGCGGTAGCATTAATACTGGGATGTGAATTACAACGTGTATAGGCAAATGGATTCTATTTGCATTCCTGTAAACATGATTTGGATCGAAAGCGTAGCTACGATTAATATGCTGATGTATCGACTACAACTAGAACATTTCGAATAAAGAGTAGGGGGTGTTATTTATGCGGCCCTCATCTTCAGTAGCTGTCGTAGCTGTTTTCGTTGTTAGGATTTCGTCACCTAAACCGGTAAAAACGGAACCCTACTAGTCTCACTTTCTTGACCGTCTATCGGTCTACCCAATCTTTAAAACTCGTTTACCTTCACAACGGGTAGACATAATAAGCGGAAATGTATCGCACTTCTTGCGGTAACCGGTCCCTTGGTGGTGTAAAAAAGTGAGCTTCTATGTCAACGCAATCTAAAGATACGGCCGTTTATGTAAAGAAAATTTACGCGAAAGGTCAAAAAATGGCTTCAAGAACTATGCGACCAAACTACTTATGTCATCAGCCCCTAGACATAGAACTACTTAAACCTAGCTAGCCTAAGAACATCACAGACATCTATGCCCGAGGTAGGATTCCAACCTGCGACTGAAGTAGCCGTGCGGTTCGTGACTGATGCACCTGGAACCGCTCGACCACAGCACCCGGCGGAGCCCTATTCACCTCATGTATAATGATAAACTGTATTCGCCAGCAACTCAGATCGTTTGATCACGGAACTTTTACGAAGATACATTCAAACTTTGTTCGAAGTCGTCTGCAATATCCATTTATAAACACCCTAGGAACGTCGTATGCGATATCCACTTCTGAAGACGCTGGCAGATACTGCAGTACCATAACAAGTAGGTAAGAATTTATTGTTATTGGTCCATGCATCACACTTTATTTCAATATCAATTTAACGCACCTAGGTGTTCATATATGGCTGAAACTAATGAACAACAAGTAAATAAATAGCAAACAACTTCGATGTTCAAATCAAATGAAAGTCACATGTTGCAATTACAACATAATTTCGTTGTTACATCTACATGACTACATCAACAAGATTTCTGTGCAATCCAGACTTACGTGCCTGGCAGAAGGTTCGGACTATTTCTCTACCGTCCCAGTAATTAACAGTGTGCGGGAAAAAGGACCACTTAAATCTTTTCTTGCGAGCCTTGAATTACATTACTACTATGGTTTCTTCCTGTGTAAGTTCCCGAGGATTGGCATTCAGAACAGATGTTGGTGATTGAAATTTCGTGAAAAGATCTCGCAGCAACGGAAAACGCTTTTGTTTTCATGAATGTTACCCCAACTCGATTATCAAACCTGGCACCCTCTCTCCCCTATTTCGTGACATTACAAATCGTGCTACCGTTCCTTGGACGTTTTTGCGAGCGCAGTCAATCACTTCTGTCAAGGATATTATAACAGTGGACGGACAAACGTAGTGTAGGCAGTGTTTTCAGTTGGCCTGTTGCGTATTCTTAGTGTGCGGCCAATAAAACGCAGTCATTCGTTTGCCTTCCCCACAAAAGTATGTTTTCGATCGTTCCAGTTTGAGTTTTACTGGGTACTGAGATGAACTGACAGTACTTCGACTTGTGTTTTGTCATGTAACCGAAAGTTAATTATTGTTATTGAACGCAGCTTTCGTGTTTAATGTATTCCTCATTCAACAGAGTACACTCCTCCTACACCACATATAACTGTTTCAAAGTATTAAATTGTTACTGATGTTACCAAGTTGCAGTGGTCATCTCAACTTGCCGTTTTTAAACAAAGGAAAATGTAGCAACTAAGAAGCGGAGTATCCAAATAAATAAACATTTCCGGTTTAAGAAGTTGCAGTAGGTCTACTACACAGTAACGTAAATTAGGAGCAAAGTCCATTAGTGGATCGTTATCAGGAAAATCAGCCCTCATAATGCAAAGTGCCACTACAAGAAAGAAAGTTTCCAAACATGTCAATGAGTAGTCGAGGAAAGTGGACGCATTCTGTCTACTGAATCCCAACGCACGCCACTTACAAGGGGACACGCAAAGCGTCATACCCCGATCTTGCTGAAACTTCCCTCAGTGAAAGAGGGGACAAAATAAGCGAACACGTGTCTTAGCTTATCTGCTTACACTCTACCGCTTCTGAGAAAACGACGGTCAAAATTTTCAATGCGCTGTTGCTATAGTGTAGATACCTCTTAGCGGGTAAGGATTCAAATGAAGCGGTGGCTCTGCGGCTGCCATAGCGACTTCGGAACTTTGCGCTGCGAGTTCGAAACCCGGTTTTTCCTTCCACCCCCCCCCCCCCCCTCACTCTCTGAATTATCTACGAATGTTTATTCCAGTTAATGTTGAAACACTGTTGTCGTTATTCGTCAGTTAATTTACTGTGTAAAGAAATAAGTTAAAAAGGGAACACATAGTGCGTAGTGGGGCGATCACTCTGTTGTAGAAATAATTCAGAAGCCAAGATCGCTTAAATACTGTTTACTGGGTAACCGTGTTCAACACACTAAAGGTGCCGTCATCGGATTTGAATGTAGATTAACATTTATAAACCATTTGGATATAACGATACATGAGGCAGACCAGATGATTTTAGATCAGCTTGTCTCATTCGTTTATTATTTTTTAATTAATTTATTACACATAAAGTTAATTGGCGAATAATGACAACATTATTTCAACATAAATTAGAAAAAAAAAACATTCGCAGATAATTCTGATAGAGAGGCAGGAAAAAATAGTAATAAAAAACCCAATATGGTCTCGAACACGGGAATCAAAGTTAAGAAGGAACGACGGTAGCCACTTAGCCACCGCCTCAATTGCGTTCTCGGCTGCAGAAGGTATCTACACTATAGCAAGAGCGCGTTGATAACTCTGACCGTCGTTTTCTCGGAAACGGTCGAGTGTCTGCAGATAAGTCGAAACACATGTTCGCTTATTTTGTCCTCTCCTTCACTGAGCAAAGTTTCCGGACAATCAGCCTATGACACCTGGCGAGTTATCCTCGTTAGTCGAGTCGCTTCTTACGCCCGGCGAGAATTATGTATGCCTCAGAGAAAACTGCGCCACTTGGAAACACGGCAAGCAAGGATAAACACGTTTTCCTTCTTATAAGGCAACCTTCTACAGCTAAAATTCACGAAGTGTTCTTCAGGTTGCCTCATATATTTTAGAAATGTTTCTTGCTTTAGGCCCGCCGCATATGCAAAACGTAAACATTTCATTTCATGTAATATTTATCAGGATAAGACATGACAAGAGTGGACCAGTCCCTTCTGAGAAAAATTACAGATTGTAAGTTGCTCCACTATGTAATGACACGGGTACGGGCTTGCGACCTCTCGTTTATGCCATCGATTTCCGTGTTACACATACTTGGCCACTGCGTTGTGGCTGCCGTCGTGGAGGAGGCAGTCTGTTTCCTACTAGCGCTGTTTCCGCAGCAGATATTAACAGCGACGAATCATTCGGTCAACGCTAAATGGCCCATCTGGCTGAGGAAGACAAGGGCGCTATAATAGCACTCCATGCAGAGGGATCTTCAAATGGCTATACAGCACGAACTATGGGTCTTCACAAGTCGACGGTAGCCAGATGGATCAGACGAAAGGAAGAGAGTGGTAACCTGAATGGGAGGCCTCATGGGCGTCGCCGCAAAACAACAGCAGCTCAGGATCAGCAGATACGCCGTTTCAGTGAGAACCACCCATTTGTCACCCCACGACAAATTCAGCAGACTTTGGGTCTCAATGTTAGTAGTAAGACCGTCACTCGTCGTCTAAGAGAAGGTGGACTGAGAGCAAGAATCGCTGCTGTGAAAGAGACATTGACTGTTTCCCACAGAGAAGCTCGCCTTGCTTTTGCTGCTGAAAATGTCGACAAACCTCTCCAGTTTTGGAGGCGAGTGAGTTTCACGGACGAAAAAGTTTTCTCTACGGCATCAACGGGAAAAGTACTTGTTTACCGGCCCGAAGGTGCTAGGTATAATCGAAAATATATTACAGTTGCCGAAGGAATGGAAGGGAGTCGGTAACGGCCTGGGCATGGATATCGGCCGAAGGGCGTGTGCTCCTGTGGGAAGTGGAAGGAAGATTCGATGCGCGCAATTACATATCAATTCTGGAGAACGTGGTGTAGCCTTCTGTGACAGCAAGATTTGGCGATGATCAGATCATGTTCCAACAAGATCGCTCGCCTATTCATATGGCACGTGTGGTTAAGAGGGGGTTCGACGACCATAGTAATATCACTGTAATGGAATGGCCACGTAAAGGAGCTGACATGAATCCCATTGAGAATATTAGGGCAGAAATGGTCAGAGTAATACGAGAAAAGGGGCAGTCACCGTCGACTCGCCGACAGCTTTCTGATGTGATTCATGACGCTTCGAATGAGTTACTTGAATCTCCTAGTTATGTGGCTCGAGTTGTGGGCTCAATACCCAACAGACTTCGAGCTGTCGTGGAAGCCGAAGGAGGCTTTACGCGATACTAAGCAGCATCAGCGGAGGTGGTTTTTTTTTTCAGCCCTCCACCAATCAGCTGCAACAGCTGTTTCAAGTTTTTTCTTTATTTACAGACGTATATTTTATATAATTTCAAGGAAACGTAGTAAGTGGAATGTGGACAAACAAATTAATTCACAGCAAGATATGTAATATTTAATTTGACAAGAGAAGAAATACACACCTTATATATTCATGCAGTCTGTAAAAAATACATGACACACGTGTATATGCAAGAAGGGTACAAAACAATTCAGCACAAATGAAAAATATTGAGGAGAAGCTCGCCGATGAAGGCGTAATTGGAGAACAAAGGTTGGGCTAGAAGGAGAGGTAATGAGGCCCGAGAAAGCAGAGAAAAATCAAATACCCAGTAGACTTTGAGTCGTTGTCGCTGCAGAGGGCGGTTGGTATATGCGATTCGGAGCAACAGTAGAAGAATAGTTTTATTTACTGATTTTTGAGGCTTTCTTTTGTGACGGCTAAACAGTGCTGCATCATGAGACCCACTATTTGTCCACATGTGGCTAAACATCAGAGGTGTAAAAAATTTTGAGAGATGCCGAAGTTCTCTGGAAGAGTAACGTGTTTTAGACAAGAATATGATTTTTAGTTCATTTCATTTTAATCATTCACACTATGCTTTGACATTCTAATCTTTGATTTCATTTTATTATCGTGCATCTTTTCTTCAGTGAAAGTCAACGGTAGTAAGTTTCAAGATATGAAGAATAACTGGAAGTTTTTAATTTGTGGAATAGCGTATTTAACAGCAAATATTTTCAACAAATCTGTGGTTATAGGACATATTAAGAAGCAAGTCAAAAATGGCATTGTGGAAAGATCAGGTTGGTTTCTAAAGGGTAACGACGGTAAAATAGCAAATACGAAACTATGGGTAACAACTATTGTTGATGGTGAGGAGCAATAATCGATATCCAGAATGAGATTTTCACTCTGCAGCGGAGTGTGCGCTGATATGAAACTTCCTGGCAGATTAAAACTGTGTGCCCGACCGAGACTCGAACTCGGGACCTTTGCCTTTCGCGGGCCGTGGCTAAGCCATGTCTCCGCAGTATCCTTTCTTTCAGGAGTGCTAGTTCTGCAAGGTTCGCAGGAGAGCTTCTGTAAAGTTTGGAAGGTAGGAGACGAGGTACTGGCAGAAGTAAAGCTGTGAGTACCGGTCGTGAGTCGTGCTTCGGTAGCTCAGTTGGTAGAGCACTTGCCCGCGAAAGGCAAAGGTCCCGAGTTCGAGTCTCGGTCGGGCACAAAGTTTTAATCTGCCAGGAAGTTTCAATAATCGGTATGCCACTATTCTGTAATTGTTTTTCTGAAGTTTATCGTCAATCCTAGGACTGAAACCGATACTCTGTTTTACGTAAAGAATATAACCTTCAAAATTATTTAGCAGCGCAGAATATTAAATGGTTCAAATGGTTCTGAGCACTATGGGACTTAACATATGTGGTCATCAGTCCCCTAGAACTTAGAACTACTTAAACCTAACTAACCTAAGGACACCACACACATCCATGCCCGAGGCAGGATTCGAACCTGCGACCGTAGCAGTCGCGCGGTTCCGGACTGCGCCCCTAGAACCGCTAGACCACCGCGGCCGGCTATTAAATCATAGTTTATAGATCAGGAACCTAATCCAACTGCCTTTAATTTTATTCTCACGGATGACATTGAGACAGTAAATAACAAGAGAAATAACAAAACTCTCAGAATCAATATAGAGAATTCAAGTGTCCAGTGGATTCAAAAGTTTGCTATAATAGCGAATAATTGCTTTTACTGACTCCTTCATGCCTACGTCTTCTGTCAGACAATATTTGAAACTAGGACTAGCAAGGTAAGCAATTTTTCCACAAATTGTCAAATTGGAAGTCGGAGAGCCAGTTACATAAATTACGATGGCAACAAACGTTTTTCAAGTAAACTGATCACAGGAGGCATCCAACACATTTATTGTGTGTTACATGCACAGTATGTAAACTGGCAACGCCTCCAACACACAATACCACTAACAAGGGAACATCCCCATCGCACCCCCCTCAGATTTAGTTATAAGTTGGCACAGTGGATAGGCCTTGAAAAACTGAACACAGATCAATCAAGAAAACTGGAACAAGTTGTGTGGAACTATGAAAAAAATAAGCAAAATATACAAACTGAGTAGTCCATGCGCAAGATACGCAACAACAAGGACAGAGGGAGCTCAGGAGCGCCTGATCCCGTGGTTAGCGTGAGCAGCTGCGCAACGAGAGGTCCTTCGTTCAAGTCTTCCCTCGAGTGAAAATTTGAATTGTTTCTTTTCAGACAATTATTATCTGTCCGTCCGTCCGTCCGATGCGAGGTAACTGCGCCGTAGTATGATGACGCTACACCGAAACAAACATCGAAACACATGACGTCAGTCGACTACAGCGCACGGAAGAGAGAGTATTCCTGCTAACGAGGCTCCATGGCTGGCAGTTGACTGTTCGCTACTTTAGAAGGGAGTGAATTAAATACGTGAGATGCATTCCGTGGGCAATATGAATCCAGCAAATAGAGCTCGCAACTTCAATAACACTTTCAATGAATATTTTCCGAACTGTAAGGCATTGGAAAGTTCCTTAAGGGATCGAACGATTGTCGAACATTTGTATGATTATTTCCTACATTTGTTGATAAACAGTATGAGTGGTGACGATTGTCTGAAATCAAAAAATGAAACGACTCACTCGAGGGAAGACTTGAACCAAGGACCTTTCATTCCGTAGCTGCTCACGCTAACCACGCGACCACGGCGCTCCCGACCTCACACTATCCCTGCGCATGAACTACTCAGTTTGCATATTTTGCTTTTTTTTTCATAGTTCCACACAACTTCTTCCTGTTTTCTCGATTGATCTGTGTTCAGTTTTTCAAGGCCTATCCACTGCGCCAACTTATAACTAAATCTGAGGAGGGTGCGATGGGGAGGTTCCCTTGTTAGCTATGAAACAACTGTAGCAAAACGGAGCATCCTCGTTATCCATGTGATGGATAAGACGACTAATTCGCAACACAAATGTCAGTGTATGCATCAATTTATGTTGGAACGTGCTTCCTGGACCAAATAACATACGTTTCCTACGTCTTCAATACGAATCATGACGCAAATGTAATTTAAAGGACATAAAAATATCGAGTGATTTTACTAACATAATTATAAACCACCCACAAACATAAATCGATGATCACATAGTTGTCAAAAAGTATTCTACAGTATTGCCATTGTCCATTAGACTAGCAGCAGGAAGAAAACGTACGCTCAGCTGTGCTGAGATATCTTGCACTGACGAAGGTCGCGCTTCGAGGACACCACAGAATCGTCTGCCACCATTTCATGGGAAACGAAATATCTCAAGTGTACAGCCTTAGACATAAAAACACCGCCGGCGCAAGCACCGTGCGATCCGCGATATGACGCCGTTGAAAGCACGGCTAACCCGTGCAGGAAAGCTGTTAATATCATCTGATGTTGCTAACAAGTTATTTACTTCTGGTGAATGATTTTCTGCGCAGTTCATTTAAGATAGAATAACTAAAATATATTTGATGTACGGAAGACGAAGGACGCCTAATTCATTTCCCTCTCTTTACTTATGATGTTACATTCGCAATCTGAGCACACGTATTATCCATAACCACACTTTAGCGCCACACAGATACGTGAATGAAACACGTTGGCGTACAGTTTTAGACATAAAAACTGACCACCGGCCGCCTGCCACAGAGACTAAGTCCGAGTCTATTCACTTAACGTAGCCAATAAAACTGACCGGCCATCGGCACAATCTGGCAACACTGTAAGATGCGGAAGCGTTAGGAGGAAGTGTTGTCTACTTCCGAGATGTTCTCGGATTGTGTGAGCCCGTGATCTAGTGCTAGCCGGCACGGTAGTTCAGTGTGTTCGGTCAGAGAGCCGGCTGGCCTCTGTAATAAAAAAACTGAGTGGAAGGATCAACCACCGAACTTGAACAGGATGTCCTGCGACGTCCGCAACGACCAAACACAACGATCGATAATGAACAATAAGAAAAAAAAAGAAAAAATGGTAATCGTCATGCATTCTAAGCTTATGGTCGCCTGTTCGTGTCCAACTATTTTTTTTTTACCACATTTCGGTCTAAAGTTATGATTCTGATTGAGCATCGAAGATAATTCGCTTAACATTCTACCCACCAGCAACGACAAGTATTCCAGAAACAATTCCGCAGGACAGCTCGTGGCTGCGCCGCGATCATAACAGCTTACGCTCGAGCGTTTCCTCGCGCTGCAGCGGCTACCGGCCACCGGCCAGACGCCACCCGCCGCCTGAAATCCGGCGCCGCCCATGTGAACGCGGCGCCACGTTGTCAGTGTATGTATCAACTGTCATTTTCGAATTTGAAGTTCTAGTTATCATCTTGCAGTTAAGCACTGGATTTTGCATACTTGAAAATCATTAACTACAGTTAAGCATTGTAAAATTGAGTCGCAAGTGGAAAAAGGTGTAACACCTGAAACACAACGTTTACTTTTGGTATAACAGAGGGGTGAATGCAGAGGAGGCAGCTAGAAAGATTTGAACTGTGTTTGGAGCGAGTGCTTTTGGTAAAAATACGCCAGAAAAAGATATTCGTGTTTCAACAAAGATCGTTCTGGCATGATTGATTTTCCACATTAAGGAAGTCTCGACTACTGATATATGTGATAGATTACTATTTAACCATCATGCGACGTTTGCATTCAACAGGCAAAGTTCAGAAGTCTGATGTAGGAGTACTGCATGCTCTAATTCGAAACAACAAAAATCAATGGAGTGACTATTATTGAACGTCATCAGGTCATTCATCGAGCATTCCTATGCAGTACTGTTACTGGTGACGTATTTTGTTGCCTTTATTGTCAACTTCGTAAGAAGAAATAAAGGCTGTGCCCCACCAAAAGACATAAACTCGAGGAAAGAGTAACGTGAACATGATATTTTACATCTGATAATTCTAAAAGTGTGTTTTGGGCTACGAATTCTGCCCCCAGGGTGTGTGCAACACAGCTGGCATTTGTTGCCACAACTGAGACACCTTTCTTTCGCAGTGTAAGAAAATCGAGCAACAAAACTACATCACCTGTGCTACTGCTTGATAACGCACTATGTTGATTTGAGAAACAAAACTATCCAGGAGATTGATAGGAAAGTCGTCTGTCAGGCACTTGTATTGATAGGGACGTCCTCTCTCAAGCACTTGTCCCTCTCGTCATATATTTGTAAAATTTTACCTTTCCTGCTCTTGATCGATCAACCGTCAAGACAATTCATTTCTAGACGAAAATACTCTTAAAAATACTCTGGTTTAATAACATCGTTAGAACCAGTAGGTTTCTACAGGCGTAGAATTTGTAAACAACTTTAGTATTGTCAGATCGTTTCAGATATCGTGAAAGAAAATTCTGCTGCTGATTAATTTCTCTTTGATAATTACTGTTGCGTTTAGTAAACTAATGGAAAATGCAATTAAAATATTCACTGTACTAATACAAATTAAATTCAGCTTACTACAGAAACATCACGACGGCAGTCTATCTTAATAAAGCATTAAGTGTCTGTGAGACGATTGAGCCTATTTTAACACGAATTAGTAGGATATTACCAACTTTTGACTTCGAAAAGATCTGTATTTATTTCATTTCCTGTACCATTCGTAAGTATTATGAAAATGTGACATTTCATAGATAAAATTATGTATTCACAACAACAAAAAATATGTCGGCAGAAAACAAAAGTGGCATTATGAATTTGGCAGTACCGTAAGGTTTTCGCTCTGACACTAAGAGTTACTGAAAGTAGCAAGACGAATTTTGCTCGAGCGTTGTCTTACGATTCCCTTATTGAGTTTTTATCAGCCTGCTTGTAGCTGTGCTACAAAAGAATTAAAAATCTGGCTTTCAGCGAGTCGCGAAAGGCGAACGAAAGCAGCTTGCACCTGTTAGCTAAGCATGTTACCTGGGAACTGGTTTTTTCCTAAAGTGGGAAGACGACCTTTTGTGGTTGAATTGTTGGCAAATGTCAGTCAGACGTGTGCCGTTGATCTAAGGGTTTCGGTGTGTTGAATTTGTACCAAAGATTTTTCTACAGTTTTTTCTGCCCAAATAGAGAGTTGAAGTTTCCCATTAGTATTTTCACGTCATCCTGGTGAATTTTGCTCATAGTATTTTCGACTGGGTTCCAGAATTTTTCCCATGCACTTTTAAGTGCCAGTCTGGAACTGAGCGACCGCTACGGTCGCAGGTTCGAATCCTGCCTCGGGTATGGATGTGTGTGATGTCCTTAGGTTAGTTAGGTTTAATTAGTTCTACGTTCTAGGCCACTGATGACCTCAGAAGTTAAGTCGCATAGTGCTCAGAGCCATTTGAACCATTTTGAACCAGAATTTTTCGACATTTTTGGTGTTTTTCTTATTTTCGATGTTGGTGGGGACACGTGCATTGATGAGTGTATATTTTTTACTGGGGCTCAGAATGAGCATAGTACCTAAGCTTACACACTACTTAACCTAAATTATCCTAAGGACAAACACACAAACTCATGCCCGAGGGAGGACTCGAACCTCCGCCGGGATCAGCCACACAGCCCATGACTGGAGCGCCCCAGACCGCTCGGCTAATCCCGCGCGGCTACTAAAAGTATAGTCGCCCACAAAACCCATGTGGACAATTATCGGATAATCGGTCAAGCTTCGCTTTGTCGCAGCTCTTTAGCATACAAGTCCATTTACTTTCAGGCTCCTCCTTACAATTCTTTCAATGCGAGGTAATTGAAAAAACTCATCCACTCGACGCCAACTGAGGAACTGACTGGTGCATGTGTTGTTCAACACACAGAAGTTGTCAGCCTCACTAGAATCAATGACTGTGTGTCTGTGTGTGTGTGTGTGTGTGTGTGTTTTCGTTTTCATGCACAATCTGAATCAATACTATTAACATTAGAGAGACAACCAACAATAAATAATTCATCAAATATGACTGTAAAGTATTTCAATGCGATGGGAAGTTACTAACTGAATTTTCACCCAACCCACGTCCTGCATGATACGTTAAGTATGATGTATTAACACCATAGTATCGTTAGCAGAGGCAGTGCGCTCTTGCTGTCGAGGCTCGCGACAAGCGCAGCGATCAGCAGTGCCCAATGCCGCCGCGATTTGTTTATGTTGGCTGAGCGTGGACACTGCAGCAGACGCTTCGTCATAAACAGAAAGAAATCACCTTGTCTCTGACCGCAGTGAGCGGATATCACTGCCTGCGTGTTCTTATAGTAACCAACGTGAGACTCTACTCACAGGAGCCATGGAGCAATTGCAACGGGTATCATGTCATTAGTCATCATAATATTAACCAGTGTTGAAATGTCCACTCTATTTGAATCCCGAGAAAATAGGAACCTTCTCACAAAGGAATGTGAGGTGATATCAAAATTTATCCAACATACAAAAGTTAACTGCAGGGGTCTCATGTATGCAGTAGTAGCACACAATGAAATATTATGTCTTGGAAGCGTATATTTCATTTCCTCTTCTCATTTTAACGCCCTTGTTTTAGTATGAAGTGGGAAAATAAACACGAAAAACTTAAGTTCCTGAGAAGCATATAAGTCATTTCCTCTTCTCATATCATAACTTTTGTTTTAGTATGAGGTAAAAAAATAAACAGTTTAGGGTTCTGAAACATAATATGACACCAGATTCTTATCGTAGGCGCTATCGGAAACGCAAAAAGCAGGGAGCTGTCCATTGTTTTGTCCAAAAGTCTGTTTCCTTTCATACATTACTCACGTTAGGAGATTCTTATTTAAGGACTTGTGGGCATCAAGTTCTTCAGCAGAACAAGCCTTATGTTATTGTGCTAATTACGGTATGGAAAAAGTGCAACAAACACGAGTTCCCCTGGAGCACATGTCTGTATTCAGCAATGACCGCCAACTGCCACAACACTTCACAGAATCCTTGCGGCGGGCAACACAACTGTGCGTGCACTTCAGACTTCATTCAGTAAGACGTCAGGAGATGGATGGAAACGTCAAATTAACGTTTCTTTCCGAGTCATATTCAACCCAGAATGAGGTGTTATTAAGGTAGTTGAACGTTCTAGCAATTACACTTATATAATTCCAATATGAGTATTCAGATAGCCAAAAGAAACCGTTAGTGAGAAACCATCTGGAACTGCATTAACATCAAACTGCAAGAACTTGAGACAATACGTGGACTCTTCTCTTCGCTAGGTGACCTATTACTGATATTTAGGATTCTCTCCGTCCTAGGCGTAATGGAAACGGAACTTCAGAGGCGCTTTCCGCTATTCTTGACAAACATGAGAAACTTGTAATCACTGCGAGTTACAACTGCGTGATGATAATGGTTCAGGTTGTCAGTAGTTGTGGTGGTGTTATGCTGTCAAACTGCTTACGGCAACGTTAATGGTGGTGCACATAATTTAGCGCTGACTACCTACTTAAGTAAAGATAGTGTTGTGGCATCGTCGCTTGTCTTTATTTGGCCTTAGCTTGAGTAATCCGATTTAACGAACATAGTACTACATTCGCGGGCTGCTAATGATACAGTATGACTACAGAAATCTTCGTGCGGGTATTACATTAATTCTGCAATGAATTGCTTAAAAAATGTTACCCTCAGCTATGCAGCTGGAATGACTCATTACACAGGTACTCTATGTTGCACTTGGTTAAGTGATCAGTTCGCTGCAATCCTGCTTCTTCTGTTTGTAAATGCTTGTATACGACAAAAATGGTTCAAATGGTTCTGAGTGCTATGGGACTTAACGTCTGAGGTGGTCAGTCCGCTAGAACTTAGAACTACTTAAACCTAACTAACCTAAGGACATCAGACACATCCATGTCGGAGACTGGAGTCGAACCTGAGACCGAAGCTCTCGCGCGGTTCCACACTGTAGCGCCGAGAACCGCTCGGCCACCCTGGCCAGCATACTTGTATACTGACCATTCGTTATTTGACTAAATATGAACTACAATCTAATTCGCATGTATATGGCATGGGTTAGCTCCGGCACGAAGGTATGACTAAGGATTGGTTTCCGTTGGAGTCCCGTTATTTTGATGGCAATACTAATGTTCGCAAATTGCCTCAAAAAACAATTGCATCTTAAATATCGAAGGACCGACGTCCGCACTGTCACTGCGCGTTGAAATACAGCAACGACAGCAGATGAAAATTTGTGACCGACTGAGCTTCGAACCTAGACCTGCTGCTTACTAGACAGACGTGATGACCACTGCACTACTTTTTTTTTTTTTAAAGTTTGAGAAGTCTTTCAGCACCAGGTAGGCGGAGGCAAAGAGGGCAGGGGTCGAAAATCCGAGGCCTGGCTACAGTGCCTCCCCCATACCTGTCACTGAGCAGCTGCATTATTCACATGTATTCCATGTTTGCACTCATATATTCCTTTAAATTGTTGAACAAAATTGAAGTAGTAATTAAGGTAAAATAAATTACAGACTGTCGCCTCCTATCGCGTGCGATCCTTTTGGAACATAACTTATAACAGTGAACAGGGTGACGGAAAAATAAATAACAAACATTCATTCAGAAATATATTCACAATAAGTTATTATGCACTGGATGCATATGAAGTCTGTAAGGAAGCCATATATTTTTCAACAAATGGAAGAAGTTTCGGAGCCGGAGGGGGTTTGCCAAATTAGAACAGTTGTGATTTAAGAACCGACGTAAAAGAATATTCCAGGAATAAAAAAAAGTGAAAGAATAGTATTCTGCTTCTAATCAATAAAACTGTCCATCTCTTTGTAGCCCACATAAAGCAATAGATAAAAAAATTTTAAAACATTCCTTATATTTGTTATTCTTCTTCAGCTTAAAATGTTCTTCTGCAATATAAAACATGCACTCTTCTAAGTTCTAAGTTTTGTTTATTGCGACGTACAACACAAACTGTCCCAGAAGCCACGAATAACTGTTATTCTTTGCGGACTGGTAACATTTCCAGTCAGGTTTAAAGCTTCAGTTCTCGGTATATGACTTTCTGCGGTTCTGTGGCTAGTGCTAATTTCTTCGTAGTCCAGTTCCAAATTCTGATTCTATTTTCACATAAGAAGGTGTGCGCTACAGTTTCTACAAGCCCACATTTGTCGCAGTATGAAGATGGTCTCAATTTGATTTTTCATAATCGTTCCGCTGTGGGTATGGTTTCGTTTACAACGTCGCACCATACGGCACTGACTCTAGTTGGTATAATTTTATTGTTGATATTTTTCCAGACGTTTCTCCAGTTTTTTGTAGGTTAATTCACCGGAATTGGTTTGTGTAGACGATGTCTGTTAATATAATCATAGACGGTTCTAGTGTTGGTTTGTGCTGGTGGAAGTCTTATACAGCTCCAATCGCCATAGTAGTGGTACATAGATAGTGGTACAATAAGTACCCTCCGCCACACACCGTAAGGTGGCTCGCGGAGTATAGATGTAGATGTAGATGTAGATGTAGATGTACTTTCGGACGTAATCTAGGCTGGCGTGCTACATTAATAGGAGCGTTCCTATCTCCAGGATCTAACGAGAGGAACAGAAGTTTCGTGATGCTTGTCTTAGTGGCATGTATTAGTTTAAAGGCACGTCTTTAATTCCAAGTCCTCTGTTTTGCCTGTGCGAAGTCGCCGTGTGGAAGGGTACTTTGAAGATATTTTGTTTCCACACATACCAAGAGGCTACAGCTAATATTTTATGTGCAGTGACCTGCAGTATCGGTAAGACTGCTGTGACATGATAAATTTTGCTAAGTATGTATGTATTTATAAACTGAACTTTCTGCAGTCAGTCTAACGATCGCATGTCATGGTCCTTCAACACGGTTTGATGACATTAAGTTTCCGCTCCCAACTGTTCGTGGCCATTCGCTTGGCGTTCGCCCTTAACCACAATCCGAGATGGAGACTCACTTCAGTTACATCTAACCAGTGCGCACTTATTGCACTATTGTAGGAAACGAGATGCAGTATTTTGGATTTAAAATTTTGTAAATTTGTGGTGAGAACGTATGGGACCAAATAAGCTTACACACTACTTAATCTAACTTAAACTATGGACAATGCCGGAGGGAGGACTCGAAGCTCCGACGGTGGGCACTGTCGGGACGCAGCAACCAACCTCTCTGCAGCACATATCTACACACGCTCCTCATCAGACGCGATTCCCATCCTGCCATCTTGCCATCTTGCCGTGTACCACATGCGCGGTACTCCCCCCTCCCTCCCCCCCCCCTCTCCGGCCATTATTCCACTCGCTCGCGGCCACACTGTATTCCCGCGAGGGTTCGGACGATGTCGTGCGTCAGGGTTCGGACGATGCCGTGCGTCTAGCACTGAAAACTTTAGATGACCCGTCGAGAGCCAAATAATTGTACAGGATGTTTCAGGAGAAATAGTAATTATTGTAGGAGATGGTAGTATAGACAAATTGCAGAAACAATGACATATAACATGTGTCCAATTTTTATTGAACATACATATAGCTGGGTTGTAATGTATCTAGAGGTAGCCCTGGATGGAAAAATATTATGAACACCTCACATAAATAATGTGTTCCACTGCGAAAGACAATCTTATAAGCACTAGAAGCTGCTGTAGGGTAAAATGGGGTCTAAACCCAGTACTTACTGGATATACACCTCTGTAAAAAGACCATTGGTAATTTTTAGGCCTATAATATGAACAAAGTCGAACAGAAGGTGGCTGCTAGGGAGTCTGGCAAAGTGCAGAGACTGATCTGCTTTCACAAACAGATTGAATTAGCAGGACATCCACTCTTGGGATTGATATTACGCTAGACATGCCAGCCTTACACCTGTGGCTTAAAATGGTGACAGCGGCAGGGACATAAAGGCTAAAAATTGGAAATGGCTGGATATAGTTAGAATATACGGAATCCCAAATCAGTATGGCGCTGGCTCGGGAAATGCCGACTAACTATACAATAACTTGTAGCTGTTTCAATAAACCTTGCCATGTAACAGTTGGAGGCAGGGAGCAGTGGAAGAACGAACCACTAAACCGTGCAGGAGACATAATATAGTGGTTTGCTGACAGGTCGAAAACAGATGAATGTACCGGGTCAGGTGTACTGCCTAGAATCTCTTTAGGGAAGATGGCCACAGTATTACATGACATCTTCTATCAGCAAGTGCACGGAGGAGAATTAGAGTAGACCCTACAAAAATCGTAGCATCTACTTTTATTCAGACAGCCAAGCAGCTCTGAAATCTCTATCAGCCCGTACAACTAGATCGAAGGTCGTTGCAGAATGCCATGAAACATTTTCTTTCGGACATGTCCGAAAGAACAGACACCACACATATATCCATATACAGGGTGTTTCAGGAGGAATAGTAGATATTTTAGCAGGTGGTAGTACAGACGAAATGCATAAAAAAATTCCATATAAATGCGTCCACTTTTTATTGAGGACAGAGATACAGCTGTTAGTACGTAACCCTAACAAACTCAAATCAAAGGCAGATGAGGACGTTCAAAGCTGATTTTTAAAAATTTCGCCACCAACTTCAATGCACATTTGACTTCTCTTGATAACACCACGCGTAGCTCTTCTGAGGTCGTCTTTGCGTTCTTTTATGAGGGCTGCACTATTCATAATCCGAACGATCAAATCGGCTCTTGGGTTTACTTTTTCTTTGTAGACTTCGCCTTTAACCATCCCCACAGGCAAAAATCCAAAGAGAGAACGTCCAGGGACCTTGAAGGCCAAGAAAAGTGCCCATATCTAATGATCCATCTTCCAGAAAATGTTAGGTATGGATAATGTGTCACCTGACGACTAGAATTTGCAAGAGCCCCGTCATGCTGGAGGAACATAGGCATTCCTGTAGCCAAATAAACCTCTTCCAATAACGCTGGAAGTCATTTTCAAGGAAATGTAGACAACTGGGTCCTGTAAGGACCAACATACGAAACGTAAATGCATTGAACCCAGCTGTATGTACGAAATAAAAATTGGACACATGTTATATGGCATTTCTTCTGCAACTTGTCTATACTACCACCTCCTACAATATTTACTATTCCTCCTGAAACATCCTGTATAATTATTTGGGTCTCGGCGGTTCATCTAAAGTTTTCAGTGCTAGGCGCACGACATCGTCCAAACCCACGCGGGAATACAGTGTGGCCGCGAGCGAGTGGAATAATGGTCGGGGGGCTTGGTCTCATAAATTCTTATCACAAATTTACAAAATTTTAAATCCAAAATACTGCATGTCGGTTCTTACAATAGTGCAATAGCTGCGCACTGGTTAGATGTAACTGAAGAGAGACTCCAACTCGGATTGTGATTAAGGGCGAATCTCAAGCGCATGGCCACGAACACTTGGGAGAGGAAACTTAATGTCATCGGAACCTTGTTGAAGGCCCATGACATGCGATCGTTAGACTGACTGCAGAAAGTTCAGTTTATAAATACATACATACTTAGCAAAATTTATCATGTCGCAGCAGTCTTACCGATACTGCAGGTCACTGCACATAAAATATTAGCTGTAGCCTCTTGGTATGTGTGGAAACAAAATATCTTCAAAGTACCCTTCCACACGGCGACTTTGTAAAGGCAAAACACGGGACTTGGAATTAAGACGTGCTTTTAAACTAATACACGTCACTAAGACAGGCATCACGAAACTTCTGTTCCCCTTGTTAGATCCTGGAGATAGGAACGCTCCTGTTATTGTAGCACGCCAGCCTAGATTACGTCCGAAAGTACTATGGCGATTGGAGCTGTATAAGACTTCTACCAGCACAAACCAACACTAGAACCGTCTATGATTATATTACCAGACATCGTCTACACAAACCAATTCCGGTGAATTAACCTACAAAAAACTGGAGAAACGTCTGGAAAAATATCAACAATAAAATTATACCAACTAGAGTCAGTGCCGTATGGTGCGACGTTGTAAACGAAACCATACCCACAGCGGAACGATTATGAAAAATCAAATTGAGACCATCTTCATACTGCGACAAATGTGGGCTTGTAGAAACTGTAGCCCACACCTTCTTATGTGAAAACAGAATCAGAATTTGGAACTGGACTACGAAGAAATTAGCACTAGCCACAGAACCGCAGAAAGTCTTATACCGATAACTGAAGCTTTACAACCCGACTGGAAATGTTACCCGTCCACAAAGAATAACAGTTATTCGTGGCTTCTGGGACAGTTTGTGTTGTACGTCGTAATAAACAAAACTTAGAACTTAGAAGAGTGCATGTTTTATATTGCAGAAGAACATTTTAAGCTGAAGAAGAATAACAAATATAAGGAATGTTTTAAAATTTTTTTATCTATTGCTTTATGTGGGCTACAAAGAGATGGACAGTTTTATTGATTAGAAGCAGAATACTATTCTTTCACTTTTTTTTATTCCTGGAATATTCTTTTACGTCGGTTCTTAAATCACAACTGTTCTAATTTGGCAAACCCCCTCCAGCTCCGAAACTTCTTCCATTTGTTGAAAAATATATGGCTTCCTTACAGACTTCATATGCATCCAGTGCATAATAACTTAAATTGTGAATATATTTCTGAATGAATGTTTGTTATTTATTTTTCCGTCACCCTGTTCACTGTTATAAGTTATGTTCCACAAGGAACGCACGCCATTGGGTGCGACAATCTGTAATTTTTTTACCTTAATTACTACTTCAATTTTGTTCAACAATTTCAAGGAATATATGGGTGCAAACATGGAATACATGTGAATAATGCAGCTGCTCAGTGACAGGTATGGGGGAGGCACTATGGCCAGGCCTCGGACTTTCGACCCCTGCCCTCTTTGCCTCCGCCTACCTGGTGCTGAAAGACTTCTCAAACTTTAAAAAAAAGTAATAGTGCAGTGGTCAGAACGTCTGTCTAGTAAGCAGTAGGTCTAGGTTCGAAGCTCAGTCGGTCACAAATTTTCATCTGCTGTCGTTGCTGTATTTCAACGCGCTGTGACAGTGTGGACGTCGGTCCTTCGATATTTAAGATGCAACTGTTTTTTGAGGCAATAGAGGTGATTTGCGAACATTAGTCTTGCCATCAAAATAACGGGATTCCAACGGAATCCAATCCTTAGTCATACCTTCGTGCCGGAGCTAACCCATGCCATGTACATGCGAATTAGATTGTAGTTCATATTTAGTCAAATAACGAATGGTCAGTATACAAGTATGCCGGCCAGGGTGGCCGAGCGGTTCTAGGCGCTACAGTCTGAAACCGCGCGAGAGCTTCGGTCTCAGGTTCGACTCCAGTCTCCGACATGGATGTGTCTGATGTCCTTAGGTTAGTTAGGTTTAAGTAGTTCTAAGTTCTAGCGGACTGACCACCTCAGACGTTAAGTCCCATAGCGCTCAGAACCATTTGAACCATTTTTGACGTATTCAAGTATTTACAAACAGAAGAAGCAGGATTGCAGCGAACTGATCACTTAACCAAGTGCAGCATAGAGTACCTGTGTAATGAGTCATTCCAGCTACATAGCTGAGGATAATATTTTTTAAGCAATTCATTGCAGAATTAATGTAATACCCGCACGATGATTTCTGTAGTCATACTGTATCATTAGCAGCCCGCGAATGTAGTACTATGTTCGTTAAATTGGATTACTCAAGCTGAGACCAAATAAAGACAAGCGACGACGCCACAACACTATCTTTACTTAAGTAGGTAGTCAGCGCTAAATTATGTGCACCACCATTAACGTTGCTGTAAGCAGTTTGACAGCATAACACCACCACAACTACTGACAACCTGAACCATTATCATCACGCAGTTGAAACTCGCAGTGATTACAAGTTTCTCATGTTTGTCAAGAATAGCGAAAGCGCCTCTCAAGCTAAAAAAAAAAAAATGGTTCAAATGGCTCTGAGCACTATGGGACTTAACTGCTGAGGTCATCAGTCCCCTATAACTTAGAACTACTTAAACCTAACTAACCTACGGACATCACACACATCCATGCCCAAGGCAGGATTCGAACCTGCGACCGTAGCGGTCGCGCTGTTCCAGACTGTAGCGCCTAGAACCGCTCGGCCACCCGGGCCGGCGCCTCTGAAGTTCCATTTCCACTACGCCTAGGACGGAGAGAATCCTAAATATCAGTAACAGGTCACTTAGCGAAGAGAAGAGTCCACGTATTGTCTCAAGTTCTTGCAGTTTGATGTTTATGCAGTTCCAGATGGTTTCGCACTAACGGGTTCTTTTGGCTATGGGAATTATAAAAGTGTAATTGCTAGAACGTTCAACTATCTTAATAACACCTCATTCTGGATTGAATACGACTTTGACGTTTCCATCCAACTCCTGACGTCTTACTGAATGAAGTCTGAAGTGCACGCACAGTTGTGTTGCCTGCCGCAAGGATTCTGTGAAGTGTTGTGGCAGCTGGCGGTCATTGCTGAATACAGACATGTGCAAATATCCTCACTGCTCCAGGGGAACTCGTCTTTGTTGCATTTTTTCCATACCGTAATTAGCACAATAACATAAGGCTTGTTCTGCTGAAGAACTTGATGCCCACAAGTCCTTAAATAAGAATCTCCTAACGTGAGTAATACATGAAAGGAAACAGACTTTTGGACAAAACAATGGACAGCTCCCTGCTTTTTGCGTTTCCGATAGCGCCTACGATAAGAATCTGGTGTCATATTATGTTTCAGAACCCTAAACTGTTTATTTTTTTACCTCATACTAAAACAAAAGTTATGATATGAGAAGAGGAAATGACTTACATGCTTCTCAGGAACTTAAGTTTTTCGTGTTTATTTTCCCACTTCATACTAAAACAAGGGCGTTAAAATGAGAAGAGGAAATGAAATATACGCTTCCAAGACATAATATTTCCTTGTGTGCTACTACTGCATACATGAGAGCCCTGCAGTTAATTTTTGTATGTTGGATAAATTTTGATATCACCTCACATTCCTTTGTGAGAAGGTTCCTATTTTCTCGGGATTCAAATAGAGTGGACATTTCATCACTGGTTAATATTCTGATGACTAATGACATGATACCCGTTGCAATTGCTCCATGGCTCCTGTGAGTATAGTCTCACGTTGGTTACTATAAGAACACGCAGGCAGTGATATCCGCTCACTGCGGTCAGAGACAAGGTGATTTCTTTCTGTTTATGGCGAAGCGTCTGCTGCAGTGTCCACGCTCAGCCAACATAAACAAATCGCGGCGGCATTGGGCACTGCTGATCGCTGCGCTTGTCGCGAGCCTCGACAACAAGAGCGCACTGTCTCTGCTAACGATACTATGGAGATAATACATCTTACTTAACGTAATATGCAGGACGTGGGTTGGGTGAAAATTCAGTTAGTAACTTCCCATCGCATTAAAATACTTTACAGTCATATTTGATGAATTATTTATTGTTGGTTGTCTCTCTAATGTTAATAGTATTGATTCAGATTGTGCATGAACACGAAAACTCTCACACGCACACACACACACACACACAGATACACAGTCATTGATTCTAGTGAGGCTGACAACTACTGTGTGTTGAACAACACATGCACCAGGCAGTTCCTCAGTTGGCGTCGAGTGGATGAGTTTTTTCAATTACCTCGCATTGGAAGAATTGTAAGGAGGAGCCTGAAAGTAAATGGTCTTGTATGCTAAAGAGCTGCCACAAAGCAGATGTTGTCCGATTATCAGATAATTGTCCACATGGGTTTTTTGGACGAGTAAACTTTAAGTAGCCGCGCGGGATTAGCCGAGCGGTCTGGGGCGCTCCAGTCATGGGCTGCGTGGCTGATCCCGGCGGAGGTTCGAGTCCTCCCTCGGGCATGAGTGTGTGTGTTTGTCCTTAGGATAATTTGGGTTAAGTAGTGTGTAAGCTTAGGTACTGATGACCTTAGCAGTTGAGTCCCATAAGACTTCACACACATTTGAACATTTTTTTATACGATCATTACGTACGATTTCTCGAAGGCTTAGGGAAATGATTTCATTAAGTCGTCGACAGTGTAGCGTGATGGTTTACTTCCCAACATATGTTTTCTATATTTGTCCAAAGATCGCTTGCTTTTGTAGATCCACGTGGCAATGGCCTTGTTACCTCTGCCCACATATTCTCTATCTGGTTGATGTTTGGTGATCGTGGAACAAACGGCAACAGCTTTATCCTCTCTTGGGCCAGAAACCAATCTCGCACTGCTCTGCTATGATGGATGGGGCTCTGCTCCTGCAAATAAACTATTATCTCGTTAGTCCATGTATTTATATTTAAATAACGTATTTGCAATAAGCACATTGGATTATTATTTTCCACAGTGTTTAAGAATTCAGGCCCTGTCATAGATAAGTGATCTATATTCAACAGTCCGATTAAGAATGTGATTTGCCCAGTCTATCACATGATGAGAGTCGTAGTCAGATATCCACATTAAGACTGCCTAGCTGAATCCGATTAGAACTATCTGGTATCGAAACGAAATTACAGAAATCGGATAATTTGAACGTCTGTATTGCAACAATGCTGCGCACATAAGTTCCTATGATGGAGTAACAGGTAGCAACTGTCTAAGAAAAAGTGAGAAATATGTCTTCTAGCAGCAATGTAACGTGATTATAACCCACATTTATGTGATGGAAATACTGAATCGAACAATACACATCTATTTCAGTGGTGGGAAGATACACCATATCGGATTTGCTGATGACATAATGACAATAATAATAATAATAATAATAATAATAATAATAATAATAATAATAATCGCGTGTGGCGGATAGGGGAAACCCTCCCCCATATGGGTGCTACCGAGGAAATCAAATACTAGGGGTGAACCAAATACTAACACAATCCTGAACGGCTACCAAATCCGTTGAACCCAAAATCCAGACACGTCTGAGTGAAAATCACCGCTACTCTGGTCACCGTCTCTTAGCTCAATGAGCTTGGCTGAAAATATTTGCTTTCAAAGGCTTCAACACCCTCTGGTCCTGTCCGATCCTCGTATCATCCAAGACAAACCAATGAAACACAAGCAAACATGAACTATGCAAGCAAAGTCAACTTTACCCCAGGTGGTACACAACCCGGCTGTCGACAGGCGGCAGTTGGATTTTCGGATTCTGGGGAGTCCAGGTTAGCACGGCAGAGAATATCGAAGATCTCTGGTAAATTTCCCTACAAGGAAGAAACATGCATTTAAAAGTAAACATCGATACATTGATCCAAACACGAAAACTAAATAATCTCACAAAAGAAATCCACCGACAAAAAATTCTCATCCTTGCTCTTCAAGAACCACGACTAACTGACAATGAAACCTTGCATTAGGGAAACCATTGCGTCTTCAAAAGCAAATTACAACAAAAGGTAGCGAAAGGTGTACCAATCTTCGGCATTGCATTTCTCGAACACAGATCTATCATCAACTCTGTCAAAGAAATCACACCCATCAACAATGAAAAGGTTCAAATGACTCTGAGCACTATGGGACTTAACACCGGAAGTCATCAGTCCCCTAGAACTTAGAACTAATTAAACCTAACTTAACCTAAGGACATCACACACATCCATGCCCGAGGCTAGATTCGAACCATCGGCCGAGCAGTCGCGCGGTTCCGAACTGAAGCGCCTAGAACCGCTCGGCCACCGTGGCCGGCCCATCAACAAGCGACTTATGACTATGCTCATTCAGAGCCACAGTAAAAAATATACGCTCATCAATGCACATGTCCCCACCAACATCGAAAATAAGAACGAAAATGTCGAAAAATTCTGGAACACACTCGAAAATACTATGAGCAAAATTCACCAGGATGACGTGAAAATACTAGTGGGAGACTTCAACTCTCTATTTGGGACAGAAGAAACCTGTAGAAAAATCATCGGCACAAATTCAACACACCGAAACTCTTAGACCAACGGCACACGTCTGACTGACATTTGCCAACAATTCAACCACAAAAGGACGTCTTCCCAGTTTAGGAAAAAACCAGTTCCCAGGTAACATGCTTAGCTAACAGGTGCAAGCTGCTTTCGTTCGCCATTCGCGACTCGCTGAAAGCCAATTTTTAATTCTTTTGTAGCACAGCTACAAGCAGGCTGATAAAAACTCAATAAGGGAATCGTAAGACAACGCTCGAGCAAAATTCGTCTTGCTACTTTCAGTAACTCTTAGTGTCAGAGCGAAAACCTTACGGTACTGCCAAATTCATAATGCCACTTTTGTTTTCTGCCGACATATTTTTTGTTGTTGTGAATACATAATTTTATCTATGAAATGTCACATTTTCATAATACTTACGAATGGTACAGGAAATGAAATCAATACAGATTTTTTCGAAGTCAAAAGTTGGTAATATCCTACTAATTCGTGTTAAAATAGGTTCAATCGTCTCACAGACACTTAAAGCTTTATTAAGATAGACTGCCGTCGTGATGTTCCTGTAGTAAGCTGAATTTAATTTGTATTAGTACAGTGAATATTTTAATTGCATTTTCCATTAGTTTACTAAACGCAACAGTAATTATCAAAGAGAAATTAATCAGCAGCAGAATTTTCTTTCACGATATCTAAAACGATCTGACAATGCTAAAGTTGTTTACAAATTCTACGCCTGTAGAAACCTACTGGTTCTAACGATGTAATTAAACCAGAGTAGTTTTAAGAGTATTTCCGGCTAGAAATGAATTGCCTTGACGGTTGATCGATCAAGAGCGGGAAAGGTAAAATTTTACAAATATATGACGAGAGGGACAAGTGCTTGAGAGAGGAATTCCCTATCAATACAAATGCCTGACAGACGACTTTTCTATCAATCTCCTGGATTGTTTTGTTTGTCAAATCAACATAGTGCGTTATCATGCAGTAGCACAGGTGATGTAGTTTTGTTGCGCGATTTTCTTACACTCGGACCGAAAGGAATGCTCGATGAGTGACCTGATGACGTTCAATAATAGTCACTCCATTGATTTTTGTTGTTTCGAATTAGAGCATGCAGTACTCCTACACCAGACTTCTGAACTTTGCCTGTTGAATGCAAATGTCGCATGATGGTTAAATGGTAATCTATCACATATATCAGTAGTCGAGACTTCCTTAATGTGGAAAATCATTCATGCCAGAACGATCTTTGTTGAAACACAAATATCTTTTTCTGGCGTATTTTTACCAAAAGCACTTGCTCCAAACACAGTTCAAATCTTTCTAGCTGCCTCCTCTGCGTTCACCCCTCTGTTATACCAAAAGTAAACGTTGTGTTTCAGGTGTTACACCTTTTTCCACTTGCGACTCAATTTTACAATGCTTAACTGTAGTTAATGATTTTCAAGTATGCAAAATCCAGTGCTTAACTGCAAGATGATAACTAGAACTTCAAATTCGAAAATGACAGTTGATACATACACTGACAACGTGGCGCCGCGTTCACATGGGCGGCGCCGGATTTCAGGCGGCGGGTGGCGTCTGGCCGGTGGCCGGTAGCCGCTGCAGCGCGAGGAAACGCTCGAGCGTAAGCTGTTATGATCGCGGCGCAGCCACGAGCTGTCCTGCGGAATTGTTTCTGGAATACTTGTCGTTGCTGGTGGGTAGAATTTTAAGCGAATTATCTTCGATGCTCAATCAGAATCATAACTTTAGACCGAAATGTGGTAAAAAAAAATAGTTGGACACGAACAGGCGACCATAAGCTTAGAATGCATGACGATTACCATTTTTTCTTTTCTTTTTTTGCTTATTGTTCATTATCGATCGTTGTGTTTGGTCGTTGCGGACGTCGCAGGACATCCTGTTCAAGTTCGGTGGTTGATCCTTCCACTCAGTTTTTTTATTACATCTCGGAAGTAGACAACACTTCCTCCTAACGCTTCTGCATCTTACAGTGTTGCCAGATTGTGCAGATGGCCGGTCAGTTTTATTGGCTACGTTAAGTGAATAGACTCGGACGGTGGTCAGTTTTTATGTCTAAAACTGTACGCCAATGTGTTTCATTCACGTATCTGTGTGGCGCTAAAGTGTGGTTATGGATAATACGTATGCTCAGATTGCGAATGTAACATCATAAGTAAAGAGAGGGAAACGAATTAGGCGTCCTTCGTCTTCCGTAACATCAAATATATTTTAGTTATTCTATCTTAAATGAACTGCGCAGAAAATCATTCACCACAAGTAAATAACTTGTTAGCAACATCAGATGATATTAACAGCTTTCCGGCGCAGGTTAGCCGTGCTTTCAACGGCGTCATATCGCGGATCGCACGACTGCTTGCGCCGTCAGTTCGAATCCTTCCCCGGGCGTGGATGTGTGTTAAGTTAGGTTTGTTTAAGTAGTTCTAGGTCTAGGGGCTGATGACGTAAGCTGTTTGGTCGCATAGTTCTTGGAGCCATTTTTTGACCTTTCTCGTAAATTTTCTTTTCATAAACGGCCGTATATTTAGATTGCGTTGACATAGAAGCTCACTTTTTTACACCACCAAGGGACCGGTTACCACAAGAAGTGCGATACATTTCCGCTTATTATGTCTACCCGTTCTGGAGGTAAACGGGTTTTAAAGGTTGGGTAGACCGATAGACGGTCAAGAAAGTGAGACTTGTAGGGTTCCGTTTTTACCGGTTTAGGTGACGAAATTCTAACAACGAAAACAGCTACCACAGATACTGAAGATGAGGGCTGCATAAATAACACCCCCTACTCTTTATTCGAAATGTTCTAGTTGCAGTCGATACATCAGCATATTAATCGTAGCTAGGCTTTCGATCCAAATCACGTTTACAGGAATGCAAATAGAATCCATTTGCCTATACACGTGGTAGTTCACATCCCAGTATTAATGCTACCGCGTTTTAGAAGTGCGAACATTCCCATTACTAGCTAGCTTAAGAAACGCTTAGGCTAATGAACGTTTTGCGGCTGTGGCGAGTCTAGTGGAGAATTCGAAACAGTGCAGAATACGTTTGGCAGCTGTGTAGCCGTTTATTTCCTGGGGTGGTGCAGAAATATCCTACTAAATTTACTCTCTAATAACAGTATTTTGCTATTTCGATAAACATCCCGAATGGTTGTCACATAAGCGGTGACATAAAGGAAGAAAATTCATGTTTTTGAGCCCAGAAAGCTCTATGCAACAGAAACTGCAGATCATTTTGCCATTTTCATTGCGAAATTGGTGGCTTATTCATGTCTGGGGTAATAATAGAGGGCTGCATGGGTTGTCTGCTAGCGTAGTGAAAGGAAGGTCTGGTTTGTTTTCGGTTCTAATCTCGATGGAGGCAGGTAGAATATCAGTAAAGCAATTTTAAGAATTTCTCGCGGCCCCTATACGTTTTATCGCTACCTTTATTCTGTACTGGTGCCCTGTGCATGTCAATATGACACTCTTGTAGAATTTCATACATGTTACTGCCTACTTTTTCCGGTTCTGTCAATAATGGAACTGACTTAAGTGTGGCAGTGAATGATTTTTAACTGAATTTCGTTATGAATCTTCACGCATTGTTAAATTTGCACACTTTCATGGTAGGTCAGCAACGGTAATCCAGTATGACTGGTCTGAACGTTGACACAGACCGTTTCGCGGCCGAAAGCGGATAATATTTTGCTAATTCGTAACGATCCGGCGTTCTTTGTATTACTAAAACAATTATGTTATCTCGATAAGTTGAAATTCATTTTTATTGGTACAGTTCATACCAATTAGCGTTTCTTCTTATATTTACGTGTTGAATTTAACACACTAATGAGAATTAATATAGTCTTACAAATTATTGAAAACAGCCTAAAAAAGTTCAGATAGTTTGTCAATTTCACGCAAGTGCATAGTATGTTGGTAGCACTTCGTCGCCTTGCCTGTTATGCTGTGTAGCAGACTTTAAAGCCGTGCGGATCAGCATAACGAAAAGGCGAGGGGTCTCGCTCGTTTTGTCCACGACTGTACGGTAAACATGTCGCGCACACAATTAAAACCACATCACTAGATGACACTGTATAACGGCACCGAAACACAACACTAACGCAACACACTGATAACGAATATAAACCTACGACGATCTGCCGGGGGGGGGGGGGGGGGGGAGGACAAGGCAAAAGGAGAAAATGGAAAAGGAAGCAAGAAGGAGGGGAGAGAAAGGGGGAGGAGGTGGGGACTCCTCGAATAACTCGATGACACTTTATTGCAATTGAAGGTGTACGACTTATGGCAACTACCGCTGGAACACACTTGTCTCAAGTGAACCTTTGATCTTTCATTCGCTTCCATATATACAAGTACGTGGGGCGTACAATAAGTATTACAACACATGTTTCTTCTCAGAGAATTTCGGTTGAGAAATGGGTGTTTGTTGTGGGATCGTGAAATATTCCCCCTTCAGTCCTTATAGTTTCATAAAATTCTTTCAGGTGATGGCGCTCAAAATGCCGTTTGTAAGGGAGGTGATTTCCAAGCACAGAACTGTCATTGAGTTTATTCAGTTTATAATCAGTTATAATTACTATGTGAAAACAGGTTAGCCTGCCGGTGTGGCCGAGTGATTCTAGGCGTTTCAGTCTGCAACCGCGCGACCGCTACGGTCGCAGGTTCGAATCCTGCCTTAGGCATGGATGTTTGTGATGTCCTTAGGTTAGTTAGGTTTAAGTAGTTCTAAGTTCTAGGGGACTGATGACCACAGATGTTAGGTCCCATAGTGCTCAGAGCCATTTGAACCATTTTTGAACACAGATTATGACTGGTCTGTTTCCAGCAGTGGTTTTTAGGTATGAAATTTGTAAACGCAGTAGACGTTGAAATATCTCTCTTCCTTCCTTTCTTTGTAAATATGGAGAGTCCGCTTTTTTTAATGTTTATTGTCGTATATTTCTTATAAGATGTATGTAAGTAAAGCTGGAGCCTGATGGAGGTTTGCTCGCAGCTGAGCCACCATAGCTTGTACGGCAGCAGCATCTCATGTTGAAAGTGCTCTAAAGATAAAATATAGTGACTGAAGCAACTGGCTATTACAAAATGGTATAGAGTGGTTCAAATTGCTCTAAGCACTGTGGGACTTAACACCTGAGGTCATCAGTCCCCTAGACTTAGAACTACTTAAACCTAACTAACCTAAGGACATCATACAGATCTATGCCCGAGGCAGGATTCGAACCTGGGACCGTAGCAGCAGCGCGGTTCCGGACTGAAGCGCCTTGAACCGCCCGGCCACAGCGGCCGTCTTTACTGAGATTACCCGAGGTACTACGTACGTTCGTTTTTCGAAAATTACTAAATGCGATGAACCTAGGTGAACGAAAAATCTACAGTTAAATTTAAAATTAATCTTTTATGTGTCTTTATGTCAATTTGTCGTTCATTGGGAAGCGTCCCACTTGGATAGATTTCTTACCAATCACAGTTAGCTCTTTATTTCCATGAAGTAATGAGTGCTGTCGACAAGGGATCTCAGTTCGATTCCACATTCCTAATTTTCCAGAAGGCTTTTGATACCGTTCCTCACAAGCGACTATTAATCAAATTGCGTGCATATGGAGTATCGTCTCAGTTGTGTGACTGGATTCGTGATTTCCTCTCAGAGAGGTCACAGTTCGTAGTGATAGACGGTAAATCAACGAGTAGAACAGAAGTGATATCTGGCGTTCCGCAGGGTAGTGTCATAGGCCCTCTGCTGTTCCTTATTTACATACGTGATCTCGGCGATAATCTGAGCAGCCCCCTTAGATTGTTTGCAGATGACGCTGTAATTTACCGTCTAGTAAAATCATCAGACGATCAATTCCAATTACAAAATGATATAGAGATAATTTCTGTATAATGCGAAAAGTGGCAATTGGCACTAAACAAAGAAAAGTGCGAGCCATCCACATGGGTACTAAAATAAATCCGATAAATTTTGGGTATACGATAAATCGCACAAATCTAAGGGCTGCCAATTCGACTAAATATCTAGGAATTACAATTACGAGCAACTTAAATTGGAAAGACCGCATAGATAATATTGTGGGGAAGGCGAAACAAAGACTGCTCTTTGTTGGCAGAAACTTAGAAGATGCGACAAACCCACTAAAGAGACAGTCTACATTACACTAGACGGTCCTCTTCTTGAATATTACTGCACGGTATGGGATCCTTACCAGGTAGGATTGACGGAGGACATTGAAAAGTGCAAAGAAGGGCAGCTCCTTTCGTGTTATCGCGCAATAGGACTGAGAGTGAAATGATCATCATAATAAAATAAGAGAAACCAGAGCTCGAACAGAAAGATTTAGGTGTTCCTTTTCCCACGCGCCATTCGGGAGTGGATTGGTGGAGAAGTAGTGTGAAAATGGTTCGATAAACCCTCTGCCAGGCATTTAAGTGTGAATTCCAGAGTAACCATGTAGATGTAGATGTAGATGAAGATTACAATTATGTACTCGTACAATTCTGTTTCAGACATTCATTAAAATATTTTAAAATTGTCATGATAATATGAGTTTTGTAAATAAATTTCCTTGTTCACTGTTCAAAGTGCCGTCAATGCGAACAAGAGGTAACCGAGAGGTGTAACCAATGGCATACCATACCATCACGCCAGGTGATACGCCAGTATGGCGATGACGAATACACGCTTTCAATGTGCTTTCATCGCGATGTCGCCAAACACGGATGCGACCATCATGTTTACAGAACAGAACCTGGATTCATCCGAAAAAATAACGTTTTGCCATTCGTGCACCCAGTTTCGTCGTTGAGTACACCATCGCAGGCGTACCTGTCTGTGATGCAGCGTCTAGGGTAACCGCAGCCATGGTCTCCGACCTGATAGTCCATGCTGCTGCCAACGTTGTCGAACTGTTCGTGAAGATGGTTGTTGTCTTGCAAACGCCCCCATCTGTTGACTCAGGGATCGAGACGTGGCTGCACGATCCGTTACAGCCATGCGGATAAAATACCTGTCATCTCGACTGCTAGTTATACGAGGCTGTTGGGATCCAGCACTGCATTCCGTATTACCCTCCTGAACCCACCGATTCCATATTCTGCTAACAGTCATTGGATCTCGACCAACGCGAGGAGCAATGTCGCGATACGATAAACCGAAATCGTGATAGGCTACCATCCGACCTTTATCAAAGTCGGAAACGTGATGGTACGCATTTCTCCTCCTTACACGAGGCATCACAACAACGTTTCATCAGGCAACGCCGGTCAATTGCTGTTTGTGTATGAGAAATCGGTTGGAAACTTTCCTCATGTCAGCACGTTGTAGTTGTCGCCACCAGCGCCAGCCTTGTGTGAATACTCTGAAAAGCTAATCATTTGCATATCACAGCATCTTCTTCCTGTCGGTTAAATTTTGCGTCTGTAGCACGTCATATTCGTGGTGTAGCAATTTTAATGGCCTGTAGTGTATTCTGTGCAAGCCTCTTATCTCCAAATAGCTACTGCAGCCTACATACTTCTGAATTTGCTTAGTATATTCATTTCTTGGTCTCCCTCAACGATTTTTACCCTCACACTTCCCTCTAGTACAAAACTCGTGATCCCTTGGTGTCCCAGAACGTTCTACCAACCGATCCCTTGCTCTAGTCAGGTTGTGCCAAAAATTTATTTCCTCCAAAATTCTATTAAGTATCTCCTCATTAGTTACGTGATCTACCCATCTAATCTTCAGGATTTTTATGTAGCACCACATTTTATTGACCTTTGTGAATATCTTTTGATATATTTTTTTCTGTCTGATGGGTATTCAGGGTTTATGTTTTTCATTATTTAATGTTGACTTGTGACTGATGTACAGGATTGAATTCTATTTCCCACAGGGACAGCTGTCTATCCAATTGGAATCATTGAAGGCAGACTTTCACGAGATATGTATTTCATGTGAAGAAGCCTCAGCCGTTGTCCAGACCAGTCCCAGAGACTTTAATTAAATTAAAATCGTGTTTCCAACCATGGATTTGTACTGCTTAAGTAATCACGATTTCAACGACAGCAGTCACTGGCCTATAAACCAATCAATTAAGAAGTTCATAAAATTAATTAGTTAACTTACAAATTAAAATAAGATTTCCCCGGCCAGCTAAAATCACAAATGGCTCGGTTGTGTAGAGTTCTAAGGCATGGTATCTCGCGAAGAGACCATGAGGATAAAATCAGAGAAATTAGAGCCCACACAGAGGCATACCGACAATCCTTCTTTCCACGAACAATACGAGACTGGAATAGAAGGGAGAACCGATAGAGGTACTGAAGGTACCCTCCGCCACACACCGTCAGGTGGCTTGCGGAGTATGGATGTAGATGTAGATGTAGATGTAGATGGTAGTGGTGGACAAGTTTTACAGACTAAGTAGTTTAGAAAATTCTCAAGATGTCGAAAATCTGTAGGAGCTCAGGGCCGCTACTTTCAAATTAAAGCTGCAGCCGGCCGCCCGGTGTGACCGAGCGGTTCTAGGCGCTTCAGTCTGGAACCGCGCGACCGCTACGGTCGCAGGTTCGAATCCTGCCTCGGGCATGGATGTGTATGATGTCCTTAGGTTAGTTAGGTATAAGTAGTTGTACGTTCTAGGGGACTTATGACCTCAGGTGTTAAGTCCCATAGTGCTCAGAGCCATTTGAACCATTTTTGAAAGCTGCAGACATACCATTGCATAGGGACACCAGTTCCACCCACATGCTGAGAACCGCCTCCAGGACAGCTCCACAGCCTGGACCCCAGGAGGCCAAGCTGTCCCACCTACGAGAAGCAACAGGAACCATTTTCACTGCCACCCTAGACAAGTTGGCTACAGAAGCCTTAGTCTGTCGGTATCGGAGGACGCTCATGGGTGTGTTGCGTCCGAGTTTACAAAAGTGCAGAGACGCTTTCCGGGCCCCATTCGAGTGCAGTTCTTGGTGGCCTTTAAGCGTTATTATTAGTAGTGTAGATATTGTCGCTATTTTGTGCCACATACGTTGTTTTCCATCTTCTTGAAAGCACCCATATGTAGATTTAGTCAGTTACAGTTAAGATGTTCCATAGGAGAATGCTTGGTGCATCTTCATTCGTGGTTAACATGGAATTACGCTATTTTGCATTGCGACCAACCGGCCTCGCGGTATTATCAGTGTTAACACGGTAAGATTTGTCGTGCTGCTCCTGTCCACGTTTTCATATTACGTGTGACTCGTCATGACTGACAATTTCTTTTCGCTATTTTCATTTCCCAGGATTCACCTCAGTTTTCCGATTATTACTCTCGCCAGGGACTGGACGATTATTTGTTTCTCATCTGTGTGTCAAAATTTTCCATGTATTTCTCTTGTCCTATAGCAAAATGGCAGCTTGCCCAGTAACGCAGAATTGTCTGGTGATTAAATTGCAATTTATGTGACTAAACCATCCCTCATTTATCATGTTTTTATCGTCAGTCTACTGGATGATTGCAATTAAATTGACGATGGTCCGAACGCTGCAGTGCGGGCTGTATTCTTAACAGGACACCGAAGCGTTGTAGGCATGTTGATTAATTGATGCGCTCTGGGAGTATGCTGAAAAAATACTTCCACTCTCCGCCACCAGGTTAAAATATGCGCTGTAAGCAGTCAGAATGTGGTGTGGGTGCTTGAAAAGGGGAGGAATGATCAAACGTATGATAACGTTGGTCTTTTTGGCTGATTAGTTGCTTTGGGGGGAGGGGACCAAACAGCGAGGTCATCAGTCCCATCGGATTAGGGAAGGATGGGGAACGAAGTCGGCCATGCCCTTTAATTGAACCATCCTGGCATCTGCCTGAAGCGATTTAGGGAAACCACGGAAAACCTAAATCAGGATGACCAGACGCAGGTTTGAACCGTCGTCCTCCCGAATGCGAGTCCAGTGTGCTAACAACTGCGCCACATCAATCGGTAAAGGTGGTTCTGACACGTTCATTAGCATATGGTCACAAGTTACAACATGTAAATGCTGCATCCTTAATGCGACACGGTCAACAGTTGCTCGTAGCATATCCGATGTCATTAGAGCGATGTGTCACCATATGTTATCCTTCAGATCAACACATCCCTGATAGACACCTTTCAGATATCCCCACAACGAGAAGTCAGATGGATTTGGGTCGGTGGATCTGGGAAGGCCACACATCTTGAAATTGTCTTGATATTATCCAATCATTACCGAAAGTTTCCCGAAGCAAATCTTTCACGTGTGGTGTCGCCCCATCTTGCATGAAAATAGTGGTGTGGACACAGTTGCGGTCTTGCAAAGCTGGAATAGCGTGTTGCGCGACGTGGTACCTATAACATGCAAACGTTACAGTACACCTAACAGGCTCGTGAGGTGTTACTTTCTCGAAGAAAAACGGACCGAGAATTAAGGAGTCTCTGAAACCATACCTCTGAGTCACATAAGCTGAATACAGTTGATGTTCGTCCACAATATTTGGCGAAGTATAACCCCATATGTGACAGTTCTGTGCATTCACGGCACCATGCAGATTAAAATGTGCCTTGTTCGTCCAAAGAATATTCCCTGGGTGTTATACCGGAGCCAAGGTAGCTCCTGAGGGCCGGCAACCCATATTACACCACAGAGGACGAGGTTGTCTATGCCCAAGGCGTACCAAAAGCACCATGGTAAACACCGGCTATTTACATACAAGATAATGGAAACAGACATTCCGAGCACTACTTCCTGCAAGGGGAGCTCGAGCCACGGCCTGCAGGAAGTATCACTACGCCAAAACCTGATTGGCTGGAGACAGCTATTTAGGGGCTAGAACCAGCCCTGAAGTTCAGTTCACGCCGGATGAAGACCTCGTGTACTGCGACCGTTGAAGATAACGTCGTTGTCTCGGAATTGGAGTGTTACTAGTGTGTGAGTGTGTTACCACGAACCTTTGTGGAAAATTAGAAGTGAACTTATGTTTGCCTCAATTAGGAGACTTTTACTGGCATCGTTATTGTAACCTTTCGTTTGTATGTTCAGTCATCAACCTTGTGATCTAACATCAATAAAAGTTGTGTTTGTGAAAAATTCCGATTTGTTAATGACAACACTGGGCATATGTCGTCCATTTCCATGCGTGCCAAATATCAAGGTCAAAGTTACGACGTTGCAGCCTACGTTGTGTTTCATTTGGTGCACATTCTGAGTCTTATAGGCATACCAGCGTAAATTGCGCGGCAAAATGTTTTGAACTGTTGGCTGAGGGAGAGAGGATACCCGTGACACAGCTCCAGCACTGGCTGCAGTATTTGAGGCATGTGATGTACTGCCGGTTGTAGCTGCAGAAACTTCAACAACTGTCATGGGAAAGAGCCGCCTCCCTCTCCCGGCTGCACAATCTAATCACCTGTTTCTTCAAATTTCTTGATCAAATTCTTTGCCCATTTATTGTACTGACACGGGGCCTTGCGCTACTGTTTTTGTCGGCGACATTCCTGCAATGCAGTGCTACTACTGTTGCCGTTGCAAAATAACTTTACCAGCAGTGCACAGTCTTTCTTCTTAATAGCCATTGCGTTTCGTACGGAAAACGCCAACCTTCTTAACTCTTTACACCAACAGTCACCCGGTGACAGGAAGCGAAACTAATATTTTTTCAGCATACTCCGCCAGCGCACCGGTTAATGATCATACCTACGATGTTTCAGAGTCCTGTGATGTATACAGCCCGCAATGCAGCACTGAGAACACCATCAGTCTAATTAGAAACAACTCGTGTTTGATTTATTTCCTTGCCGACCGCTGTGGCCGAGTGGTTTTAGGCGCTTCAGTCCGGAACCGCGCTGCTGCTACGGTCGCAGGTTCAAATCCAGCCTTGGGCATGGATGTGTGTGATGTCCTTAGATTATTTAGGTTTAAGTAGTTCTAAGTCTAGGGGACTGATGACCTCAGATTTCAAGTCCCATAGTGCTTAGAGCGATCTCAACCATTTGAACCATTTATTCACAGTTCACTATCTGTTACCAGTTTGTAGTTTTCTCCCTGTCCCCTTCATAATTATGTTATTAATCCATGCTATAGAAACATCTGCTTTAGGAGAAGAGGGCAGATGTCTCTACAGTCAGGGAACAGAAGACTGACAGGTCAAACATGTAGCTTGTAGGAGTTTATGGATGTGACACTTGCATATCTAACCTTCATAAAACCTTCTGTAATGTCTGTAAAGTCTTGCAGTATTTGAAATAAAAACTATTATGGTGTTCGCTGACGTCGTAAATTTTCAACTAATATCTAGTTTCCAATTGACACTTCATATGATGCGATCCCCTCAATGGTTTCATTGTTACTAGTTACCGTCGTCCAACGTAATATTAATAATTAAAAACAGTTGTAATTTTGTAAATACTTATTGTAAAATAATGCTTTAAGTTGGAATGAGCTCATGTCATCTCCACAATTTTTGTGGTGTTTGGTTCTTTGTGTCATGTTTGTAAGGTCTGTAACGTATTTTCCCTGAACGTCCAATATCCATCGTATATTTTGTTCGCTGTACTTGCTATTGCATCTTCTTCGACAGTCTCAGCCGTGCCTACGAGGACCGGCAGGTGAAAATCACGCATCCAGTAGTGACTGCTTACCTCAACACGCTGTTGGTGAACGGAAGATCTACTTCTAAATGATGATGCAGCATAAAAATGAAATGTGACTGTCGTACTATTCGATGGGAGACCTCGTCTAGGTTTTTCGGCAGCCTGGTGCAAGTATTTTCACTTGACGCCAGTTCGTCGACTTACGCGTCGATGATGTTAACAAAAAGCCTTTCAGACCATGATGCACAAATTTTAACACTAAAAGGTTTGCGTGTTCAGTCGCATGTTAAATATAATTAAATTTTTTTTAGAAAAGTTAATCCATTTGCAATAGAGCCGGCCGGGGTGGCCGAGCGGTTCTAGGCGCTACAGTCTGGAACCGCGTGACCGCTACGGTCGCAGGTCCGAATCCTGCCTCGGGCATGGATGTTTGTGATGTCCTTAGGTTAGTTAGGTTTAAGTAGTTCTAAGTTCTCGGGGATTGATGACCTCATCAGTTAAGTCCCATAGTGCTCAGAGCCATTTGAACCATTTTCAATAGAGACCTTCGTAAGACCCATTAAGGAACAGAAGAGGAAGGACATTTTAGTGCTGATAACCTAGACGGTAAATACGAGGGTTGGAACTTCAATAGTGGCAACTATTTATTCACAACCGATAAAAGAGTTACATGTTTGCACCTGTTACTGTTCTTCAAAGTAGTCACCAGCGTTGTGTAGAACCCGTTGCCAGCGATGTGGAAGGCGTAGTATACCATTAGCAAAGCCTGTTCTGTTGATGGTGCGAATGGAGCGGTCTAAAGTTATGGCGATTCTCGTGTGCGACTGTGATGGTGTTATCCTAACGCATTACGTCCCTCCACGGCAGACCGTCAGTGCACAGTATTACTGTTCGTTTCTGGAGCATCGCCTGCTTCCCAGCTTTGCGAAAGAAGCGGCGACACTTTCTGCGCAACCCACCCATCACTTTGCACGACAATGCGCGGGCGCATACAGAGCAAGCTGTGGCTGCTCTTTTCGGTCGATGGGACTGGGAAGTTGTGTACCATCCACCGTACTCCCTGGACTTAACTCCTTGTGACTTTGATTTGAGTCCGAAGATTAAGGAATCACTTCGTGGCATTCGCTTCAGAACTGTTCCATATATTCGACACCTTCAACAGAACAGGCTTTGCTTCCACATCGCTGGCAACGGGTTCTTCGCAACGCTGGTGACTACTTTGCAGGACACAGTAACAGTTGCAAACATGCAACTCTTTTGTATCGGTTGAGAAGAACCAGTTGCCACTATTCAAGTTCCAACTCTCGTGTAATGGTTTCCTCAACATATTTCTCACGCTCTTTGAAAGCTGCTTTTCATCAGAACATTCGAAACAAGGTACTGGCACTAACAGGCAGCCTGGGTGGCGTGTTAGGGGCATAAGAATATCATGTAGAATAAAATGGGGACTATATCAGAATGTTTTATGGCGGTGGTGCCGCGACAAACACTTAGCTGTTGAAACGGCTTACGAAGTCACCGCCACACTTTTAATAGCGGGCCGACCGGTCCGCTGGAACAGTGAACAGAAAGATGAAACCCAAACACTCTGATTAAATAACAGTCGGTACTTATCTTTATTAACGAAGATACAGAAACACAGTAGTGAACTCCGTGTCTACAGAAATCTGTCTAGATCGAGTCGGAGCGGCTAGGTCAGCGTCGGCTGACGACAAACATCAACTCTGCTGCGATGAACACACAACGGACTCGCAAGTACACAAATCGGCGGCGAGCATACCACTGACCGGCGAATACAGAACTGTCCTGGCGCTCGCGACTCCAGCGCTTAAGAAGCCAGAAGCCAGCGGTGGCGCGCGCAGACTTGCGGCGATTTCCTGTATCGCTGGCGCTGCTTATACGGACGGCGTCCGGACTTTGATGCTGCCAACCTTTTGGCAGCGGGCTCGGTTGGCCCTACTGGCTAGGATATAACAGAATGTTATAAGCAGTTCCAATCGAGCTGCAGCAGCCCATTACAAACAGTATTGTAACATACTTAAAATGTTATTGGGAAGGCAAAAAGTAAGTGGTACGCAAATTTAATAGCTAATTCTCAGGAGGAATTTAAAACCATGTGGTCAGTCTTTAAGGAAGTGCCTAGTCAGCAGCTTTGGTTTGAAGATATAAAGCCATTGTGTAGTAGAAATGTTTCAGTTACTGATAAGTCGGATATATGTACAGTACTTAGTAATCACTCTCTTAATGTAGCAGGTGAACCAATTAGAAGTTTAGTTCCTACGGCGAATCACATAACTCTTAGAAAATAACGTTTCGAGGCTTATCTGAAATACTCCTCTGTGATACCGACAAGGAAGAAATTGAGACAATAATTACATCACCAAAGACTGTGAACTCTCATGGATACGACGGGGTATCTAGCAGAATACTAAAGTACTCTTCTACATATCTTATTCCAGTACTTAGCCATATTTGTAACTTTTTATTTCGAAATGGTCAGTTTCCTGACCGATTAAAGCTGTTAGTAGTGAAGCCAATGTTGTGCTCAGAGAGAGGATCAGCTGTTTAGTACTAGACACCCGTAGCTCTGGGGGCTAGTTTTTCAGAAAAGAAAAAAAGAAGGGTGAACTTAGACTGTATTACATGTAATGGTACACGTTTTTTTATCATTATATGTGTTACATTTTTTACCAAACCCGTACTCTGTGTTATCAAAGTAATCCGTGACTGACTAGAATGTATAGCTTAAGTTTTTAAGTGCCTTTTTAAATAAGCTCATTTTGGGAATCCTTGAATCTCCTTGGGAAATTTATTGTACGGTTTTACTCTTTGATAGCAAACGTAATTTGAGTTTTATATTTATTCTTTCTTGGCAAATGTAAGTTGAGCCTAGCTCTTATTCCATGGTCATGGACAGAACTGTTTGTGCAGTACTTATTATCAGTGTTATTTTCGATGTGTGCACTGATTGGTTAATGTTCTCACACAGTGCGGTTAAAATCGCCAGTGTTTTGAACAGATCTTGATAGTGGGTTCGACTAATATTTTTGGTTCTTATTCTACTGTAGTCTGGAAATTGTGTACATATTTTGTGCATCGTTACCCAGAGAACAACTTTATAGCTATGATCTGGATATACATATGAATAGTATGTAACTAAAAGACACTAGGTGTCATACGCTGATGACAGGACTGTAACGCCTATGCTAATGATATAGTGTTTGCAAGTATCTTTGTGTGTTCTCATTCCTAGAAACCGTGTGTTTGTTATACAGTCTACAGAGGTGCCATATACATTTAATTTAACATTGTAATTTTCTTTTTATAAACTGAAATTCCCGGTATTTGTTTTCTTTATGTTCGGTGTCACTCATTGTATATTACTATGTGTAAACTTCCTTGATGGTTTCATTTCCTATATCTGCGAGCAGATCTCTTGTTTTATTAGTGACTGGAATATTGCTACCGTGAGCACTAACACTATTATGAAAATCATCGATTTATATCAAGAACGATATTGATCCGTATTTGCTACCCTGAGGAACTCCTGTATTGATTAATTTTGGTCCTGTCAAGTGTTTTACTAGAAGTTTAGACTTATTTTCGGTATGTGACATACACACCGCAGCGCCAAAGAAACTGCTGTAGGCTTGCTTATTCAAATACAGAGATATGTAAGCAGGCAGAATACTGCGCTGCGGTCGCCAACGCCTGTATACGACAAGTGTCTGGCGCAATTGTTAGATCGATTACAGCTACTACAATGGCAGGTTATCAAGGTTTAAGTGAGCGATGGGACACAGTATCTTTGAGGTAGCGATGAAATGGGGATTTTCCTGTACGACCATTTCACGAGTGTATCGTGAATATAATGAATCCGGTAAAACATCGCATCTCCGACATCGCTGCGGCCGGAAAAAGATCCTGCAAGAACGGGACCAACGACGACCGAAGAGAATCGTTCAACGTGACAGAAGTGCAACCCTTCCACAAACTGCTGCAGATTTCAATGCTGGGCCATCAGAAAGTGTCAGAGTGCGAATCATTCAACGAAACATCATCGATATGGACTTTCGGTGCCGAAGGCCCACTCGTGTACCGTTGATGACTGCACGACACAAAGCTTTACGCCTCGCCTGAGCCCGTCAACACCGACATTGGGCTGTTGATGACTTGAAACATGATGTCTGGTCGGACGAGTCTCATTTCAAACTGTATCGAGCGTATGGACGTGTACGGGTACGGAGACCACCTCATAAATCCATGTACCCTGCATGTCAGCAGGGGACTATTTAAGCAAGTGGAGACTCTGTAATGGTGTGAGGCGTGTACAGTTGGAGTGATATGGGACCCATGAAACGTCAGGTGATACGTGTGTGCATCGTGTCTGATCACCTGCACCTGTTCGTGTCTATTGCACATTCCGACGAAATAGGGTAGTTCCAGCAGGACAATGCGAACCCCCCCCCCCCCCCCCTCCCATGTCCAGAATTGCTACAGGGAGGCTCCAGGAACACTCTTCTGAGTTCAAACACTTGTGCTGGCCACCAAACTCCCCAGACATGAACATTATTGAGAATATCTGGCATGCCTTGCAATGTACTGTTGAGAAGAGATCTCCACCCTCTTATGCTTTTACAGATTTATGGACAGTCCTGCAACATTAATGGTGTCAGTTCTCTCCAGCACTACTTCAGATAAGAGTCGAATCCATGCCACATCGTGTTGCGACACTGTGTGTTCGCGGGGCCCTATACGATATTAGGCAGTTGTACCAGTTTCTTTAGCTCTGCAGCGTATCTTCTCTTTGTACTCAATCTGGAAGGTATGAACCCTCTTACTATATTCAAGCGTTTATCTTCCTTTAAAATGCCCTCACCTCCCCCTCCCCTCAACCTATCCGTTCTTTGAGTCAATTTGTATCATGTTTTTTTTTTTCGAACTGTTTAGATACTTTCACATCAATGCTATGCTACATTCCAAACAAATACCTTCAGGGAAAGACACCCTAACACTTAAATTTAATTCTATGTTAACAAATTTCTCTTTTTCAGAAAATTTGTTCTTGCTATTTCCAGACTGAATTTTATGTCCTCTCTACTTCGATCATAGTTATTTTGCTGCGTAAACAGTAAAATTAATCTATTACTTGTAGTGTCGTATTTCCTAATCAAACTGATCTCCCGCTGAATCGCCTGATTTAATTGGACTACAATCCATTATTATTGTCTTACTTTTATTCACATTCATCTTATAACCTGTTTAGGAGAGTATGCATTCAGTTCAGCTGTCTTTCAGTTTCTTAGCCTTGTACGACACAAATGCTGTGTTATTGGCAAACCTCATCGTTCATATTTATTCTATATCAATTTTAATTCCCTTTTCAAATGACTCCTTTGTTTACTTTACTAGTTGCTCTAAACAAAGACTGATTAACATCAGGGATAGCCTGCGCCCCTGTCTCACTCCCTTCTCAATTATTTCGTCCCTTTCATGTCTTTCGACTTTTATAATTGCTGACTGGTTTCTGTAGAAGTCAATCTTTTACTCCCTGTTTATTATCCCTGCTGCCTCAGAATATCAAAGAGTGTCTTGGAGTCAACATTGTCAAAATCTTTCTCTAAATTTGCAAATGCTGTAGATTATTCTTCCTTCAGACTGTCTTCTAAGATGATTATGATAATAATAATCATAATTTCGTATGGATCAATGACCTGGTGCTAGTCTTTGTACCGGACCCCACTTCGGCTGCTTGCGTGTCCCTAACCTTCCTCAGTCATCCAACTGTGGAAAGACGGCCTACTGGTTAAAGTGGAATTCGAACTACCTATCGTTTCTGACGACTCCTCACATCGCTGAGAGGTGAAGTCTGAGTTACAATGCAAAGGGAAAAATCCGTGGTCCGACCGGGATTTATTTGAGAAACTCTCGTTTCCCAGACATACGCGTAAACTACTATTGTTAGACAAACGCTTTATTTATGCTTCTCAAAATGTCATGCACAGCGAAAGTGGTGATTGGGAGGAAAGCTTTTACTCCTATATAAAATGCGTCAGAGCTTGGTAGTGTTGAATGTTTCCCAGAACAATTTCGTGAAAATAGCAAAACGTCGGACGGTTGTGTTGAGCGCTCCACTGACTTTGGCCGATATCATATCGGTTTGAAGTGGTGTATTTCACATCGTTATTGTCCTGAGTGGCCTTGTTTCATAGCGATTTCTCAGATGAATGTCAGTTCCGTCCAACAAGCTATTTTGAACGCCGGATCGATGCAGAGGAAACTAGAAACGTATTTACACGCCCAGAGCGCATTGGAACGTAGCCATTTCGGTGGACGAGCATCTGTGTTAACGCAAAAAGCATAGTTCTCAACTTCACGGTAGAGACTGTTAGATATTGTGTCAGTTCAGAGAACTGTTTGACTCTAGTGTAGTGCAGCGAGCGAAGAAAATTTCATTCACGAAAATGACCCTTTATAAGTCCGACTGCAACGATGTGATGTTCGAGAATGATACGGCAAAAAAGAAGTGTCGTGCATTCGTGTGAAGCTCTCCAGCAGGGTACAGTGCAGAAGATGGTAACACTACATCGCACCAGTCACGAACTGAACTGAGTGCGGATTTGGACAGCATACCAACATATCTTCTCACCAGACTCTTGGAGAGCGTGCTGAACAGAGTTTACATTGCTGTCTTCACTAGACAAAGGGCAATGACAGTTTTTATCTGTAGAAATGCTTGAAGTTGGAGGAAAAGCGTTATGAAAGAAATTTTTTTAGAGAAACATTCTCTCAAAACTGGGGTAATACGGCAACTGCCCTACTTCGCAAGAAAGGAACAAGCAAGACAAGAAAATTGTAGGAGAATTGAGCCTGCGAGTTACATACAAGGTAGTTGTAACTAAAATTTCGCTTCTGAGACGACCCCCACGACAAACATGTGATCGTAGGAGAATGAATCTTTGTGGAAACATTTGCAAGCACATGCGGAAGAGAAATAACGAGTAAACCTCTGAAAGAAACTCATTTTAATTCCCAAATGAGACGGTAGCGTTTATTAATTGCGTACCGTATTTACTTTCCAGGTTATAAACGTTGCTCAATGTGGCGACCACCTTCATCCACGACAGCCTGGAAACTCACTGGAATTGCCATACTGCTGCCCGAAAGAACAGTGGGCGACAGAATGTTAAACTGTTGTGATACAACCCGTGCACTGGTTGAATGTTGCACGTTGCGTCCAGAGTTCTCAGCCCTGGCAACAGTAATTTCAACAACAATTTGTGGCGCAATCAGACTTACGCCTCTCTCAGGAGCAATTCTCAATTCGACAGTTAATTCGAACTTCCGGATCATGTTATTCAACTCCTGCGGAAAGAGGATCTCTCTGTACTGGTTCAATGCGTTGATATTAGCGAAAAGCAGCAGTACTATTGCCATTATTTTTATAAAACAGCTTTACGAGGAAAACCCTGATCACCTCGTCCAGACCCATACAGACTGTCTGCAAGTGTAATGCACGCCGATGCTTCTGCTTCAGACCTGTGTCGACGTACCAGTACCACAATGTTAGTGTTGCACCATAAATCACTGGTGTCGACCGGAAAGCTAAGAAAGGTCGGAAGATATTTCTGTTTAAGAAATGAGATAGGTAAATCATTAGAATTTATCTGAGCAGATTCAGGTCTGGGGAAGAGAAAGTGGAGGATCTCTGGCAATATTGTGGGATATGTGCTAGGTAATTTAGTGACGTGGAAAACAGTGAACGCTGGGGAGGACTCACCATGTTCACCACGTTCCTTCGCTTCCACCTCAAAAGAGTGTGAATTATCATGAAAACGAATTTCATGGTGTGATCAGAAATCCGTATTGGCTTTACTCACTACACTGGTTTGCGTTAGTGGAAGTAAAATTCGACATCCACAGTTTTGAGTATTTATAGTTTACCTATTTTTCTGTGAATGCGATACTTCGCAGTAATAGTATGTTAATTTTCTGTTTCACTCCTTCTGCAGCAATCAACATCGGAGAAAGTCAAAGATACAAATAATGAAAAAAACTGAAAGAGGAATAACGTTCCCAGTTTATTTGGCAACGCTACTATTGTTTCCTTTGTTAATCTGAGTGATTTTTGTTTGATCTCTGAAGGTTTAGTGAGTGGTTCGTCAAGTTGTATGAACTTGGTGTGAAATGTTCAGAATGTCTTATCTTTCAAAAAATCAGTTAACTCGGATCAGGTAAAAACACCCATCTTTTACGACAGCTCTTTCAAAATGCAAAAACTTAATTTTACCCCTGTATAGAAACGCATGCAGGGTGATTAAGGGGTGATGGAGGGTAAATGAATAAATTTGACATAAGGGACACTGGTCACGAAATGAATGCTGAATGCTTACTCACATCTACAGAGCGGCAAGTTAAGTGTTTATCTTTTCCTGTGGGTGGTGTGCGTCTGTTGTAAGACTTTCGGTACACACACCATCAGATTATTTGACTTGTCGCTCTAACGAAGTAGGCGAGTGTCAGCAATATGTTTCGTGGTCTTATCGTGGCATGTTTATCTTCTGCTGTTAGGTCAGACGATAGAAATGACACTTGCACGCTTAGAGTAGCAGATTGACAGTGACCAACTTTAAACAGAACTTCATTAATTTTCACACACATTTATTAAAATAATAACAACCATAAACCTTACTGAACTTGATTCTGGATGCTATTTACAATTGACAATCTGAAGTTCCCTTAGTCTTCGTACGTTAATCTTATCCTCACATATCTCTGATACTTGACAAAAGTGTCTATGCATTTCTCTTCATGGCTATGTACAGGGATATGGTAATCTTATTATGCACAGACTAAAACTTGACTATAGACTAATGCAGACTGATTAATCGGAGGTCTGTACACTCGTTATAATACCTTGAGCGTTCAGGTATCACTGCGCGAGTGTGATCCGTGAGGAGAAAAGCTTCTACGTTAGCAGCAATCTCATTGGCTGCGTTACATATTAATACGCGGATCGGCGGAAGCAGAATTTGGTCCGTCTCTAAGACAGCGCCATCCCGTAGTGCGGAGACGGATGAGCGCTGCGCCTGCGCTGTTGTGCTTAGCGGGGCGCACTCTAGTGGGAAAGTTGTGTACGCGCTGACTAAGTTGAACTATGTACTCAACACTGTGTTTTCCTCATAGTATATGTATTAAATTTCATGCGTGTTTTTCTGTTAAAGAGATTTAATCTCGAGCTTTTGTAAATGTAAATTCATTCAGTTTGTAGCGCACTAGTTGCTCATTTCTTTTGTTTTGAATACAAGCTTCCATTCGTTTAGTAAGCCAGTCAGTCAGGCTCCAGCTCTCGTTTGATACACATCTGCAAAGCTGAAAGTTATGTGTTTATCTTTTCCTGCCTTTCCCTCATAGTATATTTCTAAAATTTCGTGTGTGTTTCCGTTTAACAGATGTAAGCTCGCATTTTGTATGCATAAATTCGGGCAGTCTGTAGCACAGTTTTCATTTCCTCTGAACAGCCAGCTAGATAGCAACAGTGTCCATTGGTGACACAACAGGAGGGTAACAAGTTGCATATCCAGCATTCTATCTACTTTTGTAGTTTACTTTTCCAGTTCGTCTTGCGAGGACAGTTAGGAAGTGTGCGGACGCAGGACGAGCTGCCCGCAGTTCGCAAACATCTGAATGCGCTTTTGGCTACTATCATGAAACGTTCCTCTACTAGGGAATAGGGATACAAATAGGAAGGACTGGACCCCTTTTGTTATCGCTCGTTTTATTTAACAATCATATCAACAAATTCCATTAAAACAACAATATCTTAATCTGCTAACAATGTCTTTTATGAAACAAAGTCTATGTCATATATAAGAAAATATTAAAACCACTAACAATTATGCGCCTGACGGCTTAAAATTAACTCACAACTGTACGAGGGTGAGTCAAATGAAAACCTTCAATATTTTTTAAAATATTATTTATTGCGCAGAAGTGGTAAAAAGCTGTATCACTTTTCAGTATAATCTCCCCCACACTCAATGCAAGTGCTCCAGCGCTTACAAAGAGCATAAATTCCTTTAGAAAAAAATTCTTTTGGTAGTCTGTGCAACCACCTCTCCATCAGAACGGAGTTTCTTTTCTCCCATTGCGTCTTTGAGTGGTCCAAACATGTGGAAATAAATTGGGGCAAGGTCTGCTGACTATGGTGGATGAGGAAGACACTCAAAATGCAGGTCTGTGATTGTTGCAACTGTTTTACGGGCAGTGTGGGGCCTTGCATTGTCATGTTGCAAAAGGACACCTTCTGACAGCAGTCCACGTCGCTTTGATTTGATTGCAGGCCGCAGATGATTTTTTAGGGGATCTGTGTATGATGCACTGGTGACAGTGGTCCCTCTAGGCATGTAATACTTCAAAATGACGCCTTTTTCGTCCCAAAAGAGAGTCAGCATAACCTTCCCTGCTGATTGTTATGTTCGAAACTTCTTTGGTTTTGGTGATGAGGAATGGCGCCATTTCTTGCTCGCTCTCTTCGTTTCCGGTTGGTGGAAGTGAACCCAGGTTTCGTCCCCAGTAACGATTCTTGCAAGGAAGCCATCACCTTCTCGTTGAAAGCGCCGAAGAAGTTCTTCACAAGCATCAACACATCGTTCTCTCTTTTCAGGAGTGAGCTGCCGTGGCACCCATCTTGCAGACACTTTGTGAAACTGGAGCACATCATGCGCAATGTGGTGTGCTGACCCATGACTAATCTGTAAACATGCTGCAATGACATTCAGTGTCACTCGGCGGTTTTCCTTCACTATGGTTCAACTGCTGCAATGTTCTGTGGAGTCACAACCTGGTCGAGGAGCACCTTCCACTGAAGTCACACCATTTGCGAACTTCCCACTCCATTCGTAGACTTGCTGCTGTGACAAACATGCATCACCGTACTGAACCTTCATTCGTCGATGAATTTCAATAGGTTTCACAACTTCACTACGCAAAAACCGAATAACAGAACGCTATTCTCCCTGGAGCATGTCGCTAGTGAGGGGGGGAGGGGGGCGGGCATCTTTATACTGATACTGCGACGGTATGTGTGCATCTGCACTATGCTGCCACCTACAGGCCATTCTGCACGCTGTTTGTAGCACGCTTACCAACTTACAGGATAACGCCGCTAAATTACGATTTGTTGTTACAAATTTAAGGTTTTCATTTGACTCATCCTTGTACGTTGCTCTTCAGACGAAGTTTAATAAATATAATAAATACCCGACTATACATAATTAGCACCAGTATTAGTTAGCGAGCAGTGACGCCAGGTCGCTCGAAGGCGGAACGAAAACTTAACTTGGAGAAGCCAAGGCGAAAGGCGGAATCTGGCAGTTCGTACAAGCCCCACTTCTCGAGCTTCGACCCGGAGTCACCTGCCGCTACCCAGGATTTCACAGCCCCGGTACCCGTAGGTGGAAAGGTAGCGCTTACTCCAAAACACCAGCCAGCCATCTGTAAAATTTAACAAGCGCACAGAACAGGTCCGCAGGGACAATGCAAATAACCACCAAAAGACATTAAATAACAGGTTGAATTTTTCACTAATAAAACGGCACACTGCCTTCTTTAAGATCAAGTACTTTATGTTTCGATTATCATTTATAAACATTTCTCCTCCGGAATGACGACAATGCAGACACAGCTAATCAACTTCCAAATATAAATACACTGTTCAGCAGGTGTTATCACTTAGCTGACAGATGAAGGCACAAAATCAGTTTTAACAAATATGTGCATCTATTTTCAATGAAAAATACTGAATCTTGGATAAGTTGTGGCAATACAATGAAGCACACACATATGATGGTAAAAGAAGAATTGCACACCTCACTAAATAAATGATTAATATATACAAGGCTTATTACATAGCATATCACTCTAAACATCTTCAGGACTAAACACCCAAGGTTTCAGGAATACACCCGATAGTGGATCCACAGAATGCATTCAAACCACAGTAAGCTTATTAAGGCATAACCTAAATGAAAAATGTTCAATATATTTTAAAGCACAACAGCAATTCTGACAAATCTACAGTCACATATCACGGACCAATTCACTTAACTTTTCGCTGGACGACCGATATGGCTTGCGTCGGGTACAGCAGGCGGCAATAAGGGAGCGCACGACCGTAGACAGCCGTGTGCGGAACTAGCGCCGGCCGGTGTGGCCGAGCGGTTCTAGGCGCTTCAGTCTGGAACCGCGTGACCACTACGGTCGCAGGTTCGAATCCTGCCTCGGGCATGGATGTGTGTGATGTCCTTAGATTAGTTAGGTTTAATTAGTTCTAAGTTCTCGGGGACTGATGACCTCAGATGTTAAGTCCCATAGTGCTCAGAGCCATTTGAACCATTTTGAACGGAACTAGCAGCACGCAACGCAAGGCAGCAACAAACCATCTCACAGGCGACAGGAAAGGCTCTCCACCAAGCTGCTCCATACACCTGCTCGGTTCCCGCTCCACCACAAGCACACTCCGGCCTCAGGTAACATCCAACGCCCACTTTGTCCTTGGCGAGAGCCTCCAGTTAACTCCTCCGGCAAAGATAAGGCAGTCAAGACTGAGTACGTGCCACAAGCAAGGATAAGAGCGCGAAGGCGACGTATTTGCAAACACGCTGGCGCGCCAGCAAAACGCCACGGCTCAAGTCTGTCACCTCTAGGCTGCTGCCTCGGGATACGGCGGTGGCGGAGAACCTGTCGTGTCCCGTAGGACATCTCAGGCGTAGCTCGTTTCGCCCACGGGCTCTGCTACCGAGACACCTACTAGTGTGCCCCACTTGTGGATCCGCCCTCACACCAGAGTGATTGGTGGTAGTGAGTTCACGTCGCTCGAAGTGGGGGACCAACGTGGAGATTGGTCACCTGGCCTCGACCTGTGAGTGGACAGGTGGCCGCTCCTTCAGCAGGTTCCGAGCAGGCATAGGGTGGGTTTCTAGTAACCGGAATCTCGAACCTTAGGCGTGTTATGGAGCGCCTAAGGCAGACAGCGGAAAAGTCCGGAAAGAAAGCCAATGTGCACTCGGTATGTCTGCCGGGGGGCCTCATCTGAGATGTGGAGTTGGCGTTGCCTGTGGCTATCGACAATGCACGGTGCAGTCGTCTGCAAATTGTGACTCATGGCCGGCCGCGGTGGTCTAGCGGTTCTGGCGCTGCTGTCCGGAACCGCGGGACTGCTACGGTCGCAGGTAGAGATGGGGGATCCGCTCTTGAACTAATTCATAGAGTTCAATCTTTCAAAGGAGTGAACAATCAGTGATTCAGAAAAAAAGAACGGTAGCTCCAAACGTTTCCCACGGCAGAGAGAGAGAGAGAGAGAGAGAGAGAGAGAGACGGAGCATATCAGCAGCGCCTCTGCTGGTCAGAGCACAGTGCACGCCGCACAATACAGCCAGCGCCGGCCTTGCCCTGCTTCTACCTTTGCTGCCTGCATTGTGCAGTGCCCCATTGGATTTTGTGTTTCACATATGCTGTGCCGTCTCTGTGCGTCGTCTGCCGAGTGCAGTGCCTGGCGCAGCTTAACTTCGCATCGCACTCTGTCGGCGATCGTTTCAGTCGCACGTCCTGCCCTCTGGGCAGTTGATGCGAGCAACAGGACAGAGAGCCACCTAGCGGATAACATAGGAACTACTTGCAAAAACCCGCTCGCAAGGGAACGAACTATTTGTCTCGGAGCGGGTGAGTTCACCGTTACCCCCACCCTCGGAACTCGCCCGCTCAACGCTCGCCCCACCGTCTCGACTCTAGCCAGAGCGTTGAGCAAAGCTACTCAGGTGTCATGGCTGGTCTCTGCGGTCTCAGCTCACGCAGTAATACAGCTCGCGGCTCGACCTACTCGACTCAGCGCCTCTGCATCGGAGTCCGTCTCTACTGGATATTGTTCTTCGTAGTAATACCGCTATGTATATTACATTATTATGTTATGTATACATCAATTGTTTTTATTTTATTTTTATTTGTTTAAACTGATTAGATTAGATTCCTGATGACTCCTCTTACTATAGGATTTTTATTGTGGACACTCGAATTTACGCTTTAATTACGAGCGAACCGATAAACGTATCGCAAAATGTGATACACCAATATTTTCCTTGTTTTATTCTGCGTAAGACTATATGCAGCACTTTCGTTTTACAGTCAAATTTATATAATTTTTTATTCTGGTACGGATTTTGCGATTTTAGGCGTCTTCGGAAGGAAACGTTCACTTTAAAAATATATGGCTTGCGATGTATTTGTATGAGGTTAATGAAATTTTAATACATTATAGCCAAATATATTGTTAATGTAAATCTCAAGTTACAACATTTTCCGATCACCCAAAACACCACGATAGTGCAAAATAAATCAATAATCAAAAACTTTGTCATATCGTGGAAATTTCAATAAACAATACAAAATTCTTACTCATTATCTGTGTTACTTCAAAATAGGATCAAATAAGATCAAAATACAGGTATAGTACTGGAATAAACCAAGTTTAAAGGGCAATGTGCGTTCCATTTATTTTCTATTGTAAATGAGTGGTGAGTCATGAAAAAGAGCAAATTCATTTCAGGGAGTGAACAGTTCTGATCCAATCTCTGAAAAGAACAGTTTTGCCCATCTCTAGTCGCAGGTTCGAATCCTGCCTCGGGCATGGGTGTGTGTGATGTCCTTAGGTTAGTTAGGTTTAAGTAGTTCTAAGTTCTAGGGGCCTTATGACCTAAGATGTTGAGTCCCATAGTGCTCAGAGCCATTTGAAACATTTTTTTGTGACTCATGTCGGCACCAACGACGCCTGTCGAATTGGCTCTGTGGGCATTATCAGTACATGTTACGTTATGTTAACGGGGGACCTAGAAACGATGGAAAGGCTCCGTCCCCGCCGCAGCCGCAGTAGTCCGTAACCCCACGACGACTATCGCAGTACACTTCACCCCTCCGCTGCCCCACACCGAAGCCAGGGTTATTGTACGATTCGGCCCCCGGTGGCCCTCCCACGGAACGTCTCACACCATACAAGTGTAACCCCTATGTTTGCGTGGTAGAGTAATGGTGGTGTACGCGTACGTGGAGAACTTGTTTGTGCAGCAATCGCCGACATAGTGTAGCTGAGGCGGAATAAGGGGAACCAGCCCGCATTTGCCGAGGCAGATGGAAAACCGCCAAAAACCATCCACACACTGGCCGGCTCATCGGACCTCGACACAAATCCACCGGGCGGATCCGTGCCGGGGACCGGCGCTCCTTCCCGCCGGGAAAGCCGTGCATTAGACCGCACGGCCAACCTTCTCAGTACATACAGGCGGCTGACAGAACTGGTAAAGGCTGCTGGCGTCACCTGTGAGGTGCGAGCAGAGCTTGCAATTTGCAGCATTGTTCCCAGAGTTGATCACAGTTCTGTGGTTTGGAGTCCAGTGGAGGGTCTCAACCAAAGGATTCGTCGACTCTGTGACAGTCTTGGCTGCAGATTTCTATACCTTCATTTGTGGATTTGTAGGACTCTCACTGGTAGGACAAGGGTGCACTACGCAAAAGAAGCAGTCACTCAGCAGAGGACTTGTGGAGAGCACATGAAGGTTGTTTAGGCTAAGCGGTAGTTTGAGGTACTCTGATGAACACTCGCCAGTCGATACGCAGCTGGGGTAGTCATACCACGTTTAGAGTAAAGACACTTCGAATGTCAAAATTTTATCAGTAAATTGTCGAAGCATTCGTAACGGAGTTCCCGAATCTACTATCCTCCAGGAAAGTTCATGAGCTCAAGTTATTCTCGCGAAAAAGAGCTGGCTGAAATCCGATGTGGAGAGCTCTGAGGTGTGGGAACACATATCAAAAAGACAGATTAGAGACCATTGGGGAGGGAGTGTTCATTGATGTTCACAAAAATATTGTCTCTATTACGGTAGGAGTTGAATGTGACAGTGAAGTTATCTTGTCGCGTATAACAGGTCTAGGTGAAACGAAGTTAATTGTTGGATATTTTTACCAGCCACTCGATTTAGCTGTGACAGTTCTAGAGTCGTTCAAAGAATGTCTGTGGTCAGTAGCGCATAAATACCCAGATCATGCATTACTAGTTGGAGGCGACTTTAACCTACCGAGTACGGACTGGGTTGTCTGTGGATTCATTGCAGGGGTACAGACAGACAGTTATGCGCAGTACTTTTGAACACTTTCTCTTAAAACTGACTTTAGCAGTTAGTTCTGCAACCCGACGTCGTAGCTGCAAATAGGCCCCTACATTATCCTCAACATCGCTATGGATACGGGGATTAGCGACCGTGATGTCATTATAGCAACTATGGTTACAAAAGCTAATAAATCAGCTAAGACGACTAGCTAGAAACAGCAGATAAGCAATTGTTAGCAACCCATTCAGACAGTGAACTGACGTCAGTCAATTCCAGTAAGATGAACGTAGAGGAATTATGGGCAAAGTTTAAGCAGATTGTAAACTGTGGTGTGGATAACTATGTACCTAATTAACGAAGACTCACCATAGTTTAAGAACGAGACTCGGAAAATGCTGAGGAAGCAGAGGCTGTTGCACTCTCGGATCGAAAGAGAACGCGCTAGCGATGACAAAGATTAGTAGGGATTCGTGCGTCTGTGAAAACATCTATGCGCGAAGCATACAGTTACTACCACCATCATATCAAAGTAAACGATCTGGAAGAGAACCCGAGAAAATTCTGGTTCTATATAAAATCGAAAAGTGGCTCTAAGGCTTCCATCCAGTCACTTGTTGCTGAGTCTCGTGTCGCAGGTGAAGCCAGCAAAACGAAAGCCGAAGTTTTAAATTTCACGTTCAAGAAGTCGTTCTCGCAAGAGAGTCGCACAAACATCCCGTCGTTTGACTATCGAAATTTGGAAATTTGTCGTAAGATCTTATGGAACCAAACTGCTGACGTCACCGGTCCCTAAGCTTACACATTACTTAATCTAACTTAAACTAACTCATGCTAAGGACAACGTACACACCCATGCCCGAGGGAGGACTCGAACTTCCGACGGAGAGAGCCGCGCGGACCGTGACAAGGCGCCTCAGATCGTGCGGTTACCCCGCGCGGCTGACCATTGAACAGACTCCCGTATGCACGACATAGTAATAAGCACCCTTGGTGTAAAGAAAGAACTGAAGGAGTTGAAAAAAAAAATCACCAGGTCCAGGTGGAATCCCAGTTCGGTTTCTCAAAGAATATTCTACGGCATTGGTCCTTTACCTAGCTTGCATTTATCGCGAATCTCTCGCCCGGTGCAAATTCCCAAGCGAATGGAAAAAAGTGCGGGTCGCTCCTGTATATAAGAAGGTGAAAGGAACGGACCCACAAAATTACAGACCAATATTCCTAACATCGGTTTGCTGAAGAATCCTTGAACATATTCTCAGTTCGAATACAATAAATTTCATTGAGGCCGTGAAGCTTATGTCCATGAATCAGCATGGTTTTTTTAAAGCGTAGCTCGTGCGAAACTCAGCTTATCCTTTTCTCGCGTTATATCTGGATAAAGGGCAGCAGGCTGATTCCATATTTCGTTTCTGAAAAGCATTTGATCCGGTGCCCCACTACAGGCTGTTAACAAAGATAGGAGGATATGGAATAGGTTCATAGGTAGGTGAGTGGCTCGAAGACTTCGTAAGTTATAGGAGCCAGTATGTTGTCCTCGCCGGTGAGTGTTCATCACAGACAACAATATCGTCAGTAGTGCGTCAAGGAAGTGTGATAGGAGCGCTGTTGTTCTCTGTGTACAGAAATGATTGAAATGATTTGGCGGAGATGGTCGGCAGCAATCCGTGGTTGGTTGCTTATGATGACGTAGTGTACGGCAAGGTGTCGAAGTTGAGTGATTGTAGGAGGATACACGATGACTTAGACCAAATTTTTAGTTGATTTAATGAACGGGAGCTGGCTCTAAATGTAGAAATGGTCGACTTTGGTTTATTGGGATAATTCTAGAAAAATGTGGTTCATCTGTAAAGGAGACCGCATGTAGGACGCCAGTGCTACCTATTCTTGAGTACTGCTCGCATGTTTGGGATGCATACCAGGTCAGATTAAAGGAAGATATCGAACCAATTAAGATTTGCTAGATTTGTTAGTGGTAAGTTCTAACAACACGTAAGTGTTACGGAGATGCTTCGGGAAACCCTGTATGAAGGCGACATTCTTTTCAAGGAAAACTTTTGAGAACATTTAGAGAACGGGCTTTCAAAGCTGACTGCGTGTAAGGATCACGAAGATAAGATACGAGAAACTGGGACTCATACGGAGGCATACAGACAGTCGTTTTCCTCTTGTTCTGTCTGCGAAACGGGAAAGGAAATGACTAGTGTGGTATGGGATACCCTGCACCACGCTCCGTACGGTGGGCTGCGCAGCATTGATGTAAGTGTAGATGTAGAAAGTTATAAGCAAAAATCGTTCTGGTACCTCTGACAGTGAATCTCTTCGACTGCATACTCCTTGCTTTTCATGTTTTGGAAGGAGGTAATATAGGCCAAAACAAGATAAAAATTGCCTGTAATCCGACTTACGAAGAATGGCGGTTTGCGTAGGGCGAGGCATGGACAAGGACTGTATCTTCCGGTTGATAGCGACAGTTGCGGTACGCATGTGCTTTATGCTTGAAGAAAGCGTATATGCTGTAAATTACGTCTCGCTTGCTCATGTAGCATTTGTAGCCTACCGCCACCATCAACGATGACAACTCACAACAAGTAGAATTTATTTATATATTCGTATGGCTAGGGCCGCCCGTCGGGCAGACCGTTCGGCGGGTGCCGGTCTTTAAATTTGACGCCACTTTGGTGACCTGCAGTCGATGAGGATGAAAGGGTGATGATGACGACAGCAAAACACCCAGTCCCTGGGTGGAAAAAATTCCCCCGATCCAGCCGGGAATCGAACCCGGGCACAGAGGATTGACAATCTGTCACGTTGACCATTTTTTTTGTTTTTATTTATTTATTTATTTATTTTCCATAAAGATCACTCTGTTAAAAGGAACATGTAGATCATTTCATGGTATAGTACGTGCATTATATATGGAGAGGTGAGAGAAGCGTGAGGTTCATTATCAGCTGTCAAATGTGCACACCGACTGCACCCGGCACATCCCAACTGCGTGGGGGGGGGGGGGGGGATTCGAGGAAGACTGCCTGAAGATAGTTGGCAAAGGTTTTCCGATAGTGTGACCATCTATGAACCTCATTGTGGGCTTGCTGCAAGAAATACCAAAAGTCGAGTCGTGACTTGGCAGCATCCCCATAGAGGTACGCGATCGTCCAACCTTTGACCCAGATGATCGAGTGTGATTTAGTCGCCGGAAAGTAGTCACTCTCCGGATGTAAGAAGGAAGCAGGTGTAATATGTTACGGGGTCACACGGAGGTAGCAAGCCACCATCTGTCTTCCTAGGAGCCATACGTCACACACCGCGATACAAGTTAAGCGGTGATGGTCGTCATCCACTTGGCGACATTTCGGGCATAGTGGAGTGTCCACTAGTCCAATTGCATGGAGTCGTTGGTTGGTGTTGAACTTGCCACAGGCGATAGAGAAACCACAGTGCCCGAAACGAAGGTAGGAAGGAATTTTTGGTGCACATGTCTCCAAATCTTCGGCCAATGCAACTTGGGGTGTTTGAGTTCAATGACATTACGACTTATCCGTCGTAGCAGCCAAACATAAAAATCCTTCGCGCATGGTGGTCTCGTGCGCGGAAGCTCGTCTCTGATATAACTAAGTTCCACGATAAATGTTGATACATGCGCAAAATGTGGCGTAATGTTGCCCACCGCCACCGGAGGTGTGAGAGACTCTGGAACTAGGAGATCCAGTAGGCGGGATGTAAGGGAATCACGCCCGCTACGCCATTGCTTGTACATCGTGGCTAGAAGGAGCGCCCTCGCTCGGCAGTGAACATTCGTAAGTCCGAGTCCCCCCTTGTCTGTAGGGAGCGTGAGCGTTGTGTATCGCACCTTGAGGGGCGATCCAATCATCACAAAATAGCCTAGTGCTGACTGAAGTCGACGTCCGAGCGTGAGTGGTAGGGGCAGGGTCTGCGAAATATGCACCATTCGAGAAACCATATAAGTGTTCAGATACTCGACTCTCTGCAAAGGATCAAGGCGCCGTAGGAGATGTTGTCGGACCATGGTACGTGTTGTCTGTAAAATACGTCGGTAGTTAACTGCCGCAGTATGTTTTACAGATGAGGTAAAGTCTATGCCGAGATAGCGGAATCGTTGCACATAAGGAAACGGACTGATTTCTTCCGGCGTAAGGCCTCTTCCAACCGTCATTGCCGCCGATTTGTTCATGTTCACTGCACTACCCGCCGTCACACTGTGGTCCAACAACAGTTCAAGGACCGTCTTCACCTCTTCCTCAGAACGAACGAGCAGCAGGAGGTCGTCCGCATAGGCACGACATTGAAGGTGTAGCCCCGCAGTTCCATCCCAGAAAGAGAATTTGTCAGCCTCCCAATTAATGGTTCCAACGCTATCGCGAACAGCAGCATCGAAAGAGGGCAGCCCTGGCGAATGGATCGTCGAATTTGAATGGGCCCTGCTATACGCCCATTAACCTGTACCAAGGATTGCGCGCCCCCATAAATCCTTCAAATGAGAACAGTAAAACGGTCTGGAAATCCCATTTGCTCCAGTACAGCGTACATATAGTTGTGGCTCACCTTATCAAAAGCACTGTCAAAATCAACCGCCACCATCGCCGCTTTAAGCCGGCACTCCTCCGCCAGCGCTATCACATCACGGCATTCGCCAGTAGCTGTTTGCACATTCACCGATCCACCCGGTGTCGTCTGTTCTGGAGAGAGAACGCTACGAATTAACATACGACATCGGGACGCTAGCAACCGTGCAAAGATCTTATAGTCGGCATTAAGCAGGGTGATGGGGCGATAATGTGTGACCGTAATTCCTGGCTTCGGTTTATGTACTGGCACCAAGAGGCCTTCCATAAAAGCCGGTGGAATAGGTGCATCGGAATTTAACATCTCGTTGTACATTTCCGTCCATCGCGGTGCCATTTCGTTGCGAAATTCTCGATAAAATTCAGCAGGAAGTCTATCAATGCCTGGGGACCGATTCAACGCACCCTTTGCGATCGCATCATGTACTTCCTCACAGCTAATGGCTTCCAGTAAGGTTCCCGCGGCTTCCACCGTCAGCGTACGGCTATACGTACGTGGCTATACGTTCGAGGTCATCGACAGGAGCTGCTTCTTCCCGATAGATGTGTTGGTAATGGTCGACAAATGCAGAGACAATGTCCGCTTGACGCGTCACTCTTCGGTCTTCGCGGGTAATTAATTCCCGTACCAAAACGCGCCGTCGGTGCTTTCGTTCATTCACGACGTGGTGCATGGAAGGAATCTCGTGCATTATCGTATCGTGACATGTGGCGCGCTCCATGGTTCCCTGAAGATGTTTCCGAGCTAAAGCCACTAGTTTAGCTTTTATCCTTTTGCGTTCGATCCAGACGTCCTGTCTCGGCGGACCATCGTCCAGGTCGCGCAGCGCTGCAAAATAAAAGTCGGTCGTACGGCGGCGCCATTCTGCCATCTCCCTGCTATATGAGATGAACGTACGGCGAAGCGCCGGTTTAGCACAAGTCAGCCACCAATCAAGCTTCGTCGCATACCTTCCAACCCTTCGCTTGCACATCGTCCATGTCTCAAGGATCCGGTGACGGCATTCAGGATCATGTAGATGTTGAATGTTTAATTTCCACGGGGTCTTACTGTTCCACACCTCTGTACGGGGAAGAAGCACCGTACAGATGTAAGCGCTGTGATCGGAAAATGCCAATGGCCAGCGTTCCGCGTCCTGAACATCATTTGCATGAGCCCGTGAGATATAAATGCGATCTAACCTGCTCGCCGAATGACTTGTCACATAGGTGTATCCCGGTGCATCTCCATGTCGTAATTCCCACGTGTCACTAAGTACAAGGTCGTTGACAACGATTCGCAACTTCTGGCTGATGTTTGCTTGCGGCCATTGGTCTTTCTAGCTGAGAACACAGTTGAAATCTCCACCAATTATTACACATCCATAACGTCCATGGAAAAGTGGGGCAATGTCTTATGCATAAAATCGCGCCCTTTCCCGCCGCCGATTGTTTCCCGACGGTGCGTAAAGATTGATGATGCGTGTCCCAAACGTCGTGAAAGCCATTCCCCTGGCCGACGGAAGGTAACACACGTTTTCCACTGGGAAGCCATCTCGCACGTAAACTGCCACCCCACTCCCATTGTGATCTCCATGTGACGAATAGGATTGGTAGCCTGCGATGTATGGGAGTGCAGCTATGTGGACTTCCTGCAGCAAAACAATATCCACATCAGATGCCCAAATCGTTTCCTTCAGTAGGTGTATTTTGGCCGGTGAACGCACGTCATTTACATTTAATGTCGCAATACGGTTCGCATGGCGTTGAATCCCACTCTGTCAATGCGCAACAACATCTCCCTGCATCGGCGCTGGGGGCTGAGTTAGAAGACGTTCTCTCGCCCCTCTCCCTTCACCTTCAGCAATTATTAGGCTGTCTTCGTGAGTGCCGGCTGCCTCTGTATGACGTCCGGCGCCTCCTCAATATCGTCATACCACATCTTTGCAGGCAGTGATATATTCGTGTCCATTGTCACAGCATCTGCGTCTGGAGAGCCAACTGGTTGTGATTCCTCTTCAGCATCACCACGTCCCGGTACCGTCAATGTGACAGACCGCTGCGGGTCTGATCGAACAGATTCCATTGCCTCATCCTGTTTCGTAGGGGCTGTTGTGTCGTCTTGGTCCACAGGCACATCGTCGTCGGGGCAAGGGGAGTCATCCCTAGGAGATGTCGTGCGACGACGCCGTTTCCTCCTTTTCGGGGAACGTTGTTTGCGTGATCTTCCTTCCGTGTCCTCAGATTGTAGGGAATCACGGCTGCCCGACAGAAAAGCATCCGTAGGAACAGGAAGTGTTTCGAGTCCCATGGTTGTACTTGGCGGGAGTTCGGTCGAAACTGATGTTGTCGTCACAGAGTGCGTTCCAGACGGGACAGCATCCGTAGTGGCTGGAACTGCTTCGTGTACTATCGGTGTGCTTGGTGGGAGTTCGGTCTCATCTGATGTTGTCGCCGTAGATTGTATGCTCGATGGAGCAGCATCCTCTGTCATCCCGACGTCTGCTACAAGGTTTCGGAGAGTGCCATCTTGATCCGCGGCTGTGTCTTTTCGGTCATCAGCGGACGCAGTGAGGGCTTTGGCATAGGTGATCGGTAGTACTGTCATTGCCGGCGACGGCTCCCGCACATCTGAAGGCAGTAGCGTAATCCGCCGTTGCATACAGTTCGACGTGAGGTGTCCCTCCTGGCCACAGCCAGAACATGTACGTGGTTGACCATCGTAAATCACCACCGCCCGACAACCACCAATTGTCAGATAGGACGGTACATGCTTCTGAAGATCAATAGTGATCTGTCGCACTCCGTTAAGAACGGGGTACGTGGCGAATTGTGTCCAGCGTTCTGCTGTGTGACCATGTACCGTGCCGTATGGCTTAAAAGCCTCGATAACTCCGTCAGCCGGGTGCTCAAATGGCAGCTCAAAAACACGTATTGTCCGTACACCCAGACCAGCATGTTCTACAGTTACCGTGTCGACATTCCCGTCACTATGGCAAAATCGGAGACCTGCTTTTGTCGCCTGTAGAATTCTCTCACACGCCGCGTCGTTTACCATCTTAACATACACCGTGGGACTAACGATGGACAGGTGAATTCCGACAATATCGTTTGGCGGTATCTTGACGTCCTCTCGAATGAATCGTTCCACTGCTAAAGCCTTTGGTCGTTCGTAGTCTTTGCAGAAATTGAATCGTAATGTAGTTTTCCTGTACTTGTTCGCCATGATCGTTGTTACTAGTCCGCGCGCAGACTAAGTCCACAAGTAAACAAACACTCGCACACGCCGCACAGGCGGAAGTATCGGACCTCCGCTTCGCACGGGCGCTAGCGCCGAACTTACCATTCAGCTATCGGGGGCGGACAACAAATGGAATGAAAATTCACTAAATAACTCACCATGATCACTTTTAATACTTGCATTGGCTACGACATTCACAACCGAGCGCTCATAACACTACTGAACGCTAATTGGCTGTTGGAAAATGATTGACGTAGCTGTGCAAAACAAGCCTAAACTCGACCGCCGTCGTCATGGCTTCCAGTTATAGTAAGTATTGGCTCTATTAGGCATACCTTAAGCGCCATGAGAACTTATTCAGTGGAAGATACGTTTACTCTTTCCCATCATAAAAAAAAGAAATAAAGAAATGGTTCAAATGGCTCTGAACACTATGGGACTTAACTTCTAAGGTCATCAGTCCCCTACAACTTAGAACTACTTAAACCTAACTAACCTAAGGACTGTGTGAGAGACTGAAAGTAAAAAATATGCGCGTACCTCGCTACCAGTCTGATATAGAAAAATAATGTTAAGTTGTACAGCCATAGTGGATGTTTGTGGATTATAATGAATTTCAATGAAATAAGTGTTAACCCTTAGTTGAGGTGTAAGAAGGGAAATGCCAAATAACTGATAACCAGTCATGTCTGTCGACATTTAGTTATGTCCACTAAGAGTTCCACCTTCTCATACACAGCTGCAAATTAAATGGAGTTCCTGAAGAATTTAGCATCAACATTGAAAAGACATTTTCGCAGTTTCTCGACTGTGTTCTATGTGTGGAATACTGCATGTGGAATCAGACAGTGACTGCCGAATCGGCTGGATTATTTATTAAGTTTAGTTAAATTTGAAAAAACGGACATGGCAGTTAAAGTTAAGGAAACATTCCAAAGCAGATTACTACAAATATAGCATTAAAAAAAACACTGAAATAATAAGAAGCCTAAATTATAAATTAGAAATGCACAAAGGTGTAGTTCCGAAAGCTGATAACAGAAATTTTGTTGTAATGATTTAAAATAATGAATACATCCAAAAAATGGGAAAATTGTTGCTGATAATAACATAATTTAAATCAAGAAAAATCCTGTAATTAAGTTTCAATCAGAAATAAGTAAAGTAATGAAAACTATTTTTTGCCTATTGGTGAAAAATAGAAAGGGGAATTAAAAATGATGAATCCGTCGAGTCCAGTGTTTCAGCCACAAAATAAATTGTAGAAGACAGAGAACCAATTAGACGAATTATTAACAAGAAGCCATATCCCAATCACAAAGTTAACCGAGAATGCAATCAGACTGAGTGCAGTGCATACTTATTACAACATATAATGCCAAAATTAGTTATGAATTTGTGGCGTTATTAAAGACGACCTTGGCATCATTAGACATTGTTAATGTCCAAGTAAATGAAACATTGAAGATTATAACATGAAACATGTTATCACATAAGATTAGTCAAGGGGATGTAGTAGAAATCATGGAAATTTTAGAACTTGTGCTGTCATTTACTTAGTTTAAATTTAACGAAAAGATTTTTTTGCCAAAAGGACAGGCTCTCAATAGGCAGAGTTTCATAACTGAAGCAGAAAATATGTTTTTCGGATATAATCCTGACATAATCATAAATTACCTGTTATACCTATCGCAGGTGGTATGTAGACACCATTATACTGCTATATAAAGGTGACGAAAAAGAAATATTTGAGGAAGTAGTTTACAGTGGATTTAGGGGAAGAAGGATCTCAGAATAACTAAAAAAGATGGAACACAACAGCTGCTGATACGATCATAGATGCAAAATCCAGTCACCGTGTAAGTAGGCTGTTTAGGTTTTTATATTGGTAACGCCACGTAGCGCTCTGTATGAAAATCACTGGCTGTGCTGTGTGCAGCCTGTGGCTGGGTGGCATTGTTGTAATATTCGCTATTGTAGTGTTGGGCTGTTGGCTGTTAACAGCGCGTAGCGTTGCGCAGTTGGAGGTGAGCCGTCAGCAGTGGTGGATGTGGGGAGGGAAATGGCGGAGTTTTGAAATTTGTAAGACTGGATGTCATAAACTGCTATATATATTATGACTTTTGATGACTATTAAGGTAAATACATTATTTGGTCTCTATCAAAATCTTTCATTTGCTAACTATGCCTATCAGTAGTTAGTACCTTCAGTAGTTTGAATCTTTTATTTAGCTGGCAGCAGTGGCGCTCGCTGTATTGCAGTAGTTCCAGTAACGAAGATTTTTGGTGAGGTAAGTGATTTGTGAAAGGTATAGGTTAATGTTAGTCAGGTCCATTCTTTTGTAGGGATTCTTGAAAGTCAGATTGCGTTGCGCTAAAAATATTGTGTGTCAGTTTAAGCACAGTCTTGTACAATTGTTCAAAGGGGACGTCTCAACCGTAAAAACTATAAAAGTGCATGTTTTACAACCGTGATCAACATGATGTTGTAACCACTACTTAGCCGTAACGATGAAGCAGAAGAATTGAACGTCATGAAACTTAGCAAGGGTGAAGGACGGACATAAGGACGGTAATGGAACAGACATACAACAAGCTAAGGTCAAGAAGACATTAGGTCTAGACGACAAGAGGTTTGTTACTGTATTATACAATGGTGCATTTTCTGATAGAGTTGCGCAAGCTTTCAGAAAATCTAAAGTTGGATTTCAGACAAAAGGTACAGCTACCTCTAAGGGTATGCCACAAATTTGCAACAACAATAATGAATATTACACCATCAGGTGCGAGGACTGTAAAAGATTATATATTGGTCAGTCGGGAACAAATTTTAAGATCCGTTTCAAAGAACACAGGTGTAGTCAAAATAAGTGCGCATGTAGTACACATTTGAAAAACGAAAAACGAAAAACGTCTGTCAGGTAATATGCAGGATAATTTTGAGATGTTTCGTAGGGCATCAAAAGGACAATTGCTGAAGCTACTTGAGGAAATGTAGATGTGTGGACTTCGAAAACAGCAACCGGAATTATTGTTTATCGAACGGAGTTAGTCTTACTTCACTGATATTGTGATGTATTCAGCAAGTTTCTAGTCTGAACGGCATGTCGCAGCGCAGTGACACTGTGTACGGTCATGTACGCTCGCCAGCGAGTGTGGACTTTCTTCCACAAGCCAAACATTCCGCAGAGAGCCCTAAAAGCGGTGTCAGCTGGATTGTCCTCTGAATGAGCTGTCAACCATTCAGACCTTCAATTAAATAATTATTCTTTCATTAACCATCTTTCACACAGGGTTGTGTTTTATTTACTTTGCAGTGCTGCAAGATTTTCTATTAAGACTGTTTATTTCCTTCTACACGTTTTATTCAGACTTAAAGTACGGATTTTATTTCTGCGTATTGTATTGCGCTGGTGCATTAGTTCGTAGCGTTCTTCCATAACTTTAATAAACACAACAGATACACATAACAGACACCTTTGTCATCAATAATATATTTTCCTTCACTATTTACAACAGTCTGGACAAAGCTGGTGTAATTTCTATACCGCGACTGTATAAATCACGCGACTTTGAGGCGAAGAAGTCTTCGAAACATATGTGGAGCGCATTTTCATCCCGAAAGGAAGTTACTTGAAGGATCTTCGATAGAGAGCGGAAAAGGTGAAAATCTGAGGGCACAAGATCAGGTGAATGAGGTGCATGTGGAATGACTTCCCAATCCAACACCTGTGCAATGTTTTTGTCAGTTTAGCAGAATGCACTATCGTGGAGTAGCATCACTTAACGCAGTGTTCCTGGTCGTTGTTCTTTGACCGCGTTTGCAAGACGTCTCAGTTGTCATCATTGATGATTACACCTCGAGGAAGCAATTCGCAGTACACCACACCGACGCTGTTCCACCAATGCGTAATATTATGTTTTGTGCTTGAGCGCGGGTTTTTTCACGGGGAGCTGCTGCTTAGTTTGAGCTCATCCATTCCTTTCTCTTCCTTATGTCAGCATACGGACACCATTTCTCGTCACCAGTAACGATATAGGATAGGAATGGTCGGTGATGTTCACGAAATAATTGATGACAAGTAAACTGAGATGCACATGTGACCACTTGTTGATTTCTGTGATGACTTAGAACATGCGGTCACCATACACCCGATTTTTGAACCTTCCTCATTGCATGAAAATGTTGCACGAAGGTGGAATGATCAGAGTTCACCAGTTTCCCAGTTCTCGAGTACAATGACATGAATCATTGTGGATTAATGCGTTTAAACGACCTTAATCAAATCCCGAGGGTCTTCCTAGACGTGGGGAGTCACTAACATCAAAACAATCCTCCTTAAAACGAGAAAACCATTTTCTTGCCGTGCTCTGTCCAGTGACATTATCCCCATAGATTGCGAAAATGTTTGTTGCTGCCTCCGCTGCTGTCACCTCCTCTATTGAACTCAAACTGGAGAATATTTCGGAAATGTACCGATTTCTCAACTTGGCACTCTATTGTCTAGCATCCACAGTTCCACTCATTATCTCCAAATGATAGAACGACAATATGTAAACTCAAATAGCAGCAGTGAACTACAAATAAAAAATGATAATCGATAAATGAATCCATAGCAACCGGAACACCAACATGCAAAAACAAAAACGCTACGAACTTACGCACCAATCTATTTAATTTTATCTTTTATTGTTAGACAACAACTTTGCCATGTGAAATCATTTTAAATAATGAATGCGCAGATTCTGTTTTAAGCTATTGAATATGTGATGCTGAGCACTTACATACCCCAGCACTAGTGCTGGACACCCCCTGGTCCTCACCAGCACTTGTTATATGCCTACATGTAAGGGCTGTTTGACGTTGATAGTTGTATCATAAGACTTATAATGGTATGTATGTCTGTCAGACATATTATCGATGTATTTCTATATTTTCTGGATATTGAGTCCTAAGCCAATTGAACTTATTTTTGTCACATTAGTGTTGTTTTCTATTTTGTAAAACATCTAGAGATGGCAATAAGCCAAAACCGGCCATTTTGAATTGCACATTACATATTATCTTTAGTAGAATTAATTTACGAAAGCAATTGGGCTTTGATATAATTACAGTAAACCACCAGCCCGCTACTTTGAAGAATCGAACTCCTACATATAAAAAAGTTGCAAACCTCTAACTGCTTTGCAAATGAGTTAATGTGTTAAATATTTGATGTTAAGCATGTTAGTGAGAAAAGTTTAGAAAAGATGGAACATTAAGTACAAAGTTTGTTGAAAGTTGCTAAGTGTTCTCATTATTATGAGTATAGTCTGGGTAATTACCACTTAGTTTTAAGCAAAAGCCAGTTTTTCATGCATCTCAGCTGTATGACGTAATATCTCCTGAACTGGGAGTCGTACAAAGATATAATTTTGCATGCGCAATGACTGCTTGGAGAGGACTAGTTTAATTATGCACCCTAGTTCTGTGCGAACTGCACAGCGTTCAGTGTTATCTGTTAGAAGGTTTTCGAACCATTTCTAAACTTCTGTATAAAATTCTTAGAATTTGCACAATAGACAATTTTTACATTTTCTTTGCTTGTACTCATGTATTGATCTCAGTTTCCAAGATACTTAATTTTGAAATTAGGGCTCCTACGCTGGACACCGTAAGTGGAACATATTCTTCACAAATAACTAAAAACCAACATTTGGTAATGCAATGTAATTAACGCATATATAATACATAGTTGTTGAAGGTGAGTTTAGGTTAAATACTGTTGTGCACAGATTCTGAACACGAAATAAAATCAACTGCTGCTTTATGCTCCGGCTGCTAATCACCACCAACAGATGGCTGCACTTACAAATGCTCATAATTCGATTAATATATCATAGCATGAAGGACACCAGATCCTCTATTATTTTCCACCTCTATGGTGCTTGACAATTGTCACAATGTTAAGGAAACGTTTACAATGTGTCTAAAAATACATCAGCAACGCAAAAATTGTGTTGTGCTGTTCAACTATCACAACATTACTTTCCACATACACACTCATCTCTCTGGACTCTTGAATCAAGAGCCTAAAGGTTATTTTCATGGCTAAACTCATGAGGCTAGAAAATAATATGCTAAACAGACAGTTGACATCACAAGTTAGGCCAAAAGATGTCGTAAAACTAGACTCAAAAGATGTCGTAAAACTAGACTGACCAGTCTTATATGTGCAGAAAATGCATGTTGTCTAAAATATTATACAAACTAATAGGGACTCTGGACATAATTAATTAAGCCTCTCTTGATATGAGTCACAATACACCCTCAAATTAAATTTAAATTGTTCTGTAATGTTTGTCAAGTGTTACAAAATATGTGTCCAAAATGTGTAAATGGTGTCTTTCACGCATCTCAGCTGTATGACGTAATATCTCCTGAACTGTGAGACGTACAATGATATAATTTTGCAGGCGCATTCAGTGGTGAATGTGGATTTTACCTGCAGTATGTGTTGCAAATAAATTAGTAGTAAAGAAGTAATAAGTTAAAGTGGCTTGCCTGATGCCGAAGTTTTATTGTGTGTGCAGCAAAAACGTCTGACTGTTAACAATTGTCTTACTGTGTTAAATTTTTCACTTAAATGATGCCTCTTAATGAGTAGATAATGAGATCAAATGGTTCTAATGGCTCTGAGCACTATGGGACTTAACTTCTGAAGTCATCCGTCCCCTAGAACTACATAAACCTAACTAACCTAAGGACATCACACACATCCATGCCCGAGGCAGGATTCGAACCTGCAACCGTAGAGGTCACGCGGTTCCAGACTGAAGCGCCTAGAACCGCTCGGCCACCCCGGCAGGCAGATAATGAGATCGTTTTAAACTTTTAAATTAGGTCAACA